>NW_016690246.1:1810501-2127450 GCF_001604755.1 Lepidothrix coronata | reverse complement strand
TTATCTCCAGCCCGGATCTGCTGTGTTTCATCAGAGAGTTGCATACCCACGGGAGAGAAGGGAGGAGTTTTGAGATACCATCACCTGAGACAACAGTGAGTCCCGTGGGAGTGGACTGCTTCCCTTCCCTTTTTCCTCCCACTGAGGAAAGGGTCCCCCATTTTCTTCTTGGCCTCTCCCGTGATCCGAGACCACCCCAACCCCACCTCGGACCCCTCTCCCTGCCATGGTGACGGCTGGATCCCAACAGCGCCCCCTGCCGGCCACGACAGAGAACTGCAGGCCCTGCACCTTCAGCGATCCAACAGCGCCCCCTGCAGGCCACGGTAAGGACTGCGCTAAAGGACAGGGAAGTGTTCAGTCAGACTCTTTCTTTTTCTAGGACCACTGTCTAGTTTTTTTGTGTTCTGTTACTGTTTTTGCCAACATACATATATCTTTTCATAAAGGGTTGTTATTTCTTCTGGTTTTTCCACACTTCCTCGATTAAAGCCCCTTGATTTTGAATTTGCAATTGCTGAGAGAGAGGAGTTTGGTCTATCTTATAGCTCATCCTCTTTGGTAAACATTCCAATCTCCTCAGACTGAGACACACTCTTGTTAGATTTTCAAAACAAAATATGTTCCTTCAGATGAAAGAGAATCCTAATTTCTTTGCCTGTTCTTACCAACACCCTTTCCCCCTAGAATTTCAGAATCTGAAGCCAGTTATTCTCTATAGTTTGATGACCACATACCTTGTAGTGTATTTTCAAATTCAGTTTGAACAAATTGTCCCATTGCTAGACCTAAAAATCAATTTAGCTCACAATATTAAATCTTCTCTTCTGAATCTGCAATCACATCTATTTGCTGCAAGATGACATTTTTGAGGCATCTTATTAACCTGAGGGTCTTGTCTACATGCATCTATATATAAGATTGGGTCTGGGATACCAGGACAGACCTTGCCCCCATCCTAATAGGAGTAAAGATGCTGTGTGATTGCTGTTGAGCTTTTTACTACTTGAACTGCTGACAGTTGGCAGATATGATTTATCAGAGAGAAGCTGTCAGCTTTAGTGAATATCCATGGTTGTTGAAAATACATAGTTTGTGGCCAGGAAAACAGCAAAAATTTTAGCTCAACAGTTATTATATGGATTATCAATATTAAGTTTTGCAATGCTCATTATGTAAAAAGATTTATGGATGCTTATAAATGCATCCTAAAGTGAACTGCTATTTTTTAACTATAATAAATTATTGAAATTCTATGACAATCTGATGAAAAATGCATTACATATATTTGCAATAAGTTAGTGTACTGGGTGACACTAACAAAAAATGCTGTTCCTAAGAAAAATTCTATAACTGCTACAATAAAAAGGTAAGATTGTCACAGACTGCAAAGCAGAGATAGATATAGTAGTCAGCTTTAACAGGCAGCACTCTTTAAAGCAAAGTGAACTGCCTTTGGAATGTTTACAGTATGGTGAAGAAAATGTAATGGGGCTCTGCAATAGAAAAACTACATACTGCATCTTTCTGCTCCTACGATATGAGTGGATGTAGACAAGTTTTTCATACAGATTTAGCCAGCATTTCAAATAGTAAGCATTGTAAATGTGCTACTGTGATAAACTTTCACTTGTTATCAAGGCAGCAAAAATTCTTACTTTGTTGTTGTTCATTTTACTGGCTCCAGCATTTACTGGCTTTTCAACATTTTTCTTTTTTTTTTTTCCTTTTGTTACTAGGCTACATAAACAATCCTGTTTTACATTGAGAGAGTAGCTTATAATTTATTTTAATGGGAAATATCTGTGAACAGAAATAACAGATTTCACTCTGATATTTTGACAAGTAACATACAAATAAACATTTTAAAAATTAAGAAAATATTAATTTTGTACCTCTTGTACAGAATCAAAAAGTCACATCTAAGTCTTTTGGCTAATCTCTAAGTTGTGATCTTCCAATCACCTCTTTCGAGTCACTGCAAAAATATCAGCAGGTTTTAAGGGGAGCAGTGTTGGGCCAACTGTGAAAACTCTTGGAAAATTCCACAGAATCACAGAATGGATAAGGTTGGAAGGGACGACAGTGGGTCATCTGGTCCGACCTCCCTGCTCAAGTAGGGTCATCCCAGAGCACATTGCACAGAATTTCATCCAAATGGTTCTTGAGTATCTGCAGTGAGGGAGACTCCACAACCTCTCTGGGCAATCTGTTCCAGTGCTTGGTCACCCACATAGTAAAGAAGTTCTTTCTCATATTCAGGTGGAACTTCCTGTGCATTAGTTTCTACACATTAACTGCTCAAATTTCTTGCATTTAAAAAGTAATTTCATGAAAGCCATCTGAATCCAAGAGACAGTGATCATCCTGTGGTGTACGCTAACTGTATTAAAGGTGAAGGGCAATTTTATTGTTTCTTAACATATAAGGTGCTTGTTGGCACTATATTGGTGAGGAGTTTTGAATAATTGTGTTGTAAAAACATAAAATTTTATAACTGTTTTTTATAGGTTAAGTCATGAGGCTTACAATGAAGGTGAGAAGAATAAGTAAACCAAAATATTATTGAAGAAAACTTTAAAATATAAGGTGAATATATAGCCAGAAAAAGCATTTTGAGTTTCACTTAAAAATACAGGATGACTTAGACATTGTACTTGAATGAATCTGGCAGAGAACCTAAAAGTTCTCTGTAATAGTGCTGCAGGACTGTAATACAATGCACCAGGGTAGCTATTTTAGACTTCAGATATTGACCATTATGCCATTTACTCAGCCTTTATTCATCCTAAAATATGCTTAAGCATACTTAAGCCTGCAGAAAGTCTCAGCTGAGAATCAACAATCACTATAAAGTGCTCTATAAAGCACTATCATAATGTTAGCTTTGCTAATTTATTGGTCAGCAAATTCTTTCGAGGAGGAGTCCCCCATAAAGCCCATTATTCCACTGTACAGAGGAAAATGACAGTGATCGTTTTCCTGCAAATATAAAGGAATCTAGTTTACATTGTTTATTAAGATCAAAAATCAAGGCTGAAATAAATCAACACAAATTGATAGTATAGCAAAAGAAAGACAAGGTAGGCCAACTTCCCACACCAAAACAGAGCCATATGAGCATATGGCTTTCAGGAGACACCATCAATGTCATTACAAGCCAATTCCTTTCTCTTTGGCATGGCAGCAGGTATCTTCACCCCATCCTTTTGCTGGAGGAAAGATGTGACTTAGAGTATCTAGTAGGTTTAGCAAGGACCAGTTCATCCTACTATGTCTCTAATTCTTTACTTTCTAAGTATTCCAGAAGATTTTAACTTCACCTTTGTCCTGAACTCAAAACTCCAGTCCTTCTTTGGCTCATAATCCTTTCATATATATTTTGTTGTGCATGAATCCACTATTGACCAATAGACCCCCAAAATGTACAATATATGAACATATATTTGTTGTTGATTATGAAAGCTCACTTGCTGCTATTTGAGGGAAATCTATGCAGAGATATCTAACAACATCTTCTTTCAGTGTAATTGCCCAAATCAAGGAGTTGAATTAACACCTATTCATGAATTTCTTGTTAAATTTCACACCCACATTTTAAATTAAAGTTACAATGAAGATTTTTTTTAACAATATAAAGTATTTTTCCCATTATTTTCTTTACCTGAAAAGCAGAAATAAAGCTTTTGCAAAAAAATAAATTGACATAGTGCCAAAAAGTGAGGATAAATTTTCTATTCTTTACTTTCCAAAATGTCCTGCTTGTGTGGCTTGTCTCACAGAATTTGGATAACAGTGTCTTATAAATAATCTTCAAAAATAACCCAGCAGTTTCTAAACCTCCCACTCCTAGGAATTTTGGAGAGATTTATATAATAATATTAATTTGGACCATTTGCAAGTGTGCTAGAAGCATTTCTGCTGATAAAGATGCCTTTGATCTGTAAGAAAGACAGACCTTGTTAAAGCAGACAAACTTTTAGGTATCTTCCATCTAGGTCTGATGAAAGAATTAATCAATACCTCCCTGAGATGTTAAATTACTGAAAATCTGAAAGACACTGCATTTAATATCTGTTGTGCTTCTTCTAAAAAAGAAGAAACTTAAGTAGAAGTTGTAAATGGAAGGGCTGTAACTACAGTTGATGAAACTAGATGAGTGACTTTTGGAAAGCTCAGAGAAAATCACAGACTCCAGATTGAATAGAACTTAGAGGAAACAGAGCTGTTTGGATCACAAACTGTCTGCATGATTTTGATTCTGGGACAAAGTAAATACACTGTTTCCTGTTCTGTGTTCTTACTACACTCTTACTATATTCCTACTTCTTACTAAAATAACAATGCTAAACAAAACACAGCAATAAGGATCCAAGTAATGGCAAAGTTCACAAACACAAAAAGAAGAAATCAGCAACTGTAGGTACTTATTTTTTTAAGATTACCAGAACATGAAAGACATAATCTTAATTAAAAACTAGATCGCTCAGGTTTGTCAACAAGGGATTAGGGTGTTTTACTGGAAGATATAGGAAACACCATGGAAAAGAAGTATGTAAAAATATGACTTGAAAGAAAATGTAAGGGCCAATGAGCTTATTGCCTTACTTAAAAAAACAACAACAACAAAAAAATAAATAAAAAGTGATAATTAGAGAAAACAAATAGATAGGTAACCAGTAATTGTCACTGGTCTTGCCTTACCAGTTTCCAGGAATCCTGAGCTTGTTGTCATGCAAGTGACAAATCATGGAATTTCTCTGTGATGTTGGCATGATGGAAAATAGAACTCATGAGACAACCTGTTATGCAAACAGTGATCTAAATAGAGACCTATGTACTGAATAGCATAAGAAAGAAAATGAAGGTAAGATAAATCCAATGGGTTCTTTTAAGAATTTATACTTATGTCTCTACAACATGAATTTCCGCAGTGTAGCTCAGGTTCCATGAAGTTTTTCTAAAAAGTAAGATTTTAAAATCTACCTTTCCATGAATTCTCTATTCAGTGGGCTATAAAGGATTTAGTTAATGAATTATCTCTTAATAATGTAATAGAATATTAAGTAATGTCTAAGTAATGGAGATATAACATGGATATTTGGGATGCCAAAACCCAAATGACTGTCACTTATCAATTAACAAATCTTGAGGAATGTGGATGCACTGGTTTTGTTTAAACCACAACAGTGGAGGATGGTGTGTCAAATCTTCAAGTAAGTAATGTACGATAAAGTTTGAAGACAGATTTCATATACCATTTAAATCTATAGTAGCTGGATAGAGTTAGTAGTTTAGAACAGGTCTTTCTGTGGTGATGGAGTTCAATGATTTCAGAACCTTCAGAAGCATTATCATGACAAAATCAAGGTTTTTCAGTGTGGCAAAACAGAAAAAAAATATTTTATCAGCAGCACTTTGTAATTTTTTTTTCTTGCTGAGTCTCTTTTTTCTTACTGTCTTGATTTGATTTGCAGTCTTAAATTGGCTTTCCAATAAGCTCAGATATTATGTTAACCTCTAAATTTTATTATCTTATTTTCAGCTTAATTAGTGTTAATACATCATGTGCAACCCTCTCCCCCCAGCAGAGGGATTCATGCTAGAAAAACTAGAGGTGTTAAATAATTCCAAATTTTCCATCTGATTTCATATTCAAACTTTCTACCTTAAATGAGTGCTGCATCCTATCAACTAGGTAGTTCAAAGATCTTCTGACAAATAATTAAATGCATCTTTAAATAATGTCTCAGTCTGAGGAGACTGGAATGTTTGCTAAAGAGGATGAGTTATGAGATAGACCAAAGTTCTCTCTCTCAGCAACTGTAAATTCAAAATAAAGGGGCTTTAATTGAGGAAGTGTGGAAAAAACAGAAGAAATAACAACTCTTTATGAAAAGATATATGTATGTTGGCAAAAACTAACAGAACACAAAAAAAGGTCTGACTGAACACTTCTCTGTCCTTCAGCGCAGTCCTAACTGTGGCCTGCAGGGGGCGCTGTTGGATCGCTGAAGGTGCAGGGCCTGCAGTTCTCTGTCGTGGCCTGCAGGGGGCGCTGTTGGGCTCTGGTGGTCACCATGGCAGGGAGAGGGGTCCGGGGTGGGGTTGGGGTGGTCTCGGATCACGGGAGAGGCCAAGAAGAAAATGGGGGACCCTTTCCTCAGTGGGAGGAAAAAGGGAAGGGAAGCAGTCCACTCCCACGGGACTCACCGCTGTCCCAGGTGACGGTATCTCAAAACTCCTCCCTTCTCTCCCTCGGGCACACAAAGTCTCCGATGAAACACAGCAGATCTGGGGAGCGGGACAGCCAGGCAAGTTGAAGCCAGCAGTCTGAGCTGACTAGGATGAGAAGCCAAAAAAATCCAGATCCCCAGTCCCTCTCCCCAAATGCCTGCACGCAGACCCCCGTCCGAGAGCCAACTCCATCTACCCTGTCTTGTGTGAAGGCCAGCAACTCCAAAATCTCTGATGGTCCATCAGCGAGGAATGCAGTCTGGCGAGCTAGTTCTTTGTAAGGCTAATTACCTCCCTTCCCCCTTCCCTATTCGAAACTCTGTTTCTCTTACAGGGAAGCAGCGAAAGAAAAATTCCTCTCTCAGATTTATAACCTATAACAAATAGTTAAATACATCTTCAATTGTAACATTAGCTTATATTTCTGAAGGAGGCTTAGCACATTATCTACTTATAAAATCATTCTTTGGGTGGTTGATTTATTACCAATGATAGGATGGGATTCACAGGAAAGGAAAAAGTCGTGAGACCTCTAAGAATGGTAAGAAAGGTAAGAAAGGCAGGACTGTAGTTAGATAAGAGGAGCTTGATGCAGTAAAAAAGCAGGAAGTCATCAAAGGCCTGAAAATCAGCTGTTAGCAAACTGGTTACAGTACTGTGAACTTCCTGGAGTCTTAAAAACAGGGCCCTTAATGACAGTTTGTAGTTTGGAGCTTTCGTTCTCTACTAATGATCCCTTCAAGTTCTCATGACCTGATTCACGACACTGAGACAAGCAACAGAACTGAAGAAAGAAGACCTTTCATAATACTCCTAGGTAGGGAGTTTTGACTTGCCACAAGGTACGGTCAGCAATGAGAAATAAGAGTATTTTGGAATGAGAAGAAACATACATGGAAGGCAGAAAATGGGAGACAACTGAAGTTTTTACAGTGGGGAGCAGTGTCTTCTTTAGAGGAAGATATAGCCAGAATTTCAAAGATCTTAGATAATTTGAATGAGAAGATAGAGAATTTAGTTCCATACGTGGGAATTTAGTTCCTCCCAACACTAACAGTTGTGGTTGTTTTTACAGAAAGAAAGAATAAAAAATTGCATCCATCTGTCTTATGGGGCTAATAATAAAATAGAAAGTTATTCAGATCTAGTCAGGTTGTTCAAACCCAGACTTTATCTGTCTTTGAAAGAAAGAATGGATATTTTATGACTGCTCTGTGTATTATGTAAAATCAGTGTCATCATCCTTGTACACTGCCCCTCTATTTGTGTCGAAAAGATGTAAAGACCTGAATGGCAAAAGTTATGCCTAAATATGATTTATGTGGGTCAGGGTTAAAACAAATTGTATGCCAAATTTTACACTGACTTACAGTACTTTGAGTGTTAAAGGCTCAATGGGATCTAAATCTACACATTACTTTTAGAGACATTCTCAAGTATTGCTTTGCTTCTGAAGACATGCCAAGCCTTAACTCAGACCCTCCAAGGCAGGTGTGCAGGGTCTTATTCTCTAGGCATTAGAAAAACTGAAATTTTTTTTTGCTATGGCTACACATCTTTCATTAAAAAAAAAAATTATGAATGTTGCTAATTTTAGCACTTCATAGGAGAGTAACTTGCTCTCTGCAATTGATAACATACCTTGCTTCACATATGTGAATTTGAAAGCAGGTTGGAAGTTTCTGTCCAGTGAGCAGTAGCCAATAGTTTGGTGTCTAACATGTTTAGTTACAAATAGTCAAAATACATTCCATCTGTCATATCAAGTTTTTACCAATATAAGCCACCCTCATTTAACAAGCAAGTTTTAAGTTCTTTCTGATTTTGTTTTTACAACCAAATGCAACTTCATTACTTCATTCCTATTTTACTCATAGTTAGCATAATGAGTGCTAATTCTTCAGACACATGCATTTCAGGCTGTCACATGTGTCCTTCTGGAAATCTATGTTTAGTCATCAGGCTGTAATGATGTTCATCATTACTATGTTTGAAAGAGCACAGGATTTATATTTATCCCAACCTCATGAATGAATTCCTTACATATAATACAGAAAAAAAAGTCTTTAATCCTTTCCTGTCCAATGAAGAATTTATGTATTTTACTGCTCAAAATTCTTCAAACAAGGCTTTTTCTTAATCATGACTTCATAAAATAAAATAAAATAAAATAGCAAATATATGGGCCAGTACTGGGATGTCAGTAACCTGAAATTATTGCTTTCCTTTTGAAAAGCCAGTCAACATAAGTCTTCAATAGCTGGAGGCAAAGATGCTATATCATAACATTGTTTTAGAGGCCTCTTGATTCTAATACTGACTCTACTGAAAGAAGGGAGGAGGAAGGGAAGGGAGGAAGCCTAATGGCTTTTTTAAAAAGGAAGAACAGAGCAATAAACATATTGTTTTAAGGCAGATGGAAAATTGAAATACATCTTGCTTATCTACTAATAGTGGTAATTTTATAATCAGTTCTTAATCTTAAATGTTTGGGGGTTTTAATTTGCTACATAGAATTCATGTCTATATTTACCATAAAAAGAGAAAATACCTCCAGCTTCTTGGCCTCAAAGTGCTCTCTCATGTGTCCCAAATCTGCCAGCAAAACTCTTCCACGGCTGTTTTCTTCTAACATATTTGACACTAATGGTCCAGTCAACTCCTCTTCCAAACAACCTGATATAAATAAATTAGTAAGCAGTGGGTTCACTTGGAGCTGCAAAAGGACAGCGGCAGAACCCAGGTCTGTCAAGTCGCTGAGGGAGACTTGCCCAAGCAGCTCCCGTGGAATGTTGCAGTGTGACCCTCGCCTGCCCTGTGACAAAGTATGCTGGAACCAGCTGGTCACTCCAACAGTTAGCTGCTCCTCATATTCAGGAGGGGAAGGAGTCCATCCACTGGGGCCCTGCTGTCATTGGACCCCTTCTGAAAGGTAGAGCTATGGCTTTACCTGCATATCTGACCTGTCACCCCCTCTCTGCCATCTGCTCATTCAGCCTGACAGCTTGGGAGAGAAGTTTCGGAGAACTGCAAATATAATTATGCAGCAATAGCATGGTCAAGTGACCAGGTTTTGAAATCCTCTCTCTGCAGCAGTGCAAATTCTTCATGTCCTAAAATCAGCAGTTAATTATTATTACATGAGATTTTTTAATATGCCCTTACAGGAAAATTAGCCTGGTCAAATCCTGTCAAGTATGATACTGGCACTTTAAGATAAAATCTGTATTAGGCAAGGTTATCTCTACTTTGAACATCTCATAGTAGATAGCATGTTCAGGTCAGGAACAGCAGCTACATCAACTCTTAGATCTTTCAATTTAAAAGAACTAATAGTTCTACATGCACCAATGTAAAAAAAACAGTCTTGAAAGGAATGCAGTGGAGATTTATAAATCTCTGAGAAGTGTGGCAAGTATTTTAAAGTTCCTGTTGCCCTGATATCTCAGTACATGGATGGCAGTTACTTGGTGAAATGGTACTTATTTAACATTTTATGCTTCTGAGTGCTGGTAAAAATAGCAGCCCGTTGTTTCAGAAGATCAGTTGTCTGCGATGGTGAGTCAAGGGATGACACATGCCAGTCAGCTGAAGTACTGGAGGTGGGATCCTAATTGAGTTGTACCTAACTATGCAAGTTGAATCGACAATCAAAAGCCTAAAAATGTATGGTCCTTACAGAGTCTGAGAGAGAAAAAAAGTGTCTGGGATAAATTAGTGAAGACAAGTACACCAACCAAAATCAGTGTCAAAGAAGGGGAGGGATGGAACTCCTTCTCTCCCTCTCTCACTAAAAATCAAATTGTAGATGTGGTGCCTGTGTGATGCTGGGATTTCAGCTGCTGTCCTGATCTCAGTGGCTAAATTGTCTGATTAGAGTGGACAGGGAGGACTGGGACAGAAAGGCAGAAGGAAAGTTGGCTAGTGCTTACTAGTATTTATGCTTCTAAGAGAAATGGGAGCATTTGGGGTAAGGACAAATTCCTTTGTAGTATTTGATAGTTTGAAGAAATACAGAAGATAACACAGCTAAAGCTCTTGGCTCTTTGGTACAGACATTTTCTTGCCTCCTTTTTGAAACTGGTAAGGAAAATGTTAAGGTTATCATCTCTAGTAAGGCTGCATATAGAGTCAGGACTAGGACGATATTACTCTAATTGCAGCACTGCAGGCAGAACTGATTAACACAGACTGGGAGAAGCAATTATCCTTGTGAGGAGCAACACCTATTCAGATGGGGGAATTAAACAGAGTAAACATAGTCTAAAAATATACCAAAACTACATTATAGAGTCCACTGAAAGTGCCTGAACCTCATAGTTAGGTCTGTGCTTTAGATTTCTTGAAATATTACTGTATGCCAATGCTCCTGTAGTCACTGCAGGTCCCAACCTGATTTGATATGCTAATGTTGCTGGGAATGATTTGGACATGAAGCAGGTGCCACAAGGATGCAAAACTTATGATTATCTTCCAAAACTGTTATATCTTCCATGTTATGTTATACAGGAATACATTACACCAATTTTCTAGTTTTACATGAGAAGGACGATGAATGTGATGAATGAAAGAAAACAACACACATGCAATCCTTTCCCATCAAATACAGTCACATTATTCTAGAAATGAAGCTTTTCGGACTCCCCTTTCCAAGCAAGAAATGGTGGCCAAAAATCCAAAACATTTCTATGCTTTAGATTTTATTTGTCTCTTTTCTTGCTACTATACTGGGAAAAAAGGAATAAATTATGAATGCAATATTTTACCAGGAATAGGATTATTTAAAAAGAAAAAAGTTCAAAATTATTTAAATTAAAAGTTGAGCTCCCTTTAAAAAATAAATTCTAGGCATTTCTTTCCACTTCGATCAATCTTAACAGACAAAAAGAATAAGTACAAAAGGAAAATAATCCTGAAGTACCTCAAAGGTTCCTACACAATTTCAACCCTTTGGTGAAAATTTTGTATTAACAACTTGAATATATTCAAATTAATACTCAATAAAAATATGTATATTTTGAGAACATCGTATGGTTGCTTCCAAACTAAAATTTGTTGTGCAGGTTTTAGCCATACACTTGAAAATACTTGGAAACACGATTTCATTACATATTTAGGCAGACCCAGTAAATTCAGGAATGTGTTTGTGTATCTTTTTTTGCTAGAGAAATGTTAGCTTTAGTAAAGGCAAACAGTTTTTCCCTGCAAAATCATTAACCAGAGCTTAAATTCTCAGCTCAGACTATCTGTTTCTCAAGAAAAAGAGGCAACACCCTACAAAAGAAGTAAATGAGAAAAGGCCCTGCAAATCAGAGTTGCTGCTCTTCATCTTGTGTGTGGGAGGACTGCCAAGTGAATGCAATTCAACAGTCCATTTGCATCAGCCTGGCTTATATATCCGCTGAGGGAGGCAGGAGTTTGGCAAGCTGTGTCAGCAGGTTACCTTGCCATTGTGAAAAAGCAAAGCAACAGCATGCTGGGCATAATGAGACAAATGTTGTACATTCAGCTCTCCAAAGTCTTTTCTTGCTAAAAGAGAAGTATGGCCTGCATTAACAATCTGGATATGCCTCTCGTTTACATGGCCTCATCAATTGTGCTTTCCTCACTGAGGTATTAAAGGTGCATTTATGAATATCATGTCAGACCTATGAAACAACCAGAGTCTTATTTCTTGCATATTATATGTTACAGAAAAGAACATGTTAGGAGTATGAGTGAACACTGTCTGTGATTCATACTATGACTGAAGCAAAAGTGTCTTAGTTCACCTAATGGAGATCAGCTATACCTTGGTGCAGATTTCACACAGTAAGTGGTGAAGAGGCCGGGAAACAGAAGTGACATGGAGTCAGAGGTGAACGACAGAGAAAATATTTGCTTCTGCAAAACAAACTGTTCCACATTAAAAGGGAACACTTGAGCAGGAATAAAAAAGGAAATGATGAATCCTACAAACTTATAGGAGTTTGTGAGCCATCTCCTGCAAAACCTGGAGCTGTCCTTGAGAGTTACTATAGATAGAAAAGCTGTGGCAAAAGAGCAGCCTGAAGAGTGCCTCATAGAAGCAGCCATAGGTATCCAGTGAAAAGGAGGTACATTCAGTCCGAGCAGCCCACTGTTTCTGCTGCCACCACTTATGAGGAGAGTTGGTATGGTGCACAGAAGTACCTGGCAAGGCCAGAGAGAAGGAACAGGAAAGCAGTGGACAGAGTGTAGACCTAGTGTTATGCTACAGGTCTGGTTCAGTGAAACAACCTCCCTTCTTACAGATTCAGGCTCTTCTTTTCCACTGGCACACTGATAGTTGCTGCCATGTTCCTGAAGGAAAATGACAGCAACCTCAATATTTTATTTAGCTGACACAATGGATTCACACGTACGTACTGATGTCGTATCATTAGCACTGGTTTCTCCACCACCTGTAAGCGGTCTTATGTCCCTTCCTCTGCTAGAGCTGATAGAGTAGCCTTAAGGCTGATCTAAATTACTGTTCTCCAGAGTTGTCATGGTAACAGGAACTGGCTGAGCAACCCAGGCATTTTATCTTTTCCTTGAACATATTCTGAACGCTACATTCGGAACAGTGATTGCAGCTGTGCCATCCCCACAGGCTTCCTTTCTCTCATAGAGCATGTTCAGGTGCCCAGCTAAATCAGACTCCTGCCTACATTACAGCATGTGAGTGGCAGATCTCTGCCAAAACAGTTTCCAGAATCTGCTTCATAATTTTAGTGGTCAGAACTATAATTCCATACTTGATATATAGATAGGAATGTTATATTTCAAAATATGCCTCCACTGCAACTTGCTAAACAACCTGTGGAATTTTTGAAAATACACTCTCATAAAAATTCAACTTGTGTCAAAAGACTCTTTTGTGGTGTTTACCTTCCAGAAGTATTCAAATGAATCACTCACTACAAAAGTGTTTTAAAAACTGGTGAAAAATAAGTAACGGGTGAGGAAAGGAAACTTTCTGACAATAATAATAAAAAACATAATCTGTTCAGCAACCTTATTTCTGTAACCTCCTGTTCCTTCCATGGAGACATTCTTTGCATGAACTTTAATGTTTATTAATATTGTACAATGTATGTGTTTGCTTGGAATTTGACTGCCCTGAAGAAGGTAAGGTATTTGGAGAATAAGGAAAGACGAGCATGGTTATCCTGGTTATTTAGTTAGTGGGTTGTGATATTTGAATGGTGCTGAATTTGACAAAGAGAGAACACAGAGCTTTGTGTCTTGGCCAGCAGATACTTCTCAAAGAGAAAGGAGCTGCCCATGGCTTTGCTTTAGATTCTGCATGTTGAAGGTCAGACGGCATGTTTTCTGTAAGAACTATGTGGATGAGGTTTTGCTGTTCATAGAAAAACTGTCCTGGATTAGCCTTTAGAGCCTGGATGGATTAGTAGAGGATGGGCTTACTTTTGGCCATTTAACAGATCACTGAAATGCATGGCAGAGACTTGAATGGCATATGAATGCCAGCTAATGGAGTATTGTCTATGCAGCTCTACTCTACATTCAGATCTATGATTAAGATATTTGCTGCCTGAAGTGGATCAGTGGAGAAGAGCCACAGATGATGCTGCCCAATTTACCATTTTTAAAGTGTCAGAGAGCTGTAGCTTGTTATAACAGGCTGTCCAGCTCACTTTTGCATAGAATACCTAATTCATAGAGAATTCTCCTATATCATGGAGAAATAGGTTTGGTCACGTTCTTAACTCTAGCATTTGATTCCATTATTGCATGCAATGTTTGTAATATTGGTCATTTCTTCCCATTCAGCTAACGGGTTTCGGCTCTACATTCAAGGATTTGAGCATGTGAATCTTTGCAAATAATGAGAAATTATCTCAGAAAATGACTTAACAGGTTATTTTGCTCCTTCATACTAGTAGTAATATAGCCTTTGGTTACTGTTCCAGCAATAGGTTTGTTTCAGAAAGGCTCTTCTGTCAATACATCCTCATATCACGGCTGCTGCAAAAACCAATATAGTCATAAAGATTCTCAGAAAAAAAAGAAAGAATATTAACAGTCTTTATATTACTGGAGCATTAAGAATCATAGTCAAATATTTTCTGTACTCAAAACAAACTCCGAATACCCAGAAAACATCTGGAATCAGAGCACTGAACAAGTTAACTTAGCTAGGGAGAGCAAAGAGCAATGATAGAGCACGTTTACAGTTAGGGATATAAACTTTGTCATTCTCATTCCCCTGTATTAAATATCTGAAAATATTTTAAAATTGCACATCAAGAATTGTCTGTAGAGAATGGCAATGAATATTCTCCAAGGGCAAAAAAAAAAGAAAATATCATGCTCCCTGAAGAAAACTGTTGCACCAAAATGCAAGTTAACGATTTTATGTGTATAGCCCTTCTGGAGAGAGAAAGAGGAAGAGGAATCACACAAACATACTTCTCACCATCTAATCTCATAAATGTGGTAGCTGGAAGGAAAAATGTCATTACTAACACTTACTTTCCATCAGAAAGCTCCCTCTCATAACTAAGCACAACAGCCCTTTATTTTTGTGTGCACAAGAAACAGTATTGTCAGACTTCTGCTATGCAGAAAGTTTTAGCAGTGTAGTTTGCTTTTATTGTTTTGTGGGTTGGGAGGCTGGTTCGATTAGTTGCATAGCAATTATTAAATGACAAAATCACGTCTTCTGAGGTTTGGGGGTTTTTTTCATAACAAAATAAAGAATAATTTCCACTAAAAGCCAACTTTTAAGTAGCTTACTTATAGATGGAAATGCAAATTCTAATTGCTACATCCATCTAAAAGCTGTCCATTTTCTATCTAGTCCTTTAATAAAGAAAATGCAAGTTATTTATTGATCATTTTATGACTGCCATTTCTCGTTTTTCTTGTAATTTGAGACATCCAGGCTTTCTAATATAGCAGCCTACAATGTAAAAAAAAATCTTCGATAAAGTGACATAGAAAACATGTCTTGTCACAGTCTCTTGGGAACTTACTTGAAGATTCTTCAGAGACTAGAATTTCCAAGACAGCAGAAGCAGGAATCTTTTGGGGTTTTTCTGCTCAGGAAATGATACACTCCAGGTACTCATTCAGCATGCAACAAACACCCGCTCATATAGATACATATACATACACACACACATATATATATATATATACACACACACACACATATATACATGCATGTATAGAAATGTATATATATTTCCATATGTGTATGTAAATGCATATATATCAGGTTCTAATTTGTCTTTATCCAAACTAAATTAAATAGGATGGAAATTTCTGAGCTCCTTTATTGCTCTTTTATGCATATGCAGTTCTCATTCAGATACTTAGAGAAGTGAAACACTTTGCAATATAGCAGCCTGAAAGAGTTTCTGCAAACTACATTCTTGATCCTTGCAAGTATAAGACACAAAAGCTTTAATTGCAAGATTCTAACATTAAAGAGATTAAATGAATCTGTGTTCTTTTCCATGTAATTACAGTTAATTTTTTGAAGTGTAACTATTTAGCATGTAAAGCTCTTCTTATTCCAAATGCATTTTTGGGATTATTTGACACCTAAGAAATCTTTAGCTCTGCACTTCAGATACACAGACCACAGGGAGCAAGGCCTGACACCTCCTCAGGTGAGGTGACAGCTCCCAGAGATATGTACATTTGAAGAGACAAGGTGTTGGTGTAGCAGCCTGTTAGCAGAGATTTTCGTACTTACCTATTTCAATGCTTTGTTTAGGTACTGACTCTCATGGCTACTGCATAATCCTGTTCCTCCTCTGACTTGGAAACAAAGGTTAGTGCACCTGAAAGCTGGTTATGGTAGTCTCCAATTAGTGAGTTACTTTTTGGTTTAATTATTTTCTACTCACAATTATGCTGTGTGTGAGATGTAAACAATGAAAAAGGTTAAGCAATAAGTGAAATAGCTGTTAGAGTAATTTGTTTTCCTGCTCCTCCCTGAGAAACTGTTAAGGTTGGTGTAAGAAGATTTTAGTCTGATCTCAGTATGCTTTGACACCTGTTTTGACTGTAGTATCTTGAACATGTGGGTTCTTTATAACCCAAAATCTTCCATTTCCAAGCTTGGTACTCCACCTCCACTACTATAAAGGCAGTATATTGACCAGTGAATAGTTGTACAAAAACTGGAGATATTGACTTTCTGCATGGTCAGGATGACCAGGATGATAAAGTGTTTAGATCATACTGGAGACATGTTCAGATACTAGATCCCAGTGTAGACCAAAAAGACAGAGAAAGGTCTCCCTAATACTATGTTTGTTTCTCTGAACTAGTGTTTCTTCTTATTCCCTGTTCTTTATTCCCACAAATTCCAGATTAGATTTTGAGAAACTTTTCTAAAATAAGGTAAAAAAAATACAAAAAAAATTCTCTGTCAACTCAGCATTGAACATCCAATGCTCCCCAAACTTTTAAAGATTCAATTTGTTGGTTCATTGACTAGCTCATAAGACGATGTAAAAGGGAGGGGTAGTGTTTTTCCCTAAAGCAGCTTTCTATTGTTTTCTAAAGGATTCTGTAGCCAGGGACTATAGTGACAAGAGCAACTATAGTCCACAGGGAAAAATATAGCAGGATTTTCAGGCTGGTTTCTGAAACCTCTCTTATAGTAACACTACCTGACATCTCCAACTCTGC
The DNA here is from genome assembly GCF_001604755.1 of Lepidothrix coronata. NCBI lineage: Eukaryota > Metazoa > Chordata > Aves > Passeriformes > Pipridae > Lepidothrix > Lepidothrix coronata. The sequence goes on along the minus strand of NW_016690246.1, from coordinate 2,110,539 downwards.
TGACTCTTTAACACAGAGAATATGCAATTTCCTGCAAATTTACTGGTAGCTTTGCAGACTGGAAGTGTAGCTAGGCAAGGGAAATGATGTGTTGTTTCAAGCAGGGTTTTCTTCTGCGGATTTATTTATTGGATTCAGTTTCAAGATACAGAGGAAAATTCAACAAAGTGATGGTTCTGCTTCCATAGAAATCAAAAGAATTTAGTGCTACTCATTGTTTGATCAAAATCAAATCTCAGAATTTGAATTTTGCCTAAAATCATTTTCTTTCTAACATATTTCAGTTTAAGGACTGGAATAAGAGTTAACCAAAGCTACAGCTTCCTGTACTTCCAAATCTTCAGAAATGCTCAGGTCATATCAGTCCCCGAGAAGCTCAGTGCACAAATACAGACAGAGCTCTTTAACAAATAATACCCTTACCCAGCTGAGCTGAACCAAGCTATCCATCACCCAGGAAGCCTGATACAGCTGTTCATTGCCCAGAAACTTTAAGGGCCAGAAAAGAACATCTTTATCCTGCAGGAGTAGAACACTTACTTTTAAAAAGCATGACTTTCCAACTGTCTCCCCTTACCATGCCAAATTTCTGTAACTGTTTGGGCAGGAGTAACATGGACCCAACAAGTACATTATGAGGCTGGAAAGGAGGAATAAAGACTGTCACCTTCAAAAAGTAGTGAGACTGTAAGTGGAATAGCAATCAACAAGGGTAATACAATAACCTCTGAATTAGATGTTTGGATAATGGCTTGGGAGTTGGTACTGCATAGAGGTAAATGTTAAAACACAAACAATAGAATGAGATTTCTTGATGAGCCTTCTGGGTACACTGGAGGTATGGAAACTAAGTCCACTGGTGTCTTAAGCATCAAAGCTCAAATACTTTAAATGATCAGGAGCCTAAATTAGTTATTTTTATTACCATATTTTAATTCATAATAATCGTAATACTATTTGCATACAGAATATCAAAAGAAATAGGCCATCGTAAATCAACATGTATACTTTTTAATTGGCAAAATTCTTTTTGAACTGTGAACTTAAAAATGCAAGTGGAGCTATTTTTTAGATTATGCATTTTCTTATTTACTTATTACTAGAATGGAAAAACTCTAGGGTCACTATTTTAAGCAATAATTTCTACCAGGTTGTGAATTGACTTGGATTGCAAAGTCACCTTGAAAAGCTCATCGGAGTAGTTTTGCACAAAAAGAAATAAGGAATTAAATACTCTGGAAAAGTAGTGCTTTCAGTAATTCTTCTTCAATATGGCTATTAGAAACCTCTGGAGTTTTTATATGCTGTTACATGCCTGTACCCTTCCTCTCCCCAGCCTCTTCCAAATATTATGGATGAACTGGGTAGAATTCCCCTGTCTAAACAGGAGATGTCTCAATGTCTAGAGAACCTAAGCAGGGCTAGCAAATATAATATAGCAGATGCAGACTTTGGCAGCATTAGATGTTATGATTGTGGCATAGAGAGGATGATGATGCAAAACTTCTGTAACACTTTCCTGAACAGATGGGAAAGTGTCCAGAAGTAACTTCCTTATATGAAATCTCAGGGAGTGGGAGAGGTGACATAGAGAATAAAAGGTAAAATTCAGAAAACAAGCACCTGTGTATATGTATAAAAAATGTAAATCAAATGAAATCTTCATGTCACTTGCACTAAGTAGATTAATCACATCTGACTTGATGTATTCAGTAAACACTTAATTCCAAATAATTATTTCTCTGTGTTCAATATAAGGAAATATATACAACAGTGAAATAGTTTTGGTGTTTTTTAGAATACGACCTAAGAGAATCAGTGTAATATAGCTGTGAAAATTTTAAATCAACAGAATATTTGATACAAAAACCCCCCAACAGATAAACTACTTGATTTTAAAGAATTCACATTTTAAAAGTTTCCACCTAAATATAAATATTAAAAAATTTTCTGTAGTGCTGGATGCATTTAGGGGATGTAATGCAAAAATAGAGATGAGCATCTAAAGTCTCTTAAACCATATCTCTCTCTCTGATGTTCTGAGAGGAACTATTATAATATACTTTTGGTATAATATACCCATATTGACTCCTTTGTGTATAAATAAATACACTAAATCAGCACATACTTCTTGTATTTTGAAAATTCCATTTAAAAGTATGTATGTGCTGAATAACTCTCAAAATAAGTTTTTTGAAGGAGCTGGAAGTTAGGATAGAGAGAAGTATAGCAAGCAAAAGAGTAAGAAAGAGCTACTTTTTGCTGAGGGATTTTTGAAAGCATTCATTTTTGAATCCACTTTTTCTGAAGTAATGATAAAACTCTTATGGATTTTGGTGACAAAAAGACAAGTTCCCAGACCTTTTGAAATTTTCTTCCTATCAGTATAAGTCTCTTGCTACTGAAGTGTTGCTTCTGTGACTTCATGCTTAAGTGAACAAAAGAAAACACTATTCTTCTGAGACTGTGAGAGCGGAGGCTGAAGGAGTGAAAGAATAATAACAGAGAAAGAATTAAAGAGCTAGACTTTCTTTTACTGTGCAGCTGAAGCCAATTGAGCAACACATGGAGGAAATACAGAAAGTTTGGTAATAATTTGTGTACTCTGAAAACATATGCATCACATTAATAGTAGTCACTGCCCTCATTATGCGATGGGTCCAAAAGTATTATTATTAAACAAGAAAAAATATTTCACAGTTTCACAGAGTTGGAAGGGACCCACAAGGATCATCAAGTCCAACTCTTAAGTGAATGGCCCATACAGGGATTGAACCCACAAACTTGATGTTAGTAGCACCATGGTCTATGCACAGATAGGCAGAACCTCAGATTCTATTAGTTCTCAGGCTCTAAGAGTTAACATACTGCTGTAGTTGCTGCATTTATACGAAAAAGGTTGAGGTAATTTTTCCCTAAGAATGATGTAGGGGGTTTTGGGATACAAAAATTATCACTCTGCTATTACTTTCATCCTAAAATGAATTTTAACTTGCTAATTTTGAATATATTGTGGTGAAAAATGCAATTTTAAAATAAGATCTTCTTACAGAATAAGGAAATTTGGCCAGGAAATCATAAGACAGACACAGATAACCAAATCCAGTTTCAGGATGATGGAGGTCCGCTGGACAGTATTGCTGCACAGGGCTACAATAGTTTAGAGATCTCTTCATTGGACAGCTACTCCCATTAGATCATGACAAAACAGTCAGTGACCTTAACGACTAATGGCTAGACCAATCAGTAATAATCAATTTCTAGTTTACTTTTCCATACTAGCACTGATCAAAACCTGGGAAATTATATGAGGAAAAAATGGTCTGTTGATGCATTTTATAGTGCTCTTTTGCAAAAAAAGTCACTTAATTTAGCTTTTAGGAAGAATATAATTTTATTGCCAAAAGGAAAAAACAAAATCAAACAAAACAAAACAAAACAAAAAAAACAAACCCAAATCAGCTATTACTTGTGTTTACTTCTGTTTATTTCCTGCTTAAATGTTACAGGAAATGTCTTTTAAAAGTCTGAAAATTTTCATTTTTGATGTTGCTTTTTATAAAAGATCATATTTAAATGATCAAGTTGATTGGTAACAAAGGGGAAATCATGCCTGACAAACATGGTGGGGGGCCGTCTATGGCAGGGTTACAGCATTGGTGGATAGGGGCAGGGCAACTGACTTTGTCTACTTGGATTTATGCAAAACTTTTTGACACTGTCCCACATGACATCCTTGCCTCCAAACTGGAGAGACATGGATTTGATGGATGGACCACTCAGCAGATAAAGGACTGGCTGGATGGTTGCATGCAAAGAGTTGTGATCAGTGTCTGATTGTCCACGTGGAGACCAGTGACAAGTGGTGTCTCTCGAAGGTCGGTACTGGGGCCAATACTGACACACTGCAGGGTGGGATGCCATCCAGAGGGGCCTTGACAGGCTTGAGAGGTGGACCTGTGAGAACCTCATGAAGTTCAACAAAGCAAGTGCAAGGTCCTGCACATGGGCTGTGTCAATCCCAGACACACCTACAGGTTGGGCAGGGAAGTGATGGAGAGAAGTCCTGTGGAGAAGGACTGGGGGGGGGGGGGGTGATGGTTGGTGAAGAACTCAACATGAGCTGGCAGTGTGTGGTCACAGCCCAGAAAGCCAATCCAGTTCTGGGTCCTGCACATGGGCTGTGTCAATCCCAGACACACCTACAGGTTGGGCAGGGAAGTGATGGAGAGAAGTCCTGTGGAGAAGGACTGGGGGGGGGTGGGTGATGGTTGGTGAAGAACTCAACATGAGCTGGCAGTGTGTGGTCACAGCCCAGAAAGCCAATCCAGTTCTGGGCTACATCAACAGCATGGGGAGCAGGTCGAGACGGGATATTCCCCCTCTAGTCTGCTCTTGTGAAATCCCACCTGGGCTACTGTGTACAGTTCTGGTGCCCTCAACATAAGAAGGACATGGAAACTGTTGGAGCAAGTCCAGAGAAGGGCCACAAAGTTGATAAGAAGACTGGAGCACCTCCACTACAAAGATAGACTGAGAAAGGTTGGTCTGTTCAGCCTGGAGAAGAGAACTATGGAGATGTCATAGCAACCTTCCAATATCTGAAGGAGACCCAAGGGGAATTTGGAAAGGGACTCTTCATCAGGAACTGTAGTGATAGGAGAAGGAGTAATGGATATAAATTGGAAGAGGGGAAACTTAGGTTAGATATTAGGAAGAAACTTTTTACTGTGAGTGTGGTTAGACACTGAAACAGTTTGCCCAGGAAGGTTGTGCAAGCCCCAACCTGTCAGTGTTCAAAGCCAGGTTGTAAAAGGCCTTGAGCAACCTAGTCTAGTGGCAGGTGTCCCTGCCCATGGCAGGGGGTGTTGGGATTAGATGATCTTTAAGGTCCCTTCCAATCGTTAACATTCTATGATTCTATGATAAGTTCCTTTGTAATAAACTGTTTTGGAAGGGAAGGGTTAGAAGTGGAAGAATGGTGAGGAGGCTGGTAGATTTGCTCAAGTGACCTTGCATCTGGGAATGCCAAGGCCAGGAGAATAACAGTGTGGAAAACCACNCTGTTTATCCTCTGTTTTGAGAAGTAGAATTTCTGTGTAGAGAGACTTGGAGGCACTCTCATGGGCATACTTGAGCTCCTTGTTTTGGGAGAGAGAAGATCAAAGCTCAGAGATCATAAAAAGCACAGAGGAGATCACAGCATGTGTGAGACACTAGATTTGAATCTCATGGAGAATTATCTAATTATTGGGTTGGAACCAACTCAAGTGTGTGGGGGGGAGTAGGGATAAGTCCAATCTCATGGAGGTGAGGTAATGATGTATCCCACATGGCAGTCCCTGCAGCCTCACTGGGTGACCCTGCATCAGTTGTCAGTCAAAGGCAGCCTGGCAGCACTGCTCCACATCATGCCCCCTGGAGCCCCTAATCCAGCCTTAGATTGGCTGGTACACTGGGAATACTGCGTCTCACCCCACTCCAGAGCCCCAGAAGGGGCAGTGGGTCAGAAGTCCCATCTGGGAGAGGGTAGCCACAGTACTTAAATTTAATTAAGAGCTGGAAAAAAATATGAACTTGGACTCTTTGTCTTTGCTGAAGTGTTGTTTTCCAATATCACCTCCCCTCATTTTGATACCTTTCATAAAAAGTCTTATTTTAGCAGGGCAGGGCATCATTTTCTAGATTCTTAGTGTCACATAAAAGGGGTATGCTAAAATGGATGGGAAATTCCAGTTGAAGTGACTTTTTTGTTTTTTGAAGTCATGTCTGCAGGGTCACTTTATTTCTGGAAATACCATCTTCAAAGTGAACAGGACTGTCCAAAGTATATGCAGTGAATAATCTAGAAACTTGCTCATTCTCATCCAGCAAACTGATCCTTATGAAGGTAGACTGTAAGAGAATTCAGGCCAGAATCTCAGCTTTTATTGGTACCTCATGGATGATTTCAAGATGAACATGCAACATATTCAGCATATCCTACAGTGATTTAAATGTTTTTGATATTGTTATTCCCATTTCAGTGAACAGAGCTATTAAATCCTACAAGGGAATTAGAACAACCTTTTTTTCCTTCTTTCTTTTTTTCTTTCTTTCTTTTTTTTCTATCATTAATAACTAATATAATATAATAAACATGCAGACTACTTCTTTTGAAGATGCTCCCAAGTGATGTGGGACCCCTAAGGATCAGTGAAGTTCTAACCAAGTAAGAAAGGATGTCTGTGGGACTCCTGGCAGATTCCCTTGGTACACAAGGAGATCAACCTCACATTAGAATGACAGAACAGTGATGCTTTCTGCTTTTGTTCAATACACAGACTTGTTCATTTGTGACTGCTGACTGATCATTAAACCTCCCATGGTAGTGATTCTTTGCTCTGGAGATTCTTCTGTGTCGCCCCACTTGCAGCTCAAAGCAGCTATGGGGAAGCTATCCTAGAGCATGTTCAGACCTCTTACTATGGAGGAGTCAGATGTGTACAGGGAGGTGACTGCCATATGGATGAAAGGAGATTCTTTGTAGTTAAATTGTCTGTTCTACACCTCCAGAGACAGGAAAAGGCACTAATATGTTAAAGTTTTTTTCTCTGTGTGTGTTACTTTTTGTTAACTTGAAAAAGAAATTGTTTGAAAGAAATCATTCAAGAATTTACTCCTTTAAAGTTAAAGGCAGACCTTAGATTTAAAACCTGAGTATACACTAACTTTGAGAGAAGAAAAAATACAGATCAGTCAGCAATCAATAGAAGAGTCTGGCCTTCTGCATTTGAATCCTGTAAGGCACCATTGACAGGGATAGCTCCCAGGTTTGTTTTTAAAGCATCTCCCTCCCTCTGCTCTTTCTTCCTTTGAAGTAAATTTCTTTCTCCTGCCATTACTGCTGTCACTGCTAAATTATATATACCCTTGTGTCCTAAAAATTCTGCATTAGGCACAGTAGTCAAGCACCATTTTCTTCTGTGGATTGCAGCTGTATGAAACTCAGGTTTTCAAAGTAATTCTGTCTCCTTGAATGCCTCACTACCCTTTTACTATATATCCTCCAAAAAGAAGGAATATACTCCACTCAGTGTATTAGAATATGGTAGGCTTGTTGCAGTTCTGTAGTTAGTCCCCAGCATGCCTTCCAAAAAAATCAATCCAATTAATCAAGGTAGAATTACACCGTAAAAATTAGGATTATCTCCTGAAATGCTTAAATCTGCTGGAATATTCAGCTTCTTTTTGGCAGATATAAGGATCTTCATTAGCTGAGGTCTCAGTAATGTGAAACACTGAAACAAAAAAATGTGTGCTGAACTGAAAAGGAAGAGTCATGTTACTTATGCCCAAATATGATCTCAAGGTAACCAGCTAAAGTCCATGATAAATCCAGTAAAATTTTGTCTAAATGAGACAGACCCACAGTCTTAGAAATAGAAAAGTATTGGTTTGTTTTGGGCCTTTTTTTTCTCTTTTGTTTTGCTTTTTTCCATAGTAGTTCACAACTTAATACAACCAAATAAATACAATGTCTGTTTGTCTATAATCATGTGACAAAATGGCAGAAAACAAGATAAAGGCAATATGTTCCCATCTTCTGCAGGAAGATAATGGGCTTGTACTGACACAAACCAGAACATTTTTTAATAATTCTGTTCTAGATTGATGCAGTTTTCCACTTGAAAGTTAAGTAACTAAATCTAAAGGCACTTCACAATGTAAGTTGAATCTGAGATCTGTTAGACGTGGATTACTGTAAATTGGCCAATTCAAAGAGGAGTTCTTTGAAAAGTAGGGTTAAATGAGTAGTGTCAATATCCATCTATAGATCTGCTACTAAGTACCAAAAAAGCCATTTTGTTGCACAAATCTAGGAATGCACCTTTTTATCAGGTCCAAATTACACTAAAGTCAGTAGGATTCTTTGTGTTGCCCTACGTAGGCTCTATATCGGGCCCAAAGTTTAAGAAAAGGGTACACTGAGGACAGACATCAGTGCAAAATTCTCTTACATGGGGTAAACTGTTGGTTTGAGTGTACAGACTGTATTAGAACCCACCAATACTGGAAAAATGGATGCAACCTTTTCTGAAATACAGCCCTAGTTTGGCTGAATAAAATGGCCTTTTTCTGCCAACTTCCCAGAGGAATAGAGGTATGTCTGTCTATACTTGCAAACTGTCAGTCACACTGCAATGAGCACAGACATGATGAGTCATTCTTCTTTGAACTCTAATCTCTGCTCATAGTGACAAATAAGCCTCAAAAATCAATCCAGTTCTGACTTCTCAAATCTTTGGTGATTTTTTTTTTAATATTAAATAATTATACTGTATGCTTAGGATACCAGATTAGGGGATGTCAAATTGTGAGTATAATTAAATGAAGTGTCAAACATCCTGGAGTGCACCTGGAATGATCTTACGAACTTGTAATGAAAATGTAAGCGAACTCCCAAAAATTTAGAGCCTTTTTTAGGTTACTTTTCTAGGCTTACGTCAGCCTAGTTCTTGCCTTTCATAGGCTATTGTAAAGTGCAAAGAAACACAGTGCATATCTCTTCTACAAGTCAGAAGAAGATATATATATTATAAAGTCCTTGACTACAGTAAAAGGATGAATGACTTGCTGCAATCCCTTCCCCAAAGGGCTGCTATCTGCCTCCGTTCATTTTATTATTGTCCAAGATATACTAAAGTATTAGTTATCTTGTTTACCACCCATATACCTATCTAGCTAGGTACTTCCTTTGCCACTAGTTTTGTGGAATAACTAGCTGTTCCACTGGTTTTCTTACTTTGAAGCCTTCCTCCAAAAGAGTAAAAGCAGGTCTGCAAAGATAGAGTTGCCTTCCAGAGTGTGTCAGAGTTAAATGTTTAACAGAAATTTCATATTCTAACAGACTTCCTTCCTTAATATCAGAATAAATGTTTTTTCTGTAACTACCTTGGTCATGGAATCCACCATAATCTACAACAACAATATCCATTTTGGTTTTGGTTATATTTTCAACAAAGTCTTAAAAATCACCGTCAATTTAAATACTTCCCTCCTGAAAAATTTCACTGATAATTTTAAAAGTCACACTGGACAATGCTGTAACAGAAAACATAGTAGTCTTAATTAACCTGCAGACTTGCTACTGTTGTAACTACTTTGGTTGAGGATAAAATTTTGCTTAAAAATGGAAATAATTACATGACAGAAAGTGGCATGAGTCCTGCTTTGTGAACAGTTATATCAGGAGAAAAACATTCCTGTAAAAGAATTCCTCCTCTTGTTGCCTTTTCAGTGAGTTTGGTGCACATTTGGCTGATGAAACACTTTTACCGCTATGGTCACAATTGTACAACTGACAAATATAAAGAGGACCTTAGAAATACAGTGTGTTGTTTCTCTTTTCTCCTCCTAGCCTTGCTGCTAAATTTGTTATTTTATCTTACATATGATCTTTTGTATAACCAGTAAGAAAGAAAAACTAGTTCTAAAATAAGATTTAATTGATGAAAAAACATCATTTTCAATCCAAAAGTACCATTTGCAAGTTCAGTATCAAAAGCTGCTTTTAAATTCACTCTAGATTTGACTAGCCTTCAATTGCATTACCACTTCTTCAAATAAGAAAAGAAAATTAAGAAAAAGCTAGTGAAATCTCGTACTTACAGTGAATGCAAGGGTGGATTTTATTTTTATGAGAGGTAATTACAACCTTCATGAAGTGGGAGAGATACATAAGAAAAAAGCTACAGCAAGGCTCATCAAAAATCCCTCCACCTGTTAATCATCCTGTAAGATATTTCTAGTTTGGGCAATAAGAAGTAAGGTGCTACACTGTGAGAGATTGATATAATATTGTTGAAGGCACTGCAAGAGGATTTGTCAGCACAAAGACAAAAGCCATAAGTAATAAAAGCCTCAAATAATAATATATGCACTCTCTCTGTCATCATTATGCACCATCATTTATGGATGGATAGCACTTGTATTCCTGCTGAATCCTCTGGCATGTGTCCATTAGGGCCATTTCCTGTTAAGTAAGCATTGTCCTTTGTGGTACATGTGATCCTTTCATTGCTAGTAAGAGAAACCTGCAGAAAGATCCAAAGGTAATGGATTTTTTGGAAGCTGACTGTAAAAAACTCCTAAAAGGAAAGAAAATAAAAATTACGTCTTTTTTGACATCTTTCTAAATAAATTTAAAAATTTGGAATGCAAGTGTGGACTTTCTTTTCACAATATGAGAAAACAAAAGCAAAACTGAAACCCATAATCACAACACAGGTTCGTGGTGTATGACAGAGTGTGCACTTGGGAAGAATATAAGGCTTTCAAGAGGGCTTTCAGAACTTTTGGTTTGAATTGCTGTGCATAAGCTCCTAAAAAATCAATACGGAGCAGAGAGCAGTTAAACTCTTCATTCCATGTTGTAACTTCCTCTGTGAATGTGTCCAGTTCTTAATGTTAGAAGATACTTTTCTCTGTTCAATGGCTTGAGAGGGAGCAAAGGTGCCAAGTGAATCTCCAGCCTTTACCCCTAATGTACAGCACAATTGTGCAAGCTTTTAAGTACATCCAGAGAAGCATAATAGAGGTTGTAAGACAAAACTGTTATTGTCTACTACTGCAAAGGCTTTGCAAAGTGAATAACCCACAGAGTGGACTCGCTGTATTGTGACTGACAGCAGGATAGAATGTAAATCATTTATTATATCATTAATCTCCATTAAAAGCAAACATTTCTCAGCATCAGGAGAAGAGTGATGAAAACAAACACACTCATACAAACACATATTTTTCAATTTTGCAATTCAGGCTAAAGTGACTTTCAGTGCAATCCAGGCTGATTGGCAAATTCAGTGAGAGCTATTGATACACTGATCACACAAACTGATTAATTTCCATACAGACAAAAGCAGTTTTCTTAAAATAGATGAAAAAGACCACCCTGTCATACCAAGCTGAATTTCAAGAGCTGTATCAATGTGAGAATTCTTCAGTATATTATTGTTAACTCCTAAAAACAGTAGGAAGAATTTTACAGAGTAATATAATATATATTTTATGATTCCTCCACTCAGGGTTGACATTTATGGAAAAGTTATTTCAATTTTAAGTGGAAAGTTAAGATATGGCATTGGATATAAAATAATAACTTTTTTTTTCAATATTCTTTCCAAGTTATTCTTTCTGCTTCCCTAAAATTTCAACTTTATGTTCACACTGTTGTGGTTGCAGCTTATGCTAAAGAAGTGTGAATCACAGCTTATACTAAAGAAGTCTTAATCAATTCTGTGCATAGACATTCGATCTTTCTTCACAAAGTCTGTTAATAAGATTTCTGGATTCATTCTGGCTAACTTTACTTGTCTTAAAGTTAGATATCTGGTCTAACCTCATTCTCTGTCCTTCCTCCATGATCAATACAGCAGGAGACACAAACGGATACCTTCACAGACACATTTATCTGGATTTCCACTGTTGACTATCTGAGGTGGCTTATGTCAGCAGAAATGAAGCCCACCTGCTTAGCAGTTGTCAGAGGTGTCAGTGAAAGATGTTTGGTCTGACAGCCGTGAAGCTCTGCAGAGCTCAGGTACACTGCCTTCCACTCCAGCCTTACACCACTGAAACCAGGAACAGAGAAAAAGGACTTGAAGTCAATTTTTTACATGCTTTATACTCTTGCAACTCCCTATGTCTTAGCTAAAGAGTAACTTCTGACCTATTCAGGAATGTGTGGAAAATTTGGAAGAAGAAGAGAGTTTAAAATATAAATTTAAACTAACAAAAAATATAGTTAAAATACTAAGGTGATTTTCTGATTTACAGCAGCAGAATACAATTTTTACCTGCTTTAAAATGTGCTTAACTAAGCCTTAGTTAGAAACAAATACAAATCACTCTTAATGCTTTTCTAAAATCTTTTCTGTGTAATTTTTTCTGTATTTCTTCAAATACTGGCATCATGGTTTATTAAAAGAGCTCCATCTTCTGGTAGCTGATAAAGAACAGATACGTCATAGATGAAGAAAGGCTTAAAATCATTTGCAGAATTTAATGAAAAATTGATTCTGAATAACCAATGTCTGCAGCTGCATTCCACAGAGACTTTGTGACATTTTGATTTCAGAGTAATTTGTTACTTATTAACCTTGATATCTAACATTTTGTCAGGAAACTTACTGATTATCGAATTAAAATAAAAGGGTGACATATTAGAACAATCCTGAAGGGAAGTAAATGTATAAGCAAAATAAGCACTGAAAATTTATTTCAGCTCTTCAGAATGAGCTGAATAAACATGAGAGGCATTCTTTCACATTTTGTCTGCCTGCCTTCCCAGTAGCTCGATATTTAAATAGGTAGTCAATGCCAAAAGAGGAAGATGGCATCCTGCACTTTATCATTTTTAGCACTCGTGTCATCATTGATTTTATTACCAAGGGGTTTAGCCTCACTTGTTCTGCTTTTTTTTTTTTAAGGGGGTGTGTTGGAGGAAATCTAAGCTGAATCTCCAGGCTCTTCTCCCATACTGTGCCAATGATGGCACATCTACTTGGTGTTACAGCATCACAGATCAGAGGAAAAAGGAACTTAGGAGATTAATTGCCCCTCTTTAGTGTATTTATAAATAGAATAGGAAGACTTCATTGCACTAACAGGTTGAAAGTTTGCTATAGTAAGAAGTCTTCACATAAAGAATAACTGGAATGGTAACTAAAGAACCAACTCCATTTTTTTTATCATCTCTGTGTGAGAATAAATCACATGAAAATGGAGAGAGATCTGACTGTGGAATCAGTTCTTCAGATATCTCTGAAACACTGAGCCCCTGTAACAACTTCTGAAAGAAAGGTTAAATATTTTAACATTTGAAATTGAATATCTGGGATATTTTCTCTTGTCTGAAATGCAAAAACAAGCAAAGAAATAAGAATACTCTTTTATTTTATAATAATTTCATAATTAGTAATTAATTGCACATTCTGATGAATAGTATGAAAAATGTGTTTCAGTGAAATAGTTATTGAATATTCACACTGAAATAATATTAGAAAAACAGGTTTTCTTGCCTATATTTTTGGTACCTTTTTATTAATTCATCTTTGAAGCTGTACTTAGTAGATTTACTTTAAAAAATCAGCTACTTCCCAGTGACACCTCCAAAACCATATTTAGACATATTACTTCATTGTGGATAAACTGGCCATAAGGAAAACAAATTCAGATGAAGGTTTTCAAAAATCCAAGCAGTAAAATTTTTCAGCCAGTGCTGCAGATAAAATATCTCGCCGTTTCTAACTTCTGTATGACTATATTGGCATACCCACATGCTGGTATTGAGGGTTATTTAAAGTATTCTTGCTAAAACTACATTCAAATTAGGAAAAAGTGCACTCATTGCTACTGCTGAGAAGTATTTTCCTTTGACACAGTTTGTGACAAGTCCATCTAAAGTACTACAAGATCTGAAGCCCCCATGCTCTTTCTGCGGAGGTCTTCTGGTCGTGGTTTGACTCAGGAAGCGCATGTAAGATGTGACATGTTAATACTTAAACCTGAAGGGACTGATCATACCTGATTGCCTAAAAATACAGACTCTTGATTTACCAATAATCAAAGTGCATCCTTGCCAGTGTCATTCTCTGTGCACGGCTTTCCTGACAACATATATAATATTGATGGAAAGCTCTCTGAAGACTCAAGGAGCTGTCATCATCCTGGATCTTACTGGAAACACTGGAGAAATCAGAAGCGATGAAGTTCTGACCTCAATTTGCTTTTGGATTGTGGCTGCCTTCAGAAGTCCCCATTTATTCTGATCAGTTATCCTCATCAGGGAATCAACTCAAGTTCCTTCCCAGGTATATTGTGTCTACACCATCGAAGAAAAAGATTACAAATGCTATTAAAGTTGCAAATTACTCACTGTACATTCTTTAATAGCTTGTTATCTGTTCTTCTCACTTCGCACTGGAAATTTTCTTCTCTTTTCACCCACCAGTAAGCTTCATGAAAATGAATTTGAGAAAAATGACTTGATTATGCCTGTGCACATCAAAGATGGAGAGGAAAATACACACATTCTTATATGTACTTAAAATCTTTAAGTCAAAGGAAGTGTGTTTAAAGAAAAGGGATATTTTGTTATGGCATGTCTGTCAGATGTTGGATGTGTTCTCTTTCAAAAGAAATTTGTTTTGGTTTCAGGAGGTTATGAAGGTCTGAAAACTGAATTTCAGTGAACTATGCAATCATCTGGAAAATAACTGGTGTAATGAAGAAAAGACATATTGTTCTAATAAAAACTTAGGCCCAGGATACACGCAGCATGTAAGAAAGATCATGGTCAGGAAAACTAGATTCCGGTCTTTTCTCTCTTGGGTGATCACAGGCATGTATTTAATTTTCCCTATTTCAGTTTCACACCCTTGAAAAATGCAACAACATCACTTGCCCCTCTAAAGAAAATTCAGAGGGGTCAGCTTGACTTGGTAACTAGAATACCTGGCAGATCCTCTGACATCTGGCCATCATTCTTTACTTGAAACTGCCCTTCTGTTTGGTCTCTGTCTGCTGTGCTCCAGACTGTCTTCCAGTCTGTTTACACTGTCCTGGACAGAGGCATTCTCTCTTGTAATACAGCTTGAATGGTGCCTACTACTTACTATGGAGCCACCTGAGTCTGGAGGGGTCTGCCTTATGTTAATTGTAATTCATATAATAGATCAAAAAAAATATATCTTCCATGAAATTTCAATCATTTAGTTGTAAATAAAGCCAAAAAGTGGGAGAGTTTAAGTATTCACATGGCTGAAAATCAGTAAAGAGGACATTTTATGGCATACCTAAAAAATGCCAAATGCAAGAGGAACCTAGTTTCAGGGAAAATGAGGTTACTGCAACATAAAAAAGAAGGAGATAATGATACTAACTTTTTCATAAATCACATTTTATTAGATGTGTCTTTATCTATATATAAATATTTTCAGAGGTAGAGTGAACAGCAAGCTCTCATCTTATTTAATACATCATTTTTTCATGCAAATTATTTCCATAAAATATTGTGCTGTGTCTTGACATCTCATATTGGTTCTAAATCATCTTTGCTTCTAAATTTGAAAATGACTGTGGTAATGTCTACTCTCCTTTTTTTTCCCATAATATAGTTGTTTAATCCATTACCACTACTGGTTCTTCTATATAGAGCTGTTAAGGTAGCAGGGTAGAGCTGATGCTGGGCCTGGATAGAAGGGACTTCTCCCAAGACAATCTTCTGAAGTCAAAGCTTTCTCCTAGTGCTGTGCTCCATCCAGAACCTGGCAATCATCAGCCCACCACACATAAGTATTAAGCAGCTTGGATTATGTATCTCTCAGGTACAATCAACAAGAAAATATAAATTAAAAATAATACACATGGACTGACATACAGTCCCTCACTCTGACTCTACAGGTACTTTCATAAGCCTGCTGTAGCCATTTAGAATGAATTCCTTATAAACAGGCTAAATCATCAAACAGGAATGTTTTTTAAAGTTTCACACATACAGGCTTTCCTAGATTCTTCTGTGCCACTTAGGTGTCATTCTGGCTACTTAGACTCTTAAAAGCAGATATGTGATTGTCTCCTTCAGATGGGAAAAACTGTTGCATGAAGGATTAAAAAATGGAAGTTTAGGAAACAATCATATTTTGTAGAACGCCAGTACTATGGCTTCCTTCAGCAATAGAGAACTTCTAATTTGTGTATTTTTTAGTAAGTCAGTATGAAATTCTAGAGAGAGACTGATTTGGTCATGTGTTGCACTACTGAAGTTTTCTATTATCATATCCCACCTGCCTTTTTGAGGTGCTGCCAAGAGCATGTTTAGAGCTCTCAATGTTCAGGAGCAAAGACGGAAGAGGACAAGAAAATGGCAAGAATAACAGAAAGACTGTAAAGACAGTAATCTATGCAGTAGATCAAAGCCTCTCAGAAAATATCATACAATACATAAAACCTTTTCCAAGAATATCACCCCAACCAAAAAGAGAAATAAACAGCTGTGCTGCATAGTCATTAAAGAGCAACACCTCTATGCATGTCTGGAATCACACATACTCTCCCACATCCTTCAGAAACAATGTAACTGGGCCACCTACTGAAATTCAGCATCTCTTTTCCATATTATTTATTTAATTTTTATTACTGAAGCAGCATGATAAAGACAAATTAATCATAGAAGCTTCAGGTACTTATTTCACAGTGTATTATATATTGAAGGAGATGAAATAATAGTATCCTTAATGTAACTTCCCACCTAGGACCTGCAAAGAAAACACTAGAATCTAGAAAATAAGAAAAATAAGAAAATTAGGGAGAAAAATATCTATAAAAGAATATCCAAGACTACATTCCTTATGTTCCTTTCTTTGCATTCTTAAGAGATTTGAACTGTTTGAAAAAAGACTAATGATGATCAGACAGAAAGGGGGATCGGGGGAAAGGGTTATCATTTTTATTAAACAGAAAAGACTTATAAAGGATTAATTCATTATGCATATTAAAACATACTTGTATAGTATAATTTAGCTCATTTTATCTTTCCATTCTCTTTATATCTCTTTGAGAGAGGAGCTATATACTGAAGATAAACAGATTAGAAATACACAGAAATACACAGAATCTAGAAATAGATTCTGCAAATAAAGTGTTGCATATATGAACAAAATAAACATAAGGCTGATGCCAAGAGAAAATATTAATTTGCCAGTAAATGTGTAATTGTAAGTAGCCACAGATTTGGCAAGGAGACAAAGAAAACATCCACACAAAGGTATTTCATGCCAGAAAATAAAGAAACTAAACTGAAGAAGATAAATTGCACCTTATCAACAAGCATGGCCAGGTATAACATCAGCTTTTTCTCTCAGGCTAGCAGGATCTCAGGGCCAGCCCACAGATTTGTTCTATTTCTGACAATGGCACATCCCTCAAAGAAATCAGAATACAATACATAAATAAATAACTGTTACAGTTACAGTCAGAAAACAAAAGCACTGGCATTTTACTGAAAGGAGTAACTTTATTTCTCAGCAGAAGACAGACCTACCACTGTCTTACACAGCTTTGACAGATCTTTATAGTGCTTTGAACACCAGTTTCAAGGAGAAAAGATATTACTTATTTATAACAGCACGACTATCTATCAATGTTTGTACACAAGAGGCGCAGGAAAAGATGGTAATGCTGTCCACTTACTGGCTTCTGCTGTTGTGGAAGATTTCAAGACCATTGGGACAGAAGGGGCTGCTTTCAAAATCCAGACTTCACCCAGTACAAACGTATGTTGTTACCCTCATCTCAGAGCTGAGCGATCATGGCCTAAGAGGCAAATACATCAGCAGCTCTTGGTGTTGAGACCAGAGTTTTGCATGAAAAGTGAAGTATAATTACAAGGGTCCCAAGCTTCTCTTAAGTATGGATGTCTTCCGTTTACCCTTCTTTGCTGGTCCTTAGGGAGGCAGTGGTCCTTCATCCTTGAGACGTGCCCTGCCCAGCGCAGCTGCGTTCTCAGCAACATGGCCTCAATACTTGTGACTGCTGCTTGTTCTAGATCAGATGTATTGTCACATAATCTGACCACTGGATGTTTAGGATTGTACAGAGACAGCGTTGATGGAAGCTTTATGGTGAACTTTCCACTGGCTGCCGCATGAGAGGACCCCTGGAGAGAAGATACAAGGACTCCCTGAAACAACATCTCAGCCTTGGCCATATTGATCACCATAACTGGTCTACTCTGGCCTCCAATCGGGAGGCCTGGAGACACACCATCTATAACGCATTTGTCTCCTTTGAGAACACACGCAGGATCACTCTCGAGGAAAAAAGACAACACAGAAAGAACCGTGTCTGGCAGAATACACCACCTAAGGAGTCTTTCTGCTGTGCCTTTTACAATCAGTTATGTCCATCTCGTATTGGCCTTATTAGCCACCAGCGTGCTTGTAACAAATGTGGATAGAGCCTTCCCAAATCTTCGTTCGCGAAGCCTAGCCATGATGACGATGATGATTATGACTCTTCTTTGCTATTACTAACAAGGCTACCCCTAAAACCACTGTAGAGGGTTGACCCTGGCTGGATGCCAGGTACTCATAAAAACCGCTCTCTCAATCCCCTCTGCAACTGGACAGAGGATAGAAAATATAACAAAGGGTTCATGAGTTGAAATAAGGACTGGGAGAGATCACTCACCAAATACTGTCATGGGCAAAAGAGACTTGAAGTGGAGATATTAATTGAATTTATTACTAACAGAATCAGAGCAAGAGAAGGAGAAGTAAAATAAATCTTAAAAACACCTTCCCCCCACCCCTCCCTCCTTCTCAACATTTTACCTCCTCCCCACCAGCAGTGCAGGAGATGGGGAATGGGGGTTGCAGTCAGTTGTTTCTGCTGCTGCTCAGGGAGACAACTCCTTCCCCTACTCCCCATGGGGTCTCTCCTACGGACAACAGTCATTCTCAAACTGCTGAAATATGGGTCATTTTTTCCATGGAGTGCAGTCCTTCAGACACAGGCTGCCCCAGCATGGGTTCCCCACAGGGGCCACAAGTCCTACCAGGAAAACCTGCTCCAATGTGGGCTCCTCTCTCTGCAGGTGGCAGGCCTCTGCCGGGACCCTGCTCCAAGATGGGCCTCCCACAGGGTCACAGACTCCTTTGGGCATCCACCTGCTCCAGCGTGGGTCTCCTCCATGGCTTGCAGGTGAATCTCTGCACTCCTGTGGACCTCCACAGGCTGAAGGGGCACAGCTGCCTCACCATGGTCTGAGCAGCGGGCTGTAGGGGAACCTCAGCTCCAGCGCCTTGTCCCCCTCCTCCACCGACCTTGGTGTCTTCATTGCTGTTCACATGTTCTCACTCTGCTCTTCCCTAGCTGGAATTTTCATCTGCCCAACAACTTTTTTTTTCCCTTCTTAAATATGTTATCACAGAGGCGTTACTGTCATTCTTGATTGACTTGGCCTTGGCCAGCAGCAGGTCTGCCCCACAGCTGGACGGCATTGGCTCTGCAGGTCATGGGGGAATCTTCTGACAACTTCTCACAGAGGTCACCCCTGTAACCCCCTCACTACCAAAACCTGGCAATGCAAACCCAACAAGCATTTTCTCCTTTATTTATCGTAATCTAATCTATTTTTACTCATAGACAGCTACTCGTCTCTTTCTGCAGGGGACTAAAGTGGGTTTTGGGCCATGCACATCCCTACTCATCACTCAAAAGTGCAGAAAGTTAAGAGAATAAAAAAGAAAAAAGATCAAAAGAGGAGAATAATCACAGTCACCCACAGTAAACTACTGAGCCCCAGCTACACGGGATCATTACTTGGGTTTCCAAGGGAAGTGTGCTGTTCTATTTTCTAAGCTCCCACATAATATTAGACTCAGAAACACTGTGAGATGCTGAATTTTGTTTTCTCTAGCAGCAGGCTATGAACTTAGGGTTGACCTTGCTGCCACTCACTGTAACTGCCAAAAGGAAGCCTCCAGATACTTTTTTTATAGATCAGTCTACTAAAAGACCAGTAACGAATGTTCTCCTTTTTAAGTGTGATGAGTAATATACAGTACTAGAATATGAGTTAATTTGGTAAACATGCTCTGTTAACTTTGGCTAGCAGTGTAGAGTTGACTTTTGCCACTGTTGTATTAGCGAAGCTATGCAGCATAGAACAGGACTGACTTCCATCTACTCACTCGGTCTACATGCAAAATTCTACTTTATATTTTGATTATTGAGGAACTACAGTCAGATAAGGAGACTAGTACTGATCTCCATGTTTTTTGTCTTATACAGTATTGTTGTGTTTGCAAAACCTCAGACACTGATTTAATTCATAGTTTACATTTTACTAGAAATTCCATCACAATGTAGGTCAGAAAAGGGAAAACTGTGTGTACAGTGTATTGAAACTATTTTTCTCTGGACACCTCTGTGTGCATTATTTCTGGTTAGTTACTGTGATGGTCATGGCAGAAAAGAGAGAAAGCCATATCAAGCTCCAGCAGTCTACTGGCTGCTATCAGAACACACACACTTCTGTGCTCTGAACAGAGCTGAGTAGGACAGAGGAGACATCAGAAGCCCAACTATCATTAGTCTGTGCCAGTAGAGAACACCCAGATGATTTCTCTGCAGGTGAAATTAAAATGAACTTATCTAAATTTTTAACACATTTTGCATCTCCCTTGGACACAAGAAAAAAACAAATTTGCAGTAAGTATAACATGCTACATGGCAAATGTTTGAGCTACGCCAGGTTAGTGATTGAATTTATTGGGAAAAGATTTCATTAAGGAAAAAGAAAATATAACTGTAGTTGCTATTCCTGCAGTGAAACTGTTGCAACCTGCATATTTCATTGATGAGCTGAAGACGAAGTTCTAATATACTTCAGTGTTGCATCATCTTTAAATTTAGGGAACCATACAAGATTTACCCTTTTGTTCACCACCAAACTTTCAACTATAATAATCCATTAAAAGTGGCACAGGCTCAATACAAGCAACCATTTCTCAGATAAACCCCTTCCAGTACAAGGATGATAAAGCAAATGGAACAGAGGTAGCAAAAGCACTTGTCATTTTACTTAACTGTACCTTTGATGATGTCAACTTCTTGTAAGACTCCTTTATTATCTGTACCAGTGGTTTAGTTTTTTCCTTTGCATAAAACTATCACAGAATCACAGAATATTCTGTGTTGGAAGGTACCAACAAAGATCATCTAGTCCAACTGAATGGTCCATATAGGAATCAAACCCACAACCTTTGCCTTATCATCACCATGTTCTAACCAACAGAGCTAATCTCAGGGTGGCAGTCAAAGGGCACCCAAAGACAGGGATCAAACTCTTGACCAAAACATGGGCTGTATCTCTATAAAAGCAAGACGAAGCAGTTTTCCCCAGAGAAGACATGACAACAACCTACTCACCACACGAACTACAAATACACTTTGGGAGAAGCGAGTTCCCATGCCCTTCATGCAACAGTTCTAGCCCTGAGAAGCAGAGACTGCTTAAAGATAGATGTACTGAACAAGGGCATATTGATCCTCTCCTAGGCGGGCCTCCCAAACAGTATGAAATATCCTAACAAGTTTTAGGTGAGATTTTTCCTATTAGTACAGACAGCATCCTTCTTGTAGCACCTCTTTCTATTCTGTGATGCACAGGGAGGCTTCTAGTGTCACCAGCCTGCCCAGTGTCTGAATCTGGTTTGAAATTTTCAATGATTATAATACATGAAAAAAATAATAAAAAAAGAAAAGGACTGAGTTCTGCACTGAAAGTATTTTATATAAATAGACTTCTCATTTTCAGGTACACTGATAGATAGCATACAGCCTTCCCTTCCAAGTGTTTCTGGTGTTCCCTGTCCTTCCACAATTCATCAATATCTCAGCCTTCTCATGTTGAACATTTTCATCCAGTCATTGCCAAAGTTCTCTTCATATGCTTCCAGTCACTGACGCACCAAACCTTGCACTGATCTTTCATTCATCTAAAATTCCCTTGTAGCATGCAAATTGTGTTTGTTGGTTTCAGGAGTAGTTTTTAAGCATCCTCTGCTCTGAACTCTTCTGCTAGTTTTATTGTGTGCTATTGTATACTTGCTACATTATATGGTGATCCTTTAAAATGTCATAAGTTAATCAGGATCATCATTAAATGACAGAATTCCAGAAGGCTGAATATTGGAGAAATACTGCTTGTATTCAATGAATATTATTTATTAAAAAAATTAAAAAAAACAAGAACATGAGATAAAAAGGGAACTGGAAGAGGGAAGGGCAATGTATTTGAACCAGAATAGGAAAGGGGTTTTGCTGATTTGCAGTTAGCTGGAATCTACTGGTGCTTACAGTCTGTCTACCTAAATATTTCAAACATAGACATCATTATTCATTTCATAGTAGTCCGATTTCAGTTTCACAATGTCTAGTCCCTCCTGTTGCTATTTGATATTAATTCAAAGAGAAATTGCATGTCACTCTTCTGTTTGTTCTTTGTTGCTGCATGGCAGTCTGAATTTGGCTGTCTTTCTGTGTCAGGTGAATAAATCCTACTTAGCTGTATCTCCATGTATTTGTGATACCTAATTACTGCCTTAAAATCTCTCCTAGATCATTGATTTTTAAAAAAAAAAACCTTCAGACTTTCCAAAAATCATAATATGGTGCTTCTAATAATATCTTCAATTTAAAAGTCATGTAGTACATTTTCTCCGAATAGAACTGAAAAAGAAAGACATTATCATTATGCTTGTTTGTTTTTTTCTGTGGTTTTTTTTTTTTAAACTTCTAGATCAGTCAATTCAACCATAGCAGTAAAATATATTTGGCTAAATCCGAAAATATCCAAACATTCCAGAACCAATATCTTTTTACAAAGCATTCAGTCACCCTTAGAGCACAAATTCAGTTCCTCCTAACACCAGCCTGTTACCAAGATTAAAATAGGTCTTTAATAGAAGACACGTATTCTGTATGAAGTCTACATACGGATTGCAGAAGCACTTAGAGCCACTGTAATCTGACTCTTGACAAACTGATAGGTGTTCCTCTTGAGCCTTCTCCTTTCTAAACTATAAAATGTTATTTCTCCTGTGTTTATCCTTGGACTGGATTATTCTTGTTGGATCTCATATTTTCTAACTCCAACCCTTCACTTACAGAGATGCCTGCAGTTTGTCAAGAAATATGCCCAGTGGCACATCAAGTTCCTTCATGTCATTCTGGTGCATCATAAGGATACAGAAGCTTTTGTTAAACACATCATATTGAATACTGAATTTAATAGTTTCAATATTGAATCTACAGAAGTTTAAGATGTTTGGCTGTATTCTCACTTGCTGTCCCCAGGGTAGGAAAGGCAGGACATGTCAGCCAAGGTCCATTTGGCAGTAGGATGGGCTCTGCTTGTGGGGTCCTGCTCTGTCTACCTCCAACCAGGAACAGGGCAAACTAGTGGGGCAGCAAGCCACAACCCCAGCCCTAGGTGCCCTGACAAGATGTGTGATTATTACTTTCTTGTCCTGATATTAACTTTTTTCTCCCTTTTGCAGTGTATTCTATAGAACTTTTGCTCTTCTGGAATGGTAGTTCACATTTTAATTAGCTTTTGTGTCTCAGTATATTCCTTACCCAGTCAGTATTGGTTTTCAGATAACCCTTCCATTTTGCTAGAAACAAGACAGGACACATAAGACTCAGAAATGAAGTCTGAACTCTGCTGAGCTGGAAACATCAGTCTCTCAAATAGGTTCTCTTAAAAACATTAATATGAATCTTGTATACCGGAATGACAGATCAAAATGTATCATCGGACAAGTGCACTAAAGAAATCACTTTTTACAAAAGCTCCACCTCTACTAAATTATTTTGTTCCAAGGAAAACAGCTTCACTGAGAAAAAATTACTTGTTCTGCTATTTATTTGTTTTGTTTCTGGTAGGAAAAAAGATGCAGTAAGTGTAAGAAAACTGTAAAATAAACCCTTAACAGTTATGGTCGACTAGGTTTCTCTGATGTCGTCATTGTCAGGACTACAGCACACTTTCGTCATCTAAACTAATTTGAAGGAAAAAAATTATCCACAAAAATAAGCAAGCCAGAAATGTAAAATTAACAGTGATGGTAAGAGAGAACTGGACATGTTTCTGAGGACTATTATCTTTGTATCACAATAGATTCCGGGGCCTCTGGTGGTCTAGTGGTTAGGGTGCAGGACTCTCACCGCTGCGACCCGGGTTCGATTCCCGGCCCCCCGGGTAGATGGAGCTCGTTAGCCCTGTAAGGCAATCCACCTAAGAGAAGGTCACTCTAAACAAACCTACGTCCTGGGGACCTCACTGCCACCGTCCGAGCTTGCTCGACCCCAGCAGATGAACCTCAGGATTAAAGGGTGGGCTCAGTTCAGCGCACACTGTGTCTCACCTAAAAAATCCACTGCGCAGGCTCGAAGGGTCAATGACCTTTCCCAAATCTTCGCTCGCGAAGACTGGCCATTATTACAATAGATTCCATCTGCAAACATGATTGTGATTGAAGTTACAC
This sequence comes from Lepidothrix coronata, assembly GCF_001604755.1. Classification (NCBI taxonomy): domain Eukaryota; kingdom Metazoa; phylum Chordata; class Aves; order Passeriformes; family Pipridae; genus Lepidothrix; species Lepidothrix coronata. Next base: position 2,086,441 of record NW_016690246.1, on the reverse strand, counting down.
TTTATTCTGCAAAAGTGTAATCCCTTTTACTTCAGAAATCCTATTCACCTTCCTAACCCTGTTAAGTGCTTCATTTTGCTATTGCTCTGACATCAAATCCACATTCCAATATTTTGGTCTGGCTGGTATACAACATACAATATGCTATTTCATAACCGATGGATAGAAGTCCTTTACTGAACTCATTTTACAAGATAAATCAGGATACTGAGCACAAAGGAATGCTTTCATTTGGCAAAATCACTACAGTAAACCCATCTAGTTCATTAGACACTAAATACGGTTTCTTTTCCAAAAGAGGTTTAGATAAGTGGTCATATGCTGGGCCTTGATCCAGTGATAGGGAGTCCAGTGTCCACATGTCAGTGGCTATATATTGGTATACATACCTATATATATTCACATAGTGCCAGAGGCATATTCACAAAAACTTCCCCACCTCCTCACCACATTTCCTTACTTTTTTCTGTTTCTTTTTGTATCATCAGTCAGCAAGGGGTTAACACAGCAAACACTGAAATCATGTAGATTTGTGCAAACAGAATAAAAGATTAAGCTGATTATCTTTCTGTATATTTCTCTCTGTGTGTTCTATCAAGGATGGATTTGTTGGGGGAAGGAGAAAAATGCAGGTCATACAGAGCAAGCACATAGAGCTATGCAGAAGAGGAGTACATTCAGCAGGGTGTATGTATGTATATGTTTGCTCACTTCTGTTTTTTTTCTTAAATTCAACTTACTGGAATTGAATTACAGTGACCTTTCTCTAAGTCCTTTCTGACTCTCCTCAGTATGCAATATATGTATGTGTGTATATATGTATATATATATATATATATATACACAGACAGACAAATATTTCAGTTTTAATAACTACAAGAAAAGAACAAAATTATAACTACCTACACAGTTCCATTCCATACCTGTCATTTCAGAAATGCAAACAGAATGTGTCTTTTTTCCCTTTTTTTTTTTCCTGCTGGAATATGAAACAAGACAGAGGAAACACATTTCCACACTGCCATTCACTGATAAACTTGCTAGGACTTTTATTAGCCTGATTCCATTTGCAACTTGTGTGGTGTGCTGCTGGGAGATCTGACAGCCAGAAGAAGAATGATAGTTAGGGGTCAAATGTTGCTCTACTACCCAGGAGGAACCCTCAAAGTAACTCTATTGACTTTGAAATCAAAGAGTGTGTTGCCACAGAATTCCAACATGCATCAGGATGCAATGTAATCATTGAGCAGAGGATCTCCCTTCAGTAGGTATATAATTAATATTTCTGAAAATGTTTTAGAAAACACTCTCATTTTCAGCCATATTAGGCCAGCTACAGTGACTGTTGAAATCCACAAGAGTCCTACAAGAAGCCAGCCTGAGCTCTCCCCTGTTATGCTCTTATGTTGAAGGCTTTCAAATGTTTCTCTCATTATTTCACAGACTTCAGTCTGATTTTACATTCCCAGTCTTCCTGTGAAATCTGAAGTAGGAACAAAATTATTGTATAGTTGTATAAAAGAAAGTGTGTCAAAGGAAGAAAGCCACAGGCCAGAGACAGATCAGTTCCAGCAACACTGCTTTTAGCTCTGATCCCTCTTGAAGTTCTTCCCTCTGTTCATTCATTTTTGGAAGCATTTCAAATATAAAGAAATAAATGTGGAAGTTCTCTCTTTAGCACAAATCTCAATAATAGGGTAAAAATATACGTTTGTTTCTCTATATTTTCTCTCCCATAATTCTTAATTATTCAGCCTAACACTCTGTTTAAATACATTGGTTTCAAACAGCAGTTAAACCAGCCCACTACATTATCTTGCATTTCTAGTAGAGTTTTTTCCTTTTCATTTATAGCCTGTTTTCTTTCCATGCCAAGATTTATTTACAGTACTGCTTGTAACTCATTATTATGTACAAACATCAACATCCCTGTGGGGCAGTGTTGTAACGGGGAAATTCTATTCAAAAGAACAGGAATGGGAGGGAACAGGTGGTATTAACACCACATTTAACTTTCAAAGCTCCTCCTCTGCCGGTCAAAGGAAATTAACCAATGTCACTTTTTGTTTCCAAAAATGCATAAAAATTAACTGTAAGTAAAGCCTATTTTTTACAAAGGAATACTCCAGAGATTTAATTATGAGGAAAGAGTATGACACTTATGGAATAAATATGACACTATATTCAAAACTTTTATGTATCCTTCATCCACTAGAGATTGCTGAGCTAGCCCCACTGCCGCAGAGGAGTCAGAAATTTGATTTTTAATGTCATAATCACAGCAATTAGTACATAGTGTCTGGATTTTGACAGTTCAGGCAGAGACAGAAGAGTCTGTAAAGTATGCTCTACTGAGGAAAAAAAATCCACACACAAAAGTACTCCTCAAAACAAAAGCCCAGACAGAATGGGAGCAATCCTGCAGCTTCATGACCTGTAGTGGCATCAGTAAAGCCTGGCTGACAAATCTAAGTTTAGTAAATTTTTTAAGAAAGAGTTGTTTAAATGCTGAGTTATTTTTTAATCAATTTTATTTTTATTTAATCATAAATTCAAAATACATCCTTGGAGGACAAGATAAAAATTGCTTACAGTGTTTCTTGGGGGGACGAAGAATTAAAACAACAAGCCAGGGGTCACTGAGTGCTCTTTGGACTTAAGCTGTTAACAGGGGGTAAATGCCTTGTTGCCATCTCTTTGCTTTAGCCTTTATTCCATCTGACAAGGTCAAATTTTCATTAGGGGAAAAGGCAACTTCATTACTGAATATAACATCTTTAACAGGAAAAAAAAAGAAATCCCTTATTATCTGAATTCCCTTATTATCTGAACTCCTAATGTTCTATGGTATATCATGACTGTGATCAGCCATTCCTATTTCATGTTGTTATTTTGAATGAAAGAACCGGTACAGGAGCAAGTGTGTATTATAAATGCATTTCAAAGTGTTTCAGTTTAAGAGAAATTGCAATAGGTGTGAGTATAAAGACCATATTCTCTGTTCTATTCCATCTATTTTCTCAGCATCATACAGAAATATGACTATATATCCATTTATTACTTAATTTTTCTGCAGGCTACCTGTTTTATATGGAAAGCTGTTGAAAGATTACAATGCTGATGCAAATTCTGTCTGGTTAACAACCTCTTAAGGTCTATTTTCAACTTGCACAGATCATTTAAGGCCCAAGGTTAAAGTGTGCTGTGCAAGGTCTGCTACAGACTAGGCTCAGGAATCAGGGAGAGAACATGGGATCCTTCAGTCTTCCTTTCTTATCTCATTCTGGATCAAGAAAGGATCAAGAGACTTGAAACAAAGTGGTGTGTCATTAGCCAAGATGTCTTCTCGATTTTCATCTGTTTCAAAGCATTGCCACTCTTTCAGGACTCTTTAATCTTAGGGCAATATATATTGAAAGTAATTTTGGAAGGTGAGTTCATTAAGTTAAAATTTCATCCTGTCCTTTAGTTTAACCAAATGTGTGTTTTGTTCATTAAAGGGTAGGATTTATTTCACTTAATTATATGCCTGTTTTGGGCTTGTCATTTTTCTCTTCCCTGTGGAGAGAAATGACCACACCCAGAGAGAACTAATCCCATTCTGTGTTAGAAATCTATTTCTGGCTATAATGACCCATACTCTGAAAATATCTCCACTAACTAAAAAGCCATCTACACCTTAGGTTGAACAAGTAATTTTCATATAACCAAAGTTAGGTGCGACATATCCTATTAGAGTGTCAATTAAGTCACATGCATACCATTTTCCAGGCTAACAGAAAATGGTTATCCACAAAATTCATATGCAGATATCTGTGTTATTAACAAATAACTTGGTTTTAAGTAAAATTTTCAGTAGTTGTCAAGGAAATATCAAGCCAGCTACTTTCATGTTGTCATCCACTTTGGAAAGCGCGTAGTCCTCCATCAACAATAGCCATTGCTTTGTGACTACAGCCAATTTAGGAAAATTACTGCTCTGGATTCTTAAAATGTAACCTATAAAGTGAGGAATCATACTAATCAAGATCTGGATCCTTGAAGGATGACAGGTGACATAATTTTGTTGCTAAAGATGGCCCTTAACTACCTTCTTGTACCTCCTTTTCATTATGGACAAAGACTATAACTTGCATCCAGAAATATAAGCCAGAACAGATAAAACTCCTGATTTCCCCTTTAGTTCACTTCAGCATTTGTAGAAGTGCAAAGGAAAATAAAAATCTATTCACTTTCTATTAAAAAAAAATATTCTGCCACTAAATCCTTCAAGTCACATACAGTAATTTCTAGCAATTAGAAAAATTCAGATATCTTTTTCAAGTGTGATGCATTTTTGCATGCAAGCAGTGTGTGATGGTAGTTCAAGGTACTTTTTCTTATTGGCCAAACACAAAACAAGCTTCTTTCGTTTTCTCTAATCCAGTCTTATATAGAATATCCTCTTAAATGGGAATACCACTGAGACATATTTACATTTTAACCAGGAGATTAAATACGTGATTTGTAAGCCAAAAGATTTTTTTGAAATTATCTCAGTGTTTTCCAAAACCATCCCACAGACATCATGATTCTCTTTTTATGCCAGTCCCTCTGTCAAATCATTTGCACTGTCACTACGAGATTTGCTGCTGAAAAGGAAGGCAGCAGATACAGAACATTTTTGTACATGACAGCCACACCACAAACCTGTTTTTTAGCTAAAGAAATGTGAAATATTGGTCATTGTATTGGCACAAACGCACCAGTGCACACAGCTCTACAAAGATGATGATAAGGGATATGAATACTATCTTTTTCTGTTATGTTTCCTTGTTAACTCTGGGTAATGTATGTTAGTATCGCTTCCTGTGCCTAACCTACATGGTATTTAGAGTAGCTACAGCAAACATTTAAGATCAAATTGCATTGATTCGTGACCAAATGTCTGTTTTTAGTGCAAGAGAGATTCATGGATATAGCAACAATGAGAAAAGAGAGGGCCAAGAACTGAGGCTTTCACAATCTTGGGGTGAGATTTGGCAAAAAAGGGGTGTTCTTTTATATTTTGGAACTGCAAAAAACCACTGATTAAAGCATTATTGTCCCCTTCTCTGTGTACTTGCACACTATGTGTAAAAGGCTTACTGCAGTGAGAGACTACACCAAGGGCTGAATATCTTTTCTTACTCTTTTAACCTGATGCACCTACTAAAATACTTACCATGTTAATTTCAGAAGGCTGAAGACTCTCAGAAGAATGCTCATGCATATTTCAAGCCTTGTGCTGTCAAGAGGTGCATCATATCTTCTAAAATTATATCTGCCCTGAGCTACAAAAGTGCAATTTCCATTTAGTTTGTCTGAGACATGTCAAAGGGGTACAACACTCTATACTGCAATACGGGCATACACCATATTTCATCTATTCTTCCCTTTCATAGAAAAATCACACACAGTAAATGTTTTTCTGTTGACTTGGAATAGTGAGAGAAAACTAGATGGCATAAAGACAGATAAGAGTGTGAATGCACACTGCTGAAGCTTGAAAAAGCTTATTAGATAAGATCTTTCCTTTTTATTTCCTGCTCATTATGCAAGGAGCAGTCATACCACACAGATGAGCACAGTGTGAATGCTTATAGTAATAGGTTTTCTTCAAAGTATACTTTCAAAAACATTAATTTGCTCAAATTTTGGTTGCATAGGGTAAATCACTTTAACAAACTAAAACCCTACAGAGTTTGACTAAAAATCCTGTCATAGGTCATATTCACAACAGTTTAAAAAGGCATACAACTGACATGAACAAAGTGATATCAGCTTATGCCTGCTGAGCAATAAGAAGTCTTAATTTGATCTCAATGGATACAGCATACCTATGTGTTCTGAAATATGAACAGAAGGACACCCCAGTGGAAGTCCTTCTCTACTGTGGTCAGAGGAGGCTGAGCACACCTAGAAAATCCTTTTAATGGCTAAAACACCCTGCAATTAGAAAAATGCCACCATTTTTTACTGCTTTAGCAGAGGAGAGTATACTTATTATAGTGTTGTGACACTAGTATTTTCCATGAGGTTTATTGTTTATTTGTACCCATGTGATGCAGGTGCCAGTGAATTTAATATTCATATAAAAATAATACCAATATAATAATTATTATATCTAATAATATTATAATATTACTTTATATTAATATATAGCATATATTATTCTATTATTGCATTATTATATTATTATATTTTAATGATCATATAATAATTAATTATAATAGAGAAGTCATTGCAACAGGATCTAAAGGAAAGGTTAAACTTTAACCTCTGGGAAACAGAGACATTTTAATTTTGTGCCTTAATGTTAAAATACTGAAATATATTAAAAAATAATTTTTCTGTATGACTTCAAGAAATTCCTGTAAGCTTTATCTATCTTTCAGATATTTTTTATCTAACAAATATCTTATAATATCTTATAAGATACGAACACAGAGCTAGATGTAAAATATTATTAATATTTATAATTATTTAATTATTCATATTAATTTGTACATTCCTTGAAGATATTAAAGCTTAAATCAAATATCTGCCAGTAAGAAAAAGAACCTGTGTTTTATTCCTTGGGGACAAAAAAAAATCTTTTTCATTTCCTTGTGATTTGTTTGGTCACAGCTGACAGTATTAATAACTTGCTTCAGCTTGAAGCTTAGGAACTTTGCAGGGGGAGACCATGACTTGAAAGCTGAGAACATGTAAGAAAATTTTTTGTTTCACCACAGCTGATGGTCAGCTTGTCAATCCTAAATGACAGTTATACTAATCTATGCAAAAAAGTGAAGAATAAAAAAGTTTAAAAAATCACTCAATAAGAACAAGAACCAAAGGATTTAGTGTCAGCGATCTGTAGACAGAAAGAAATCTGGAGAGGAGATAAGGAAGAACACTGACACTTGGTAGAAGAATATCTACGTGAGTGACACTTCACATTTAGAAATAATTTTTCAGTCTATCACCATAAAATTCTAAAACTACTTGTTGCTCACCATGGCCAAGGATATGCATTGCAGATGAAGGAGCTGAAGAGAAAGGCAACCACAACAGGTGTCCTGACTGTCCTTTACACTGTAGTGAATGACTGCCAGGATCCCCCAGAAAGAGCGTGTGGAGGTTTACACAGATCTGCAAAAAAGGCTTAGAGAAGTGCAGGACAAAGTTTTTTTTGAGAGAAGTGAGGACACGATAATGAAAATGAAAAGGTGGTTCAGTCATGGGGAAAGCTGGGGATGTCTTAGCATTGGGAGAATTTAAGGATTAATTCTCTCAACTGTTGAAATCTATGTGAGTAGCTGGGAAAATACACAGACAAGACAAACATTCAATTACTAAATTGCTGAAGAAAGTTGTAAAAAAAATCATGGGGTGTCCATGCATTATTTCACTACAAAGGGAAAGGAAAATTAGGCAGTCAAAGACACAGAAAATAGAAGGACTGCAAGAGCAGAAAAATGGTAAGATTTATAGGAAAAAAGGTGCTAGGAACAAAATCACTGATAGACTGAAGTCTAATATACTTGGAAAATTTGGTGAGGGCACTAAAAAGCTCTGAAAGCTTGTGCACTGTTGCTAGCAACAAAACAGAAGAATCCAAATTACTGCCATAGGACATAAAAAAATATTTTACAAGCAGCAAACAGACAAGAATAATAAAACATAGTTTCTGAAAGATATCTATTATTAAAGAGGTAGAAATAAAGGTGCTGAGGAAATATTAAGTAAATAATGTTCCAGGGAAAAGTGATTGAGCAGATAAAACTGTGTCAAGCACTGGAAAATCATATAAAGAAATTTGTTCCAAGGTCTAGAATTAACTTTAAATATTGTTGCTGTCTCAATTCCTATGGCAATTCATTTACATTGTGCAGAAGAATAAAATAAACCTAAGAACACAGGCTGGAACCAATATTTCTTATACTGCATTGGACCATTCAATTCTTTCTCATTCGCTTTTTTGTGCATTTGCTGTGCTCTGAGGATCTCTGGCCACTGGTTAATATGGGGACTCTGGCTGTGAGTTAGGCACTGTTTTCCCAGAAGCTGAACTGTTTCTGTGCATAAGGAGTCATAGAAGTTCAGTCACAGAAGTTCACAGACCTGAGAAACTCTGAAGCTCAAAATGCTGACACCAAATTAAGTGACAAGTTCTGGGAAATAAGCTTTCTTCATTACTTTGTTGCATGGTCCAGCAACAAGTCCATGTTTCACCAAAAAACTACCCTAGGTGTCAAAGAAAACCATCTGAATGCTATCAGGACTCAGCAAGATTTGAAAAACAGTTTGTTGAGACCTTCAGTTTCACAAACCTCTTCTGGTCGCAGCAGAGACATTTCTTATGGGTTTAGGTCATCTTTTCTTACTGGTAAGCATGAAGAAAGTCAGGATACATTACACTTTCATGTATAACTTCTCCCCTAAGCCCCTTCATGGCTCGTGGAAAGGAAGAGTTTGAGACAGAAAGAATACAAAACAAATCAAATGAATAGTAGCACATTTTATTAGACAGATTAAGGAAATGGGTCCTGCTCTTGAAATATCCTACCTGTCTACCCCTGGCCTATTGCTAATGGAACACTCTGATTATTTATTTTTCAAACCATAGATAAGAAAGGTATACATTTATGAATGTGGTGCTCCTTTCTAAATTAATTTGCAAGTGTGTCTATGCAAATCTGCAGACACGTAAACAACTGCACGTTTACCTCAGGTGAAGCTAATAAATATTTAATGTATTCTAAAGCAAAATAACCTTTTCAAGCCACTGCCACAGCTGAGTCTAATCCTTGCTGACAGACTCTATTTTGGCAATTATTTTTAAAGGTCTGCTTCTCTTCATTTTATTAGTGCATGATAAAGTCAAGCCCTAAGGCATCCAATTTCTGAGTCAAATGATGAAATACAGTAGTTACTGAAGAGAATTAAATTAAAAAGATAGAAATTATATTATGTTGGAAAAGAAAACCTCCACACGGAGTGATTTTTTGAAGACTTGGGCTTCTACAAAGAGTATATAGTAGCTATAAGGTGACAATATTTTATTGACAGCTAATGTGTTATAGTTCCATTTCTATGCTTTTCAGTTGTACTAGATGGTAAGGTACATGTTGTTACGGAATACAAGACCCCTCTGATGCTGTGCTATTTAGAGTTAGTTAATAGACTTGGTATGAAAAGTGTTGACAAACCTACCAAAAAAGGTAGCAGGCTGGCAAACCAGCAACAGCTATGGCAAGGGATGCACCCTATCCATCAAAACCTCTTCATTTTGTAATCGCAATGACAGAGTCAGAAATTTGAACAGAAGGTTTTCTATCATTTCAAAATATACCTTTTAGTCTAATACAGAAGAATGAAATAACTAATCTAAGTTCAAAGGCATTTCACTAATTATCCAGACATTTCTAACACCAGGTGAAAAGTATTTAAAGCAGAATACTGTTTCATTTATGTTATGGAGAAATCTTAGGACTGAACAATGTTGTGCAGTGTATGGATGTAAAGAGAATTTGACCTAGGTCTTTTTGGATATGTGAAATATATTAAAGTGTCAATAGTGTCAATAGGAAAGTAGTAATCAGTATACATAAAATCTTTTGAATTGTAGATGTGAGAAAAAGGCCTCCAACAGTTTCAATAACAGTAGTCTACATAAGCTATTCAAAACAAACAGCACCTAGTAACAGCATTGCAGCATGACTACTAAATTGCCTGTAAGTCAAATAAATACTGCTTTTAGGGAAAGGAAACTTAGTAGTTACCTTAATCTTTATGAACAAGTATTATTTTTAGTTACTGGTGCACTGGATATCGTCAGAACCATGGGAGATGGGATGCACCTGCACTGTCTGTATGTCAACTAGTAATTTAGATCCATATATGATTAATGGTAAAAAAACGTCAATTCTAGATTGTGGTATGATTCATGTTAGAGAAGGTATCTTGAATCAGATTAATAATTCTCATGTTTCCTTTTGATAGTAATAGGATGCCTGTTATGAGTACCTACATCATAAAATATCTAAAGAGAATGCGATGAATTCTAAATTCAAATGCAATGAATGAAAAGAGCAATGAGTAGCATGTGCACAGATACAGAGGAAACAGTTTAGAAGATTCCTGGAGAGTGTGGAAGATAACTTCCTGACTCAGCTTGTACGTGAGCCAACCAGCCACCCACTTTTCCTGTTGTTTGCAAACACAGAAGTACTGGTGGGGATGTGATGGTCAGAGGCCATGCTGGGCACAGCTATCATGAAATGAGAGTTTTTAATTCTTGCAGAAATGAGGAAGGTCTGCAGAACTGACATCTTGGACCTTCAGAGGGCAAGTTTTGTCTTGTTTAGGAGACTAATTGAGATAGTGTCCTTGGGAGGCAGTCCTGAAGCAGAAAGGAGTCTAGGAAGGTTGGATGTGCTTTAAGGAAATCTTAAAGGCACGGGATCAGGCTATCCCCATGTGCCCTAAGATGAGGTGGTGGGAAAAAGACTACCCTGACTTTGGCTGGAACTTGGGAAAAAGGAGAGCTTATAACCTGTGGAAGAAACAGCAGGCATCATAGACATAAATGAAACCTGGTGATATGAGACCTGTGACTGGAGTGCCCTGTTGGGCAGCTACAGGACCTTCAGGAGGGATAGACAGGGCTGAAGAAGCGGAGGGGCGGCATTGTATGTAATAGAAGGGTTAGAATGTGTGGAGCTCACAGCTGGCAATGATTCAATTGAGAGACTCTAGCTAAGAATCAAGGGGCAAACAAATATCGTGGATGTCACGGTGGGAGTCTGCTATAGACCTCCCAACCAGGATGATGATGCTGATGAATTATTCTTTGAGGAACTAAGGGACACTTCCAAGTCAACTGTCCTTGTCCTTATGGGGGACTTCAACTTCCCAGACATAAACTGGGAGCACCACACAGCTGGTACAACCCAGGCCAGAAGATTCCTAAAAATCCGGACGACAACTTTATGGAATAGGTCTTAAGGGAGATGACTCAGAAAGATGTCCTCCTTGATTTGCTGCTTGTCAACAGAGTGGATCTTGTGAGCCAAGTGGAGATTGGTGGCCATCTTGGCCACAGCAACCACAAAATGACTGAGTTTAAAATCTCTGTTGACAGGAGGAAAAGTGCCAGCAAAACCTCAACTCCGGACATGAGGAAAGCAGACTTTGGGCTGCTCAGGGAATTAGTAAGTAAGGTCCCCTGGGAAAATGTTTTTGCAGATGCTGGGGTCCGTCAGTGCTGGCCACTTCTCAAACATCACCTCCTAAGGGCACAGGAGCAGGTAATTCCCATATGTTAGAGGCAGAAGGCTGCCTTGGCTGAGCAGGGATCTTCTCTTGGAGATAAGGCAAAAAAGGAAGATGTGTGCCCAGGGGAGGCAAGGTCAAGAGACATGGGAAGAATTTAGAGAGTCTGCTTGCTGCTGTAGGGAGAAAATTCATGTGGCCAAAGCTCAACTGGAGTTGAAGCTGGCCAGAAATGTGGGGGACAATAAAAAGTGTTTTTTCAAATATATTAATGGCAATATAAAAGTGTCATCGGCCTCTTAAAGGATGAGGATGGTCACTGCACAAACAGGGACAGAGGCAAGGCAGATGTGTTTAATGCTTTCTTTGCCTCTGTCTTCAACAAGGATGACAAACCAAGGGGATCTCAGTGCTCTGAGCTGGAGGACCATGACTGCAAGAATGATCAATTGCCAGTTCACACTGAAGCTGTATGGAATCTGCTATGGAATCTGCCAAAGCCCTGCTAGAATTTAATCTGGCTACTGCTACAAAAGACAACAAAAATGTTGCTATAAATACAAAACTAGCGAAAGAAGGGCTAGGGGGAATCTCCATCCTTTATTAAATGTGGGGGAAAACATACGGACAAAGGACAAGGAAAAGGCTGAGGTACTCCATGCCTTCTTTGTCTCAGTATTTAATAGTCAATGATTTTTTCTCAGAGCATCCAGCCCTCTGAGAACTGGAAGACAGGGACAAGGAGAAGAATGAAACCCCCAAAAATACGAGGGAAATAGTCAGTGACCTGCTGCACCCCTTACACATAAACAAAACTGATTTTCTGCAATTCCATTAGTATGAATATATTTTTAAAAGCTTCTGCTTCTTCACTAACGATCTCATCTCTTTTTCAAGTAAAGAGAAGTTGACTTCTAAAATATGTGAATTAAGCCTTCCAGTTTGTTCAGTCATGAAAATAATTCAGTCATAGTGTGATGTTCATGTTTGAGCACTGCACTCTCAAAAAGATGCAGACTAGAAAAAGCGATGAGAGGAGAATAATGAGAATATCCAGAAACATCCCACATATGCAAAAAATGTGAAGGACATTGGACGGTTTAGATTCAAAATTACTAAAGAAAAAGAAACAGCAGATAGACTTGCAGTCTTTAAATACATAAAACACTGTTGAGAGGAGAAAGGAATTTTCCTTAAGTGTTTAAATGTCTGTCTTTGCTTCCCAGTAGTCAATCAGTAATTCAATGTTTTAAATTGAGCTAAATTTTTCAATCCCCTTGCCAGAGGGGATTCAATATCAGGTCAGCCTTGTCTTTCCTAACCCCATCCCTGCGTGATCAGACAACTTTTGCAGAGCAGCCCACTCGTGCTGCTCCCCTCAACTTCTAAGGCTGGAGCAAGTTGCTCAAGGATTTGTGAGGTTGAGATTCTGCAACATCTCTGTGCTACCTGTTCCTGAATTTTACTGCTCTCACTGTTAAGACTTTTATGTACCTCCAAAAAGGGTAAGACCTTCTCCTTGTTCAAACACCATTTCTGTCCCCTCAGACTGTGAAATACTTGTGCATCTGTTTTGCTTATTCTTTCTTTCCCGAAAACCAAGAAGAAAGGAATGGACTGAAATGATTTGATCTTTTTAAATATTTTCAGTCAATGCTATAGAGGTTCAGAGTTTCGATTTCAGGAAAAAAAATCCAGTAATTCATCACAGCCATCTTTTAACACAATTCCTCTGAAAATTTGGACTGAGAATTTCAGACTGATTTATGAAACCCACAGAAAACAAAATAAACCCACAGGAACAAAACAAAGGAAAAAAACCCCACAAACCTATGTCATTTGCTCACATAAAAATGGCTGACAGCATTATTGGTAATGTTCTAAAATACTGCAGTAAAAATCAAATGAAGTAATAAAAAAATATGTTTAAATAACATTTGAAGCTTTAGCTAGACCTTGTATGCCAGATGATGGAAGCTTTAACATATTTTCTTCCTACATGTTACTACTATGTTTCCAAACAGGAGTTGCAATATTTTACAGTCTAATAGGCAGAGATTATAATAAAATGGTTAAAGAATGGAGTTTAAAATGCTAATTTTGTATTTGTGTGCTTTGTGTAAAGTGGGCCCGTATGTGCAATAGGCTTATGATGAGAGAGCTTCCTGACAACAAGAAAGATTTGCCTATTTTTTTCAGAGGTAATTAAGAAACAAAGCAATAAATTGAACACCATTAGAACCGTGCAACATTTTCAGGGCCTAATCTGAGGAGAACTACTTCTCCCAAAATATCATTATTATTTATGAATAATCATTCTCCTAGCCTGGCTAGGATCATTGATTCACTTTAGAACTTATCAGTTAATGTCTCAAAGGAGAACACCTAAGCCAACAGCAAACAGGAATGATACTGAGATGGAAGTAATGTTGAAGTATTTAAATTAAAAGGGCTAAAATTTAAAATATATGATCAAAGCAAAAAGGATAAAAATTTACATATTTGTTGTCACCTTTCAACAAAAAAATGTAATATATCACCCCTCTTAAGGCCTGCTTGCTCTTTCCATTAGATTTGCCTGCTTGGTTTTATCTTTTAAAAATAGGTGTGTTGAAGGCTGATTCTATGCTTAGATTTTGTGCTGAGCAAACTTTTTTGTCATGCTACAGAACTTGCTGCACATAGAAAGTGTGGTTAAAGAATACACATATATGTTCCCTCTTATACTTACCTCATACAAATTAAGGTTCTTCTTCAAGCAGGATGGGGAAGAGAATCGGAAAAGTGAAAAACCCATGGGTTGAGATAAAGGCAGTTTAATAGGGAAACCAAAAGTCACAGGCACTAGCAGAAAAAAACAAGGAATGTTCAGCCATTCCCAGGAAAGCAGGGGTCCATCATACTTAATGGTGACTGGGGAAGACATATGCATCACTCCAAATACTCACCCCTTCCTTCTTCCTCCCCCTGCTTTATATACTCAGCATGATGCCATATGGTATGGAATATCTTTCAGGTCAGTTAGGGACAGCTGTCACAGCTGTGTCCCCTCACACCTTCTTGTGCACCCCCAGCCTCCTTGCCAGTGGGACCATATAAGAAGCAGAAAGGCTCTTGAGAGTGTTAAGCACGGCTCAGCAATAGCAAGAAAATAAAAAAGCATCTCCATATTATCAACATTGTTTTCAGCACAAATGCAAACCCCAGCCCCATACTAGTATGGGGCTGGGGTTTGTATTAATTCTAATAATTAACTCTACCCCAGCCAAAAAAAAAAAGCACAGATTAATAATTTTGTAATATAAATCACAGAAATAATAGACCATTGGGACAGAATTCAGCAGGTTTTTCATCTGAAAATGAAATAGCAGAAGTGAGATTTGGGATGTGTTCTCATCCAGATCCCTCAGCCCTCATGATGTGGCTGAACCATGTTCTGTGAATCCAGATGTTCTAGTGGTATGAGCAGACCTTCCAGGGTGCTGTAGGCCACACAACCTGTCGAATTTAGCTTAGCAAAACTGCAACAGCCTCTGAACTGACAAAGGTCCCCAAGGCTAAGGCACATCCCTTGCCAAAGCGGTTGCTGAGCAGTAAGTCAGGCTGCTCCACAGGGAGGGCAAACCACAGCTGAGGTTGTGCACAGCACAGGCATCACCGTGTCCCCACCAGCAGGGAACAGACCCACAGAGCAAGGTGAGCACAGCAGGGGTGCCCACCACAGCGGTCCCACCATCCAAGCAAAGCTGACGTAATGACTCGTGTCTAATATCAGTCCAGGAAATCTAATCAGCAGCTGAAGAAAAGTAGTGGACAGGGCTGGAGAGAGGCAGATGAGGTGAAGGCTAGGGGCCCAGGCCTGAGCTGAAATGAGTCTCCTGGTCACAGAGAGAGTGGGTGGGTGGGGGTCCCAAGTGAGGTTTTTTAGGGCACTAGATATATTTCTTAAACAGACTCAGGAGCCTCAGCAGAAGAGGTTTTCACTGTGAGGAAGAGGAAAATGCTCTCAGCCAGGTCTCTAAGCTATCCTCAAACTTCTGTAGCAAAACATCCCAGTCTCATTAGACTTAGAATTACCTTGGGTAACCGACCATGAAGGAAAAGTAAATGAGTGTATAGAGACCCATAAAAACAAAGAAATAATAAAATAGGTCCTTGTGGGTGAGGAGCTTTCCAGAAAACAGAGCAATGGTTGAGCCTATTTATTATTTGGTAGATGGTGTTCTGACTTTATAGGAAGAATTAAAGCTGCTTATTACCTCTCCCATTTTCAGTATTGATCCTGGGGTTCTGAAAAACAGTGCTTGGATTATGATGCCAGCTGGTTCCTGGGAAAGTAGGCAGTACACAAACCATATATTTCACATGTCCTTCCTGATGCAACAGCATTGCCCATCTTGCCTGTTTCACCCATGATTAGTGTTAGTTAAATTTAAAATTAATAAAACCCTAGAAGTATAGATTAAAGTCCTGCTTTCTGATTCTAGCCCCTTGCTTTCTGTTCTATAATGTAACTAGTAAATTACTTAGTTTGGTGTTTGAAGTAATTGGTGGTTTTGCCATTACTGTTTTTTCAAAGCCTACTGCAAGCTATTTTTTTTGAATAGCCTATAGTAAGGATGTGAAATTGTCAATATTAGTAGCTCTTACAAACATTCCTCACATATTTTTAAAATAAATAGCTAGTTTTATGACTGGTAGTATCATGTTATTTATTTTATCAACAAAATTTGATGAATTCTGTTGCCTAAAATGGAAGAAAAGAACTTTCTGGACAATATTAATATAGGTAAAGTAGAGAGCAGTCTTTAATTAAAGCACTTTAAGGCACACTCTATATAAAAGTGTACAATAGTGTACAATACAGCATTGGGCTTCTACAGTTTTATAGCTCTAATTAATTATCATACCTAATGGATATATCCAAACTGAAAATTATCCGCCTCGCACAACCTCCCTCAGGTCCACCCTCCAGCACACTTTCCCAGAATTGAGTTGGATGTCTCAAGACTGCTTTCTTCATCATCATCACCATCCTTGGGTCACATGCCTTCTTTGGAGCTTCTCCAAGGTCTCCGGGTCTTCTAGGTTGCTTTGTCTACAATGGTATCTTTCTAGGTACATGTCCCAAACAAGATGTACTTACATACTAATAATTGATAATCAGTTCTGATTGAACTGACACGAATAGGGGAGTAACTGTTTTACATGTGGAAAAACCATTACACAACTGATAACAAAGTCTCATTCTTGGGGAAGGGCTCTTCTGTGTCAGATGGTTTCAAGACCCAGGAGAACTCTCTATATTTAAGTGATGGAGTGATGGATTTCCTGTGTAAATTTGAATAACCTCAAGCTACTCTTATTCATAAGAACAATAAGAAACTAGCTTTTGGCTTATCAGGATCACAGAAACAGAAATCTGCCTTTGACCATTGTTCACCAGAACAGACTCGTTGGTCTTAGCCTAGTGTCTGACTATTATTTAATACGGTTATACAGAATTTTTAAAAATTTTTTAAAAATCAAACATCCCACGGAGAAATGATAGTTACATCTATTTCAACTGCCAGCTTTAACTTTGAATGATGTGAGCTGAATCCATATCTCTCTGAACACCTGCAATCACTTTTCCATCAGGAAATCTGGTATAGTAAAAAAAGAAGAAAATATTAGGCTAGCCAGAAGGGCTTCTAATAACTTACCTCTGGTCCTTAATAAATTCCTGTTTCCCTTGAGTGAAATCACAAGTTTACCGCATGAGAATCCATAAATTACATTTTAAACACCTGAGGTAAAATTCTGAGGGGATAGTTTTTCCTTTCTTATATGAACTTTCACTAGAAGAGAGAAGACAAAATCTCTACTTTCTTTTAAGAGGTCTGACTCTTGGGTTTGTATTCTTTTATTTTGTGGTCATGAAAATTTCTGAATTTTTTACTAAATCTGCTCCATCGTATTACAGAATTTGAAAAAAAAAAAAGGTTTTCTTTTATCTATATGTGATGCTGTTGCAATTACCAATGTTTGTCCTTTATATCAGCCATTGTGAGATGTCTTACTGATTTCACAGGAGTTAATTATGTCAGTAATATTAAATTCATTTATCTATGGCATTAGAGAGTCTAAAATAATGTGGTATATTAATTATTGCATGCTTTTAAGCACTTCTGCAGTTAATTTTATGCTTGCATTTTATTTCTTTTTATTTCTTGCGTTTTATGATATTTCATTGCATCTTGCATTGGCAGGAAAGTCTATAGACTATTTTTTTCCAAAGCTTCAGTGTATGGATTCTGGTGATGCATGAGGGGCAAAAATATTAAAATCCTTGACCTAGGTAGTTGCAGAGAAAAGTTTGAGATATAACACTTGTTGTAACTTGAAGCAATAAAAGCAACTTTAAGTTATTTCCTTAATTGACCCTTCAACAAGTTTCCTAAGTAGGAAAGACCCAACTCCCTTTTCTGAATGCAGTCTCACTAACTCAGGGTTGTAAGAGATAAGAGGGAGTTTTATAGAGATCAAGATAAAAATTAGGAGAAAAGAAAGATGAGACACCTGGGAATTATACTAATAAATTAAATTTACTGAGAATATTACTGGATCTTGAAACCAGGTGGTACAGAAAAGTGTTTCTACACTAGTAACCACTGTTATCCTGGGAAATTGGGTGGCTGCACGCAAACTATCTATTGGCAGTCCTCACAAGAACTTTCCAACTCCAGCATCATGCTCAGGACTTCTTCAGGTTACTTGTGGCACGTCAAGAAATCCTGTCAAAAACACTAGCTGAAAAGATAAAAGCTTTCTAGCACAGTTAGTTGTGTTCCAACACTCAGAAACATCACTATACATTGCACAAAGAGATAGACGTTTGTGTCAAGTATTAGGATTGCATGAAATATGTAAAATTTTAGATATACATAAAATAAATATAGATAAAATAAATGCTGTAACAGCCATAAAATGTGACAACAGCTCCTGTGGCTTCAAGTATACATTACAGTCTCAAACAATATGTTTATTCATACTGATTCAATTTTACATCATGTCCTTACATGGGGTTAATCTAATGCTATGTTTATTTATTCACTATTGATCTCACATGGTTCTGCTGTTCCAAGTTACAGCTGGGTAGTCCCCTGGCAAGGGAACCTGCTGCATTTTCACTGCACCAAACCAATAGAGCACAGCACAGAGGCAAAGCACAAGATGTTCACATGTTCCTTTTGTCACATATACTCTGGCATTTTTTTTTGTCACATATACTCTGGCCATTTTTTTATGGACATTTTTCAAAAAAATCCTCTAATTCACCGTGCTAGATCACAGA
Organism: Lepidothrix coronata; assembly: GCF_001604755.1. Taxonomy (NCBI): domain Eukaryota; kingdom Metazoa; phylum Chordata; class Aves; order Passeriformes; family Pipridae; genus Lepidothrix; species Lepidothrix coronata. Next base: position 2,067,825 of record NW_016690246.1, on the reverse strand, counting down.
GTACTCTCAAGCTGGTTCAGCATTCAATAAAACAGCACCTTACATGGACAAGGCTGGAGAATGTGGAGCTGATGACCGGTAGCTATTAGCAGGTTCTGCAATAAGAATCTACAATAACATACAGCAATGGGGAATTTCTCCTGTCCAGGTAAACTCTGTTGGTGTAAAGTTAGCAAAAATATGCATGCATGGAGCCCAGCTGGACTAGACAAATAAAAGTGCTTCCATGCAGCTCCAACCAAATCCAAACTGCCTTGAACTATGCAGCTGCCTGGCTACTTGCAGCTGACACGTTCTATTATGCCCAGCCTCTAGAAGGTACTTTTTGAGTGCCCAAATCATGACCTCAGGCAGAAGAAACACTGCAGGAGACTACCAAACACCTCCTGGTAGCAGAAAATAGAAAGGAGAACACTGGGCCAAATCCAGCCATGATAATCTCCTGTAGCTGTTCCCAATTGATTAAGAGTGAACACTTTCTCAAGACGCAAGAAATTGTTGAAGATTTTGTGAACAAACTGCTTCACAAATTGCAGGCTGGAACAAATATCATGGACCGCAAAAGGTAAAAAAGCATCCTCATATTTTGAAGCATTTTTCATCTTGAGGACAGAACATCAGGTCTGGGGAATTTACAAACCTGCTAGGTGAAACACACTGATTTCCAGAAAAGCATTTGGAGCAAGAGTGGTTCGATTTGTCAAGTTTGGTATTTCTCTCCTCTGACAGAGAAAATGTCAGGTGTAGTAGAAAAAACAATCTCAAGTAATGTTTGCATGCCTGTCACAAGAACAAAAGTTTTGTTATTACCCCGGGCTCTTTGATGTATAACTGCACAGCAAGGCCAAGCACTCAGTTTAGTGTTGAGACTATGAGGCAGAAGCAATTGTATAAAAGATTGTAAGTCACATTTCTAGTCCTGTTGGTGCCATAAATCCTCCAAGGACTTCTGTGATTTTGTGAATATCAATTACATATCTCTGCCTGCACATTCAAGGAATCTCAAGCTTGTGGTCCTGTCAGTAACTGTGAGTCCTGCTGCTTTGGCCAGCACTGAAAGACCACTTCTTGTCCTCTGAAGCATTGCCATATATGTTGCTCTGCTAAGCAACAAATCTGCTTTGTCTTTGTTCAGAGCCTGCTGTTGTTATTCAGAAAAAGCCAATGCAGTTTTCAAAAAGCTGAACTGATCACTCCACTTCATGGAAGAGATAAAATCAGTACAAAAAACACTAAAAGAATTCCATCCCTCAACATTGTACATCATATGCTACTGTGAATAGGCTGTATCATTTGATAAAGTACCAAAGTGATGTGAATAAATCTTAATTCCAGTTTAGAACTCCGTACAGTCACAATTGGTTTATATTTGTGTATTTTTATTTTTCCTCTTCACCCTCTTTTCCTCTATGTTATGGTTTAAGCCCAGCTGGAAAATAAGTACCATGCAGCCACTTGCTCAACCTCCTTATCTCCCCCTCACCGTGATGGAATGGGGAGGAGAATCAAAAGTAAAACTGTAGGTTGAGATAAGAACAGTATAATAATTGAAAACAGAGTAAAATATAATAATAGTAAATAATAATAATAATTATAATAAAAGGGACCCCCCCCAACAAACAAATAAGTGATACAATACAATTGCTCACCACTCACTGATGGATGCCAGACCCCACTCTCAAACCCAGATCAGCCCCACTTCTGGATAACTCCACAGTTTATATACTGGGCATGCTGTTCAATGGTGCAGAACATCCCTTCATCCAGTTTGAGTCACCTGTCCCAGCTATGCCTCTTCCCAGTTACTTTTCTTTTGTGTACCTCCTCACTGGTAGAGCAAGAGACACAAAACAAAACAAAAAACAAACAAACAAACAAAAGACCACCAAAAAATGTCCTTGACTTAGGATAAACATGAATTAGCAAAAAAACCAAAACATCAGTATGTTATCAACACCATTCCCATTCCAAATCGAAAACACAGCACTTTAACAGCTATGAGAAGAAATTACCTCCACCTCAGCTGGAACTAGGACACCCTAGTAATTTAGATAGTTTTGCTTCTCTTAACTTGTGTCATCTGTTAAAACATGGTAAAAATCATTTTCACTAAAATAACACAAATATTGTGTGAAAAGGAAGAAGGAGAGAAAAATGTTAATATCTGTTTTTTCTTGGTTAATTGCCATACATATTGTAACAGCTTAATACCCTGTTCTTCTCTGCAATAGGGAAATTAAAAATAGCAAAAAATATTAAGTGGAAAACTTCTTTGCTAACACGACTTCAAAAAGATGACAATATTTGACGAATGCAGGACTTAAGTTGTTTATCCAGCCAGCAAAACAAGTGGGGTTTTTTTGCTCACCCAGCTGCTTAAAGGTTCTATCCTCATCGTTTTTATCTCATACTCTAAGAGATTACGAATCTGAACCAAATACTTTCTCAAGGGAAGCACTGAGTTTTCCTAAACCAGTGAGAATGTTTGAACATAAATCTTTGCTGCACAGCAAATTCTCAGATGTTTTTAAATAATTTTTAATGAAGCTCTCCTGTTACCTTACAAGATCCGTTCTTTTGCTGAGATTTAAAAATATCTTACACTATTTCTAAATTAGTCACACTTGAAGCAATCACCGGGGGGTTCCTTGCAGGTCTCAGAATTTGTTGCTTCACTGCAATGTTGACTTTGTGAACTGTGAAAAGATTGGAGAAACTGACAAATTTGTCAGGCCTGAACTGGAACATAAAGACAGCTTGTTTGATGCAGTAAATCATGTGAAAACTATTTCCAAGGAGTCTTTTGACAAGCTGTCAGGACATTGGTTGGACAAGCACCAGGTAGTGTTACTCAGGACTGAAACAGTGACAACGGTGAGGAAACTCATGTCATTTCAGCTCTGTATTCCACTGTCATTTCAGCTCTTATTCCACTTCTCAAAAACCAGTTGTCAGATGATAGAAAATATCCTTTCTGTCATATTGATTTTATGTGCTAAGGCTCTACAAACTGGCTGCTTAAAAAGGTGCACATTCACTTAGTATTCAGGCACAATAGTCTAAATGAGGCAGGTTCCTCCTTTCTCAGCCAGTGAGGAGAGACAGGCTCTTTCATGGGCTCCTTCAGAGACCACAGGTGAAGCTCCTTTCATGAATTCACTCTAAAATGGCTCATCTCCTGGGTTTTTCTCAGTCCACTTCTCTAGCTTGTTGAGGTCTCTCTGAAGAGTAGATAGCACAGCTATCAGCTGGTCCTCCCAGTTTTGCATCATATTCAAACTCACTGAGGGTGCACTCTGTCCCCTTGTCCAGGACATTAACAAAAATGGATTGGGTGAAAATGTATCTGACACTGCTGTGTCACCAACTAGCAACTGTTCTCCCATAGGACTTTGCCCTGATGACCACAACCCTTTGAGACCAGCCCTTCAGCCAGTCTTTAATCTACTTCACTATCCACTTATATCACCTGTACTTAATAATTTTGTCCTCAGAGACAAGCTGTTTTAAGAAATGGTCAGTAGCTTTACCAAAGTTGAGATAAACAGTTCTCCTGTAATCCTCCAAACCAATCATCTGTCACAACCAGCCAGGACAGGGTTAATTTTTGCAGTAGCTAGAAGGGGACATAGCCAGGACACAGAGGTTTTTCTATACCACCTCATGTCATTGCCAGGGGTGGGGGGAAAGAGTCCCTGTCTGGTCAGGTAGCAAAGTGGTGGTCAGGTATTTTCGGGCTCTGCATGGTGAGCACTCACGTGTGAATTGTTTGCCTTTTTGTACACTCTGTTGTTAATATTGTTGCTGTTACTGTTCATTTTCTTATTGCATTGCTGTTTGTGGTAAATTGCTTTTATCTCAGCCCGTGATCTTTACCTTTCGTGCCTCCAGCTCTCCTGTCCAGCCCACCACAGGGGGAAGGGGAGGGGAAGAGGGAGTGAGGAAGCAGTGCATGGTTTGGGGTGTTTCAGTGGGAACACTAAACTGGGGAATACCATTCCTAAACCATGACAAAGGATTACATAGTCTGTGGGTGTGCAGAGATTGGGACTGTGAGTTCTTAGGATTTTGTAATAGACAAAAACATTGAACCTTTATCATCTAAATTTCTCCAGTTTATTACAGATCACCACAAGTACGACAAAAATCACCACCAGTCAGTATACCTATGATTATTGGAAAAAAAACCAACAAAGAATAAATTAATAATAAATCTCAAGCTATTACAAATTATCAGCAATCAGTAATACAGTATCAACCACTGGTATGGCACCAACCACAAATGGTAACAAGCAATAATGCAGCCATATAGCAACAATTAAATGTATAGCAATATCAATATGGTAGCAATGACTAATAATGGAAACAACAAACCAGGTGTAAACTGTTACACATTACCAGAAATATCATTAGTGAAGCACACTTATCAGCAATATAACATTCATGTTCACATACTAGTAAAAGATTATATAGATATATGGTACCTGTATCAAGCAAATTAGACAGATTTCAGAGGGGGGACAAATGATTCCAGAGGGAAAACCAACCATCCCACAGGTGGGAAGGCAAACCAAACCAACCCCAAAAGTGTGGCCTCAGAGGGGGACCATCAGAATAACAGAGAGAATCTCACTGAAAAGATGAGTCATCCCCAGACATCCCCTGTGAGACTTCAAGATCTCATATAAACTTTTTGCGCAAAATTTAATTTGTTTAGGAAAGGAAAAATATGTGCAATGTGGAAAGTTTTCAGAGAGAGGCTCCATTTTCGGAAAACTTCAATTCTATTTTGTGTCGTAGAGCCATAAAGAGGCATAGGACACCACCTCTTTGAGCAGCCAATAGGTGTAGTTAATTTTTATTTTCCACCTGGAACAGGCAACAGATGAGTATGTTTCCTATTCTCTCAGACAAATTTTTCTTTTTCCAGACTGCTTTCCTATTCTTACAGTTAAAACAGACAGTGGCAGTTACTGATTCTTAGTTTCTGAGGATGTTTCTCCTCTTTGTGAAAAATTATGAACAATTTTCAGTAGTATTAAAAAAAAAAAGTATAACTATTACTGCATTGATTTAAAGGAAAGGCATTATGTCATAATCATGGCCCCACATGATGTTTCACAAGAGTCACTGACATCTTTTGGCTTTCATTAGAGCCTTATAAAATTTAAAAGTCTACCATAGGGATATTCCTCCTTAGTTATCAATAAATTTAAGAGTTCATTTTAGTCTACTTTATTTCAGAGTTCTTAGTTATCTTAGTTTATTCCCTAAGGGAGATTGTATAGATTTACAGTAAGTTATATGTCTGGTCAGATAGTAAAATTTCAATTATATCTTTTATGGTTTTTATAGCCTTCTTTTTTCTTGTCCTGCTCCTTTTCTATCTTGTTTTCCATTTCAGTTCTTCATATCACCTTTCTCTGATTTTCTATGTAGACATGCCTCTGACAGTTAAATAATTCATATAAGGATTGTTCATGACTTACCATAAATATCTATTAATCTCTGAAATGTCACTCTACATAGAGTCCACATCAATCCTCAGATGACTACATGCAACACTTGTTGATATTAGTGGAAGCTGTGCTCTCTCATACATTATCATTTGAGGTAGTACTGGTAAAATTTTCATTTTATCAGTACCACCTGATAAAAGTTCCCAGAACAATCTGATTTCCTGATATCAGTATAAGAAAGGAAGATTTTTAATATTCTCAGTAGTGTGTCATACTTTGTTTTGCAAGAATGTCATATGGGAAATCACTCTATATTTCAGTGGTTATTAAGTTTAGAGTAAGATTATGATAGTAAACAGACTATTAATCAATGTCTTGCTGTTATCTTGCCTATAGACTTCATGATTTTCATCTCTGAATCTTTTCACCTGTGAGATGTGCCAAGCTGCACTGCCCTTAGAAAACTCTGTAGAAAGTCCTCTCCAAAGAGGCCAGAGGCTCTGACCCACAGAATACAGAAACCCTTGTCTTGTTTTCTTCTTCTAATCTCAAGTATTTCATGAAACTGCTGTTTCATGAAGAATGATGGATGAGAAAAAAGGCAGAGTTAACAAGCAGTGATGGCATTTTCAGACTTTAAGGAGTGTACAAAGTAATTATCTTCAATCACTACTTCAACCCCTTTTTGCTTTTTTTTTTAAATCTGTTTGTGATTTCTACTATCATTTAGTAAAATACACTAGCTGTGGGATATTTGAATCCTCTTAAATGGTTATTGAATATTTCTCCAATGAAGGTAATAATGTACATTGTTCATTACGATCATTTTTTTAAACCTTGTCCACCACAGTTCATGCCTTTTGACTTTTTTCTCCCTCTTGACTTTTTCTCACAGGTGGAGACTGGCTTCTGTCAGACCAACAGGAAAATGGACACAATTCACTGAGAAATTGAACTGCTGACCTCGACAAAGCTTAATTTGCTGCTGTGCTAAAACTACCTCTCATCAGGCTGACCTTATTACTTTGCTGGCCTTCTCTTGCCTTCTGCTAGTTGAAAGCACTTACTGTGAGTGGTTGGTTTTCTCCTTGGGTCAATGTGGTGTTAGTTTCTGATAAATTTCCTACATACTAGAGTAAGAAAACTAATAAATAAAAATAAAATTTACCCACACTGAGAGAAATTTAGAGCTGGATATCAATACAAATGATGTTATCTTTGTCAATGACTAGCAATATCTGCTGAATATCCCATAAGTGAGACTAACAGCTAAAAAGTACACATTTTATATATTGTTTAAATTAAAAGCCATGAGGCAGGCTGAGAAGGAAGGAATGATGAAAGCTGATGAGAACGTGCAGAACTTCAGATTTCTGATGATTCTATGCAGTTCTCAGAGCGATGATTGGATATGGGTTTTCTGTTTGAAAAAGCAATGTGGATTAAAGTTTCTGTGTTGGTGTGACAATGTTTTTGTAGTCGGTAGTTATAGGGGTGGCCTGTCAAGAAGGCCAGTGATTGTCCTGCACTGGACACAGTCAGTTCCAGATGGCTCTGGACCCATCTCAGGCCAAAAATGAAGCTACCACTGAATGTGGTGGTGCCTCTGGGAAAATGTTTTTGAGAAAGGATAGAAACAACAGAAAGAAGAGGAGGGAATGTGGAGAGAATAAGGGAACAGAAATAGGAGGAGGGAATCTAAGGGAAACAGCAGAAACACTGAAGTCAGAGGGGCAAGAGGTATTCTATGGCAGAGAATATATTCCCGAAGGCACAGAGCCTGTGAAACAAAGCGGAGGAAAAGAGCAAAGAAAAAGCACCAAAAGAAACCACTATATCCTGACCGCAAACACCACCACCCCTCTGCCATTGCCATTCCTCACCTCATTGAAGGCACTGAGCACCACCTGCACCCATAACAAGGTGGGAGGTGAGGTGTCTATGTGAAATCAAGCTTGGGAAAAGGAGTGGTTGTTTTCTCTAAATGTTTAATGTTTTTTTCTTGATTTGCTTTTTGTTTCTTAATACCTGAAAGAGTAATTACATATTTATATTAATTTGCAATAAATAATTTCCCCATTTTGAGTCTATGCTGCCTGCCACAGCAATTGGTAAGTGACCTCCTTGTCTTTATCTCGGCACATGAGCTGTCTTGTTTCTGTTCTGTTGGCTCCTCTGTCATGGTGAGGATGAGGAGAGAGAGGCAGCTGGGTGGGTGCTTGACTACAACTCAGAGTCAACCACCCCCCCCCGACTCTTTTGGTAATCTTTTCCATAATGTTGCTGACCTCATCAGTAGTCCCTATTCTTAAAAAGAAATGAACCTTGTTCAGAAAAATTCACCTGTCTAAACCACAGAGAAGCTTAAACTGCTATCCTCACTGTTGTAGATGCTTCAGAGACAGCTTCACATTTGAGAATACACATTCAGATATTGTGTTTGATCAATCGCAATGTTCTGCGAACAGAATCACACAAAAGATTCACATGAAACTAGCAAAGAAATACTCATATTCACCAAGGTTGAGACAAATGTGATCTACATGACTCTTCCTAATGTGTCTTTTTGGAAAAACGTCCTGCTTTCTTTAAAAATATCATCTTGGACATTCCCTCTACCGTTACAAATAAGAACATTAATAAACATATGCAAATAAATTGACCATCTCACTTAAGAAAAGACTATTTCTATTAGCAAAAGCTGCGAGCTCCAAATTTGGTGTGCTATTATGCTCCTTCACACTTGATTGTTTTCTTAAAGATGCAGAAATCAGTATCAGGAATTTGTCTTTATTCAGTGCAAATGCAGCATCCAAGTGCAATTTTTCAAAATAATTAGATGCTTGGTTGAGCACCTAGTTTTAGTCAATTCAGTTGAATGTAATTGTAATTATGATATATCAGAAAACACTGTTTACAATGTTTATTCCTTTTTGCTACTAATCAAATTATCAAATAAATTTTAAAATTTTTGAAATCATTAGCACTTCTTAGATTTTTATGTTATCTAAAAAGTGACAATTAAACCAATAACATTAAAACACACAAACCACAAAACTGAATGGCATTGTCAATATACAAAAAGGAACAAAGAATGAATGCAGCATGAAAATGCGACAATAAACAATCAAGCAAGATTGTTTAAAATAAAACTAAATGATAGCTTTTAAGCTCATATTAACCACATCCAATGAATATATACTGAGTCACAAAAAAGCAACAAATTGTAAATATTTATTTCACAGTCTGCGTATAAATAGATTTTCATCCTAGACTGGTGATTACTTTGAGTTCACATAAACAGTTGAGAACAATGCTGTCTAACTGAGAATAATACAGCTTTAAGAAATGAATAAATTTAAAGTAAGTAAGGATTTCAAGCCAAATCTTAAAGAAAACTATAGAAAACAGAGCTGAAATGACCTTCAGAAGATATCTTATCCATCCATCCATTTACTCTGAGACAAATTAGCTAGCTAAACTAAACATTTTATTAACCTGGTCCAAAAAAATCCATTCAATAATGCAGATTTCAGAAAAATTATTCCACATCTCAGCTTTTTTTTTTTGTGTCAGAAAGTCTGTCCCATTGTCAAAAAAGAATCATTCATTTCAGAATTTAAGCTTATTACTTCTGCTATGGACACATAAAAAAAATATTTCTTCTTTGTTTCTAATGTTTATACACACATGACTCCACATTAGAATAACGTCATCCATCTTTGGTGGTCATGTTTCCTAAGCCTTTCATCATTCGCATTGACATCCTTCACAACCCCTCCAATTGACCTATGTTTTTTTTCAACTTTTATGACAGTATTATCATACTTGGGAGGTGTGCTATATTTTAGAGACCAAGGCAACAAGACCACTGCCAATGTTGTAAGAACGCACCAGCATATTCTCTTAATTCTGCAGGGCCTGAATATCTGCCCTAACACTTCTGTGAAATTGAGCTCATGTAGTACCTCTCAAGAGCTCATCAGTCTGTTAAATAAGGTCTTGACACAGATGAAAAATCCTTATTTCTGCAAAATTCCACGTGGCTTTAACTCCCATTGAAATCTACAAGAATGTAAAACATCAAGCACAACACAACTGCACTCAAAAAAATGTGGCCTGCAACAGATGAAATCACAAGCACTCTTGAGTTATGATGTCCTGGTTCCAGTCAGGACAGGGATAATTTTTGCAGTAGCCAGGAGGGGGCATGGCCTGGAGACAAAGGTTATTATATACCACCTCATGTCATTGCCAGAAGTGGGGAAAAGGGACTATTTTTCGAGGAGAAGAGATTCCTTCTGGTAGAGAAAACATAGTGGAGGGAGCCGTCCACTGCTATCTATTATCAGGGGGTTCTTTTCCATATGAATAGTTCTTTTCTTATACCCTCTGTCATTAGTACTGTTGCTGTTACCATTCGTTTCCTTATTTCATTGCTCTTTCCAGTAAATTGTTCTTACCTCAACCCATGATCTTTGCCTCTTGTGCCTTCAATTCTCCTCTGCACCCTGCCACAGAGGGAGAGACAGAGAGTGGCATGTGGTTTGGAGAGTTTTGGAGGGGGCACTGAAGTGGGAAGTACCATCCTAAACCATGACATAAGCAAAAACTAGAAAAAAAGATGAGCACAGAATCATCACTAAACTGTTAGATACTATCACAGAGGTCAGAACTTTTTCCTGTGCTTCCTTCTTACTCAGTTGCTGAGGAACACTTTTCCATGTCAGTCATGGTCAAAAAACATGGTATATTTTGCCTGTTTGAATATTTTGGCTGGTTCCAAATGTAAAAAAAATGTTATGTTTACTATGTTTTGGAAAATGCTGTTTCTGTTTCTCTGTAATGGAGAAGCAATCATCTAGCCCAAGAAAATAGAGGAAAACGTTGGAAAAACTGATGACAAACCTCTTCAAAGTTATAAATGTTTTTAAATAAGGTCGTCTGTTATTCACAGTAGAACAACTTCTGTTCAGTTTTTCATAGAACTCTGAAGCTAAAAAGGTTAAGCGCACTGGATACCCAATGCTTTATCTTCAGGGTACTGAAAAGCACTTAAGGCCCTTTGAGTTAAAACCTGAATTAAGGATCTCTTAGAAAACATTCAGTTTCAGGACAGGAGGTGAACATGACTGGTGTGCCGAGATAAAGTCATTCTGTTCAAGCCACAGGTCTTGATTTTAACTTAATTCTCTTTTTATCTTACTGAAAGCCAGAACATATAATTAAAAAATACATCAGTGCAAAGTGGAATAGAGAATTAAATGTGAAAAAGCAGGAAAAAATTTGAATAATCCAACTATAGTCGATGAAGACAGAATTATCATAATTGAGCCCTAAGAGCTAAAGATTTTTCAGGAAAGAGAACAAATGCTCTTTGTGCTTTTGGGGTAATTTATATATCCCAAAAAGTCCATATTTTAATAAATTATAATTAATTTTATGTAGAACAGTTTTCTCCAGGCAGGAGAATGCAATGATTTCTAGAAAACTGGCACCATCATCACATTAATGAAAGCTAAATCACTTAATAGGAATAGGCTTCCCAGTAACATCCTTCCCAAGTCATCTTTCTGTTTCTTGATGTATTTTTTGGGTTTCGAAGTAAGTATCTCACTACATTATAAAGTAATTTCAGTTCTAATTGTCTCAGTGTATTTTGACTGCAAACTTAGTGGGGTGAAGATGGAGTTTTCGGTCACCCTTACATGGTTAAACACTAAATGATACCATTGGACTTTCATTCCACTAAATGATGCCATGATGGCATCTACCAATTTCCACAGGGAGGACAGTGATGCCTGCGATAATAACCACAGTTAGACTTTCATCCCTGAAATGGAAGAACTTGAATTTTCCAAATAAACTGGTTCTTGAAGAATTCTGTTTAAAGAATTCCATTTCCTACAGAAAAAAAATCTCAGGGTTTAGTATATATCATAAAAAAGCAATTACTTTATTTAATGAAAATAAAGAACAAGAAACACTTTACTATTTTACAAATAACACACTCTTACAGAAATAATTCTGTTTATCTGTGCTCACACAATTGCACCCTTTAATAAGCTCTTTTAATGATTATCTTGAAAATATATGCCTGGATTCCTCTCCACTGTTGCCTACAACTGAAGCACACTTAAACCAAAATTCACATGAAATTAATAGATATACAAACAAATGCTCCGACATTAAGTACAAGCATTTAAAACACTAAACATCTCACTTTATTTCTAATTACCTAGTAGTTATGAACATTGTACTTTTCTCACAGAAATATCTTAATACATTCCTGATTTTATTCCTGTGTTTGCAACAAAAGAAAAGATTCCATGCTTCTGATGTGTAGAGGTTTCTTTTCATTATCGTGCTCCCAGGATATGCGTCACACTAACACATCAACACTTTGGGAAATTAAATAAATCAGATTTATTTTTTGCAGTAGCCTTCTTAGCCAATGTAAACTTATAAGCATCACTGAAGGAATCATGAAGTTCTATAGATAGTCAGGCAGCTGAGGCTTTAGAATAAGAACAGTATTTCAACATTCTTAAAGCTACTTCACTTAGTATTTCACTTAAAATACCAAAAAAACTACTATGCAAAGAGATAATAAATTTCCATCATTGTTCAGTTCTACAGACGGCTTTTGGGTAGCTGCCTCATTAGGAGATAAAATCCTATTGCTAAGAATATTAGATAAGAACACAACCACATAGCAAACATACTTAATGAGTGTATTACATTTTGAAAAGAAAAACATGCCATTCTAAACAAAGAAGCATATTTAATACCTGCATACAAAAATCTAATCTGCAGTATCTGTGATGATTCAATAAATATGAAACTCCTGAAACCAATGGAAACACTAACACTGACTTCAAACAGCTTTGGGTCAGCTTCCAAAATTTACACTAACTGCAATAAGTCCATATATTCTACTAATATCTATCTTAATAATGCTCAAAACCCCAGTAAGTTTTGAAGTGGCCAGTAGGCACAAGAACTAATTCTTTATGAGAAACTTCTTTTATCATATATCACCTTCTTTTACAAGAAAACCTGGAGATCTTAACATGTATTTTAGAGTTGCTGAACCACAGAATTGCCACAAGCAGAGATATCTCCAGAATCACAATGTTAGAGACTTTCTTCATTCCCTTACCTACATTCAGTTTCTTGCTTTTCCCTGGATCCTCTCCCACTTCTTTTTCTTATCCCCTACATAGAGGAGAAAATTGTCTCCTGCACAAAATGAGTCTTTCTTCACCCACTACCTCATTAGTGAGTTATTTAAAGGTGGCTTCTTCTGATCAGGGAGCCAGTCATGAACCTGCTCTTGATTGAGCTACTGAAATATCAGCAATAATCTGTGAAAGTGTTCCACTGCTATCATATAACTTGTACAATCTATAACCTATACAATTTTGTCTAATAAAAGATTTATCCTCCTCTGCAAATTTTGCTCCCTATCATAACATACCCATTAAATACTTATTAAATGTATGCTCCAATTATTTTTACATCCACATAAGCTATATCCATGTAAGTGAGCTTCAATCACAGAGAACACTAATATAAAACAAATAACAAAGAATTACTTTAGTCCTTCATATGTATTTATTTCAAAGTACTCCAGTTCTAGCCTCTGTATTTCAGGTTTGCCAGCAGTTACAACAAAAACTTAGGGATCCAACTGTTCTTTACAGAAGGAAAATCCTTTAAGCAGAGTACTTTGTAGGGAGAAGCATGCTATAATCATATGATTTCTTAATGATTCATTGCATGTGAACTATGTTGATAAAGATGGAATAAGTCAAAATGCATTCCTGGAAATCATCTAGAAATTGTTAAACATTTATACTGTAATATTGTCAGTAATTTTAATAAATCTAGATTTTTGAGTTCTATCAGCCTATCAACTCATAATTTCAGATGTACTGCAAAGGATCTCTGCCTGAATTTGGCTTGTATGCATAAAATTTACTAAAAAATCAAGTGCTATCTACCAAAGCAAAGTTAAAGAGGTAGAAAAGAGCTACCTTTAGCTGTGGAGGTATTTGGAAATAGTCTTACAACAGCTCTCAAATGAAATGAAAGTTGATCCTTTTGGGAGCTGCATTATATAGAATCTGAGTATATACTTCACATTTCACATTATATCAGCAGCCTGTGAAATGTCTCATGCTGGACTTGGAAAACATTATACAAAGGCAGCTGCTAATGAATCCTATAGGACAATTCCTTTGCTACTGTTCAGAAAGATATCAGAGTAAAATAAGCTTGAATAGATAGAATTTTCAATATTGCTGAAGGAATCCACTGTCACTACAATGTGTGCTTTTCAAAACATACTTGAAAATCTTGCCCAGTACTTTTTTTTTTTTGAAAAAAACATGGGCTTGAGTCTAGTTTCCAAAACCCCTATCTAGTTTCCTGCCTCATTAAGAGTACAGTTTTCACAAGCTCCTGTGCCTAGGTATTGATTTAATTTATAAGGCTTCTATTTCTGAAAGCTTTGATTCAATGTGTTATGTTACATATATTTTTGTTGCACAGGGGGAAGTTTTGGTCTTGCTTGAGTGATTGGAAATTTTTTACCATTTTCCATGGGATCCAAATTTCAGTTCTATTTGGGGCTTTCGAGAATTCCTAAACTGCTTATGAGTGTGGGTAACTGTTACATGTGGACCCTCCTTACAAGTCCCCACTTCAAAACAGAAGTTCAAGAAATAAGGCTGTCATGTTATTTATTTATGGACTTTCCTTTTGTAATGTAAGCTTTAAACATGATTTATGGAAAGCCACAAAGCAAACCAAAGTTAAGATCAGAATTCTGATTTTGGGGATTTTTTTTGTTTTCTCTGCAGAGGTACTATTTTCTACTATGATATGTATAAATTGCAGCACGAATTTCAAGATTACCGAAAGTACTATGAGAATATGCGGCACACACTTACTGGAACATTAAAAATCACCTCCTGATATAATGTAATTCATCTAACTTCTCATATTGACTGTAATATTCTCCCAGCAAAAACTGGAAATTTTCTTGAAGAAAAATGAGTAACTGAAGAAGATGACTACCATTATAAAACATTTCTTTAATTAAAAATTAAAGAAAAACAGCTTTCAGGCAAAATTTCTGACAGACACAATTACTGTTTTGTTGACACATAAAACTGGGATCTTCTTTTATCAAAATTCTGCTTTTCTACATCTTCTTAATTTTTCTCTTTTGATTATATATAGGACAGGACATAAAAAAACTCCAATTCCTCTAGGTTTAGCATTACTTTATAAAATAATTTAATAGTAAATTTAGGAAAAGTAACTGGAAACAAAAGCAACAAAAGATGAGAGAAGTAAGATGAGAAGAGTAACCATCTAAATTACTCTGGAGTGCTACTTGACGTTTCCAAATTATTTTAATTTAATTCACCTATAATGTATAAGCTTTCCATGATTTCACTTCACCATAATTTTAATTGCTAAACAGTTCTTTTACAGACATGAAACCAAGAAACAAAAGAAAAAAGAGAAATGCATCAGTGGGTTAAAGCATAATTCCCTCACCTTGCACTCTTTCAAATTATCCAAGTTTTTTACCTAATGACAAGAGGCTCTAAAAATGTTTAATTTCTGAATGTATCCTTCACCACTTTATCAACTTTTTTTGCTGATAAATTTTTATGATCAAAACTGTTGTTTTTAAAATATAAATTTAAAAATAGACGTCGCAAGAGAGCACAGAAAACATTCCACCAGAAATGCTCACTTGGCAGAACTTAACAGCCTAAAAATAAGGCTGATTTCTCAAAACCTTTTGATGGAAACAAAGGACGTGGGCAAGTGATGTCAAACTTCTCAGCCCATATTTTCTGCTGTAGCTGGCTCTTCAGATGGCCAAATCATTACTCCTCCACGTAACCAGGTGTGCTTCAACTCCCAGCTTCATCTGAGCTCTAACTGGGGGCTATTTTTATCACGCCTGCATAACAAGGTCTTAATAATATTTTCGCTTATAATCAAGCATGCTACATTAATACCCAATGGAAGGTACAGGATTAGAATTTATTGAGAACAGTGATGATCAAAGAAAAGAAGCCTGTTCCAGAAAAGGTTGTCAAAAGTAAAAATGAGTATCAAGCATAGATGTCCCTCCAGAGGCTTCCTGAATATGGATGGATACAAGTTCCATTTTTTTAATTGAATTTGAATTCCAAGTGTAACTGTAAAACACTCCAGAGACATAACTAAAACAGTTCCAAAACAGGGAAAGGGTTCTGAAGAAAACAACTTAAAGGTAGAGAAAGAATAAAGTTATTTCCAGTGGGACTTTTTTAAAGTCACTAACTGATAGGAAACAAGAAAAGGAGAGCTGTCCCAGATATCCAGGACTGCAGAGATGAGAAAGGAAAGAGAGTGAGCACAGACTGGCAGAAGACATATCTGTGAAGTACTAGAGAGCTGAAGTCTCTAAAGGAAGTCTTGCTGTTGTGATGCTGAGCCACAAATGCTCTAATTTTGAATTGGCAAGCACTGCAAATGGGATCTTGGCATGTCTCAACTTGTAGCATCCAAACATCAGCAAGCCTCAGGGTTCCCGTGTCGCTGTCAATAACGAACACTGGTTTCCAAAGCCTGGCCTGATGCCTCCCACCCTTTAAAACAACAGACGCCAGCAAGCAGCAGGGTGGTTTTCCCCCCATTTTTTAACTTTCTGCACGTGACAGCTCTTAATTGCGCCCGAACTCGGCCTCGGCATCCCCCGGTCCGCGGCACACTCCATATGGGTCCGGTCCCTGCCGGCACCGAGCACCCCGTTCCACAGAGGCTTCCGGGGCCTTCACCAGCTTGTCGGCAGCTCGAGAGCAGGGGAAAAGCCGTGAGGAGCCGCCCGCGGGGCCGGCACGGGTCCTGCCAGCGGCTCTGCACCGCCGGGACGGCCCGTGCTCCCGGCCAGGGGCTCAGCGACAGCCGAGTTATTCCCCTGCCTTTCCCGCTCCTGTCCCTGTCCCTCTCCCCGCCCCTGTTCCTGTTCCTGTCCCTATTCCCGTTCCCACCGCGTCCCCATTCCCCTCACGGTCCCCGGTGCGCGTGCGTGGGCGCGGGGGCGGGAGACAGATGCCGCCTGCGCGCGTGCGCGCGCCGCCCGAGCACGCGCGGTTGGCGGGCTGCGTGCGTGCGGGCGGGCGGAAGTGGCGCCGTGGGCTGGGACGGAGGGACGGATCGCTGCGGGCTGGAAGTTTCTTCTCGGGCACCGAGTGCACTGAAAAGGAGTTTCTTTTGTTACTACGTCTGTGCTAATACGTCTGAGGTCTTGGTTTTAAAGATCTCGGTTTCTTGCAGCTGACCGTTTGACTCTCTGAAGCAGTTAGTTCATATCCCGAGAGGATCCGCTGTGTAGTCCAGTCGGCCCGAGGTCTCTCTATTTTCCAGTGGGTTCCTGCTTTCTAGAGCTTGAAATACTGTTGAGATAATGACTGTGTAAGAATCCACTTTCCTCAGGTAACGTTTGATGTGGCCTCTTTTGCATAGTGTCAGATTAGTAAATTTTAATCTGAATTAAAGACGATTTTGGTTTGATTTTTTTTGGTCTGTTTGCTTTGGGTTGGGGGTTGGTTTTTTGGTTTATTTGTTTGTTTTGGTGATTTGTTTTTTGGGGTTTTTTTTTTTGAGAATTCTAGTTGTACTCTAGTGAAAGTAAGTGCCAGCTGTGTTTTGAATAGTAAGAATAGGCTAGGGTTTATTTCCAGAATAAGTGCCTGGAGATCTGCAGCAAGAGCAAGCTGAAGCCTTGTAGCTAAGGAAATCAGATGTCACGCTACTAACTTGGTTTCTCCTACTTTAGTTAGCTGACAGTTCTTATTTTCTCCTCATGATAATTCTCAAGGAAATCATGTTACAAGATGAGACTCTTACAGAAATTCAGATTGCACATTTTGTTCATTTAGGGCCCTCTTGATTTCACTAAGACTGCTGTCTGACAAAAGACTTCTCTTGTTGACTGCAGGTTGAGTTTAAGGTAGTTCTGTGTTGTCAACTCTGTTCAAGGTGTAAATATTCATTTTTATGAGAAAATTTTGCATAAACTATAGTAAGAGTGTATGACTGTCCACACGTGTGCTTTTAAAATGACACATTACCTACATTGTAATTGTTTTAACTTTTGTACAGTTAGTTTGGGTATTGCACTGACTTGTATTTGTATTTACAGGGGCTTCAGATACCGACCATTGTGACTGACCACATCAATGAGATGCTGATGCTCGTGGCTGTTCCTTCATTCTTCACAAAACTGTGGTGAGGTTTCCTCCAGAAGTCCACACAGTCATGTGGTTTATTCTTTGATTTTGAGAATGAGTTTATCTGTCCTCTGCAAGTAGCATCTGCTTTGATAGATGAGGAATCTCTTCATGCCTTTGACTACTACAGTGTCCTTTTCCCAAAAAGGCATTAATCCTCTTTATGTCATTTTTGTGTATTTCTTGTTTGTAGAGAAGGGAGTAAACTTTTCAATTTACCTCTCACTTCTTGTGTTTTCTTTGCTTTTGTGCTCCAAAGCTAATTTCTCATTAGTTCTTGAATAAAAGTAGTGTTCTAGAGGAGACTAGAGAGGAATAGTCTGTTTCTTGTAGTGAGAACTAGAGTCAGGACTCAATAGTGTATATCTTTGTCTCCAACAAAGGCTTAAATGCTAAGTGGATCTGAGTAATCCAGGCAGAGAGGTGTTAATTACTTGCTATTCTGTGAATTAGATTGATCTATTATGATGATACACCATAAGAGAAGAACAGAACTAACTTTGACTTCTTCCTCAATTAGATTAATTCTGGAGTCAAGGTAGAGAATATTAATATGCTTATTTTTCATTTTTGTTTTTTGCAGCATTAAGTGCTTGCAGTTTTTTACAGTGCAATTGTGTTGTCTGTAATAGTTATATTTTGATTTTTTGCAGTATGCACTAAAAGTGGTAAAGCTTATCTTGCATCTTATTTATAATTTAGGATGCTAATAGGGACTCATTTTTTGTTTGTATTTTTTTTCTTCTTTTAAGTGTGTCTTGATGAATTTTACTGAAGAAAACAGCAGAATTACAGTGTTTTAAAGAACTGGACTTGGAAGACATATGTCTTCAAATATATGAAATCTATGATGGGACATCATTCCATTACTAGTGAAATGACTTTTCTTCCAATTTGTTATAATCTGTTAGTTCAGTTAATCTTCACTGAATCGTAGTGATTCTCCTTGCTCAAAAAAATTCTGCAACTTCTCTATTCAGAATGTACATGGAACAATTCCTGATTCTAACAGGAGGTCAGCTTGATCCATCTGTCATGGCTAATAAAGTGTTTTTCACTGCTAGAATGTTCTGTTTGCTTTAGACAATTCTAAGGCATGTTGGTTCCTTTAGTTTAACATTGTCCTTTTATGACAATGTCTTTGTATACTGAGCTTACTACCTACAGGTTTTTGTACTGAATTGTTCTAGAAACTTTGTACTGCTTTACTATGTTAATTACCATACAAAATTTGGCTATTTCATGTTGCATAGAGAATCATGGAGGAAGGGGCGAAACAGTGATGAATCATCTTGATGATAAGAACATATTAGCTTTTTCCAGGTAGCTTAGTTTTCTTTTGTTCCTGTCTTTCAGTCATGTTGCACTGGTGTTGATGTCAACAGTTCTGTAGTGTTTGTGGCTGTGTGGTTTTAACTTCACTTGCAACTGTGGCTTTTGGTTTATTAATGATTTTTAGTGTGCACTGAAGGGTGGTATAACAAATTTTGAGAGTTTAGATTCTGATGTTTTTCCAAACATAATTTAAGATTTTTTTTCAATTAAAGTGAAAGTTAAAAAAGCCTAGAGGAAAAAGAAGGCTTACACATAAAGACTTAAATGGTCAAGTTCTTCCTACCATTCTGTTTTGCAGTGCAAGGCTCAAAAATTGCAGTCTTTAAAAGCCACTGTCTGATTCTATAAGTGCATAGATCTTTGCGTTTATGCTTGAGTTTTAAGCACTGAAGTTACCAGGTTCTCAGAGCATGTATCTGGGCTGTGCTGGACTTAAAAAGAAATGCAAGCTTTTCAAGTTTCTGTGCATGCAACCCAAACAATACCTAGATGCCTAATTCAAGTCTGTGGGTGTGTGTATTCTCAAGCTGTAAATGAGAAGGATGGAGTCAAGTTCTTCAGAAATATAGGAATTTTTCTCTTGCTTCCTGGACCTAGAGAAAGAGGGATTCTTTCAATATTTTGATGGAATAATGTCCTCATTCCAGAAAAAAAAAAAAATAAAATGACTACTTCTTTCTGTCAAAGGTTAATCCTTGTTCAAAACCATTTCTACTTAGCAATTGTTTTCTGATGTACTGTGGTTGGAGTTTTATGCTTTTGAAATACATGCTACTATTCTGTAGGCAATACAGACAGTTATTATATTGAGGTAGATTGTTCCACTGTCTGAAATTTAAGGTCTAGAAAATGTGTAGGTAGAATGTCAGGGACAGGCAGAGCAGCGCGTAAGAGTTAAACCCGTAGCCATCCTCAGTGTTATATTTCACTTAAGCAAGTGAGGTATATCATATTGTCATTTGGGGTGTTGACTGGTGGGTTACATCCTGTATACAGTATACAGTCTGTATATCCTTTCTGGTTTCTCATACAGCGTACATCCTTTCTTACAATTCTTTGTTAAAATCATTAAGCTATTTGGTTGCTCCCTCTCTATATTTTTGTCACTTTAATTACTGGAAGTCAAAAGTTACTTGTAGTTCACAGACCTCCTCCTTCACTGTGTGCATGTGCTGTGTGTCCTTCCTTTTTTAGAAGTGTCCATGATGCTATCTACCATTCTTGCAGTCTCTGTTGGTATTGTTTGGTTTTTTTAAATACCCATCCTTATGAATAGCTCTGTTTACACCACTTACAGGCTTTTGTGCAGTGGACTCAGGTTGGAATGATTCTTGTCAGTGTTAAAGTCAGTCTTTTGAGAACAAGAAGGATACTTGACAGACTTATTTTCACTTTTTTGCTCTTCAGGAGAGTTGTGAACACCAAGAACAGCACTAACAATATCTTCATGTAGATTTGGGAAGCCAGTGCCTATCAGTTGATTTTTGAAAATTTACTTCTATGGCTCTTAGAGCTGCATACTCATGTCTTAGTTTTTTAATTCCAGAGAACAAGAATATGGGAGCCTCAACAGTTAGCAGTTAAAACACATGGCCTTAGTTTTATATCTACAGAAGTTTAATATCTGGGAAAAAAAACCATTTGTTTTGTACCTGAATATTAGTTACATAAATAAATTGTAGGAGTGTACAGTGAATAAATAATATGGGCAGGTCCCACTACATCATCCTACATATGGCTTCTTTTTAGAAATTCTCCTTTGTAATTTTGAAGGCACATGTGGAATATTTGTCCCATTGAAATAAGTGGCAAAGGCTGTTTTTAAATGAAGGGATAGGTGCTACAGAATTGAGGGTAGTCATCAGAGAGATGAGTTACTAAACCTCAGTTGCTTTCTTTGCTTTGTTTTAACAGTGATGTTTGAATTGTAACAAAATGCTCTGTGTTGTTAGATATCTTTATGGGGAAGAAAAAAAAACAAACAGAAAAGTCTTTTTAATTGCTCAAGTACTGTAACAGAGAGAAATAGGAAAAAAAAAAAGTGTTAATCTGTTATGTTGTATATCTCCCTAGCTCATTATAATGTTGCTGGATGAAGATCAATATTGCTGATTAACTTTGAAGTTGATTCTTTCTAGGTGGAATAGATCAGCTTCTCAGCCTGCTGGAATAAAGTGTGAAGTAAATACTTTGAAGTAAAAAGCTGTGTAAATCTTCTAGTTGCTCTTTTCACTAGAGGCTTGGAATCCTGGTAAGCTAATGACAATGCTCTCCTGGTTCATGTTTGAAAACATACAGATAAAGGCATCATTTTTAGCCTCAGTGACATTTCACAGAAATTGTAACTCCTAATACCTCACTAGTTAAAGCAATCAACAGAGACAGAACAGTATCTGCCCCTCTGTAGCAGGCTGTGACCTCTCCTACAGCTCAAGTACAAATTGAAACCTGTCTTGTTTTGTACCTCCCAGCTTTGTGCTGTCCTAGGTTGACACTGGCTGTAAACCTGGTGCCCAGCAAAGCCTCAGGAGGACAGGGGAGAGAAAATACAACTAAATTTTGTGGGATGAGACAGGGAGATCACTCACCAATTACAACCATGGGCAAAAGAGACTCAAACAAACTAGTTTAACTTATTGTTGATCAAATCAGGATAGGATAATGAGAAATAAGAAAAAATCTAAAACCACCTTTCCCCCACCTCTCCCATCTTCTGGGCTTAGCTCCACTCCCAACTACTCTACCTCCTTCCCCTGAGAAACACAGGGGACAGAGAATGGGGGTTGTGGTCCATTTGTCTCTGCCACTCCTTCCTCATGTAAATTGGAAGCTAGAAAAAACAAAAGGCAGTCATCCTATGTATAGTCATTTTGACTGAGAGGTCCTTGAGCCGAAGTATTTTATTTCATGGAATGCTCATTTAGTGACTATGGCTTCTTGCTAATATCTGTTAGAAGGGGAGTTTCATGGAAAATGGAGAAGAAGAAAGGAAGATCATTCACAACTAGAGAAATAGTCATGAGTAAATGCTGATCTCTCATATCTTTAGATACTGTTTTTTCTGAAGAATAAGGTATTTTTTTTAAGAATATCTGTATTGTTGCCATCAGCATCTATATGAATGGACTCATATTTCTAACTTATGATCTTTCCATTTTGCAATGGTTTCCCAATTCCATTTCATTATAACTGAATATTTTGTAAGAATTCAGTCTGCCTAGCACTGAAAAAGCACTTTTGAACTGAATTTGAAATGTAGTTCTAGCTTTTATTGAGTAGAATACCCAGGTTTTATGTCCATTTAAAAGTACAGGAAATAGGTTTTTTTCCTGTTCTTCACTGTCATATAAAACTGTCATTGCTAAAACTCTGTCTGAAATTAGGACTGTGGCTATGATACTACCAGCTGAGTTTTAGAAAACAGGTAGCATTTTTTCTTAGTTTATTAAAATGTACTTAAAACAGAAGATTGATAATGCTGTGGCTTTTATGTAGATACCCACTTGAAATAAAAATTGTACAGCAAAAAAGCAAAGATAACCCAAGAGGAATGAGATGACCATGTAATTAGAAAATATAGCAATAGCTACTTATTGCTAGATCACTTCTTTCTATATCTCATATGTGTAACTTCACTGTAATAGACTATTCTTCCTATCCCCCATTCTCAGCATTATAACACTATCACCAAAATTTTACTTCACTGACTTTCAGCACAGTGAGTAAGCAGTAGTCGACACAGTTGCACATTTTCTAGCTTTTTCCCAGTGTGTTCCATGTTTAGCAACTGTAAATGCCCATCTTATATTCTTTATTATTTTTTCATTACTGGAAAATTGATGAAAATTTTTAAATCTGTACGTAAGTTTTTATTTTTTTCATTATAAGTTGATAGACATTTTATTTTCATGTAGTCAAATTTTCTTATAGGGAAACAATTGAATATAGAGACTTTTTATCCATGACCTTATGCTGAGGAAGGAGAAGTCTCTTCTTGGTTTTTATCTGCATTTCTGTACATAAAATATTAACATTGTTTACATTGCCCTTTTCATTTATATGTAAAGCAATATTTTCTTGCCACTTATGGTGTTTTGGAATGCTTGAAAAATCAAGTAATTTGGATGACTGTCTATTGCCAAGGAAGTGTTACTTTCTTCTTGCCATTTATGGTACTAAGAGACGTGACCAATCCCTCTGAAGATTCTTAGTCTTACATAATTAAACTTTCCTGTTGTAAAATAGATAAATATTCCCCTTCTGAGTAAACTGCAACCTCTAGTAATTTTTGATTTGAACAAGATGAGTATCTTCAGGACTCTTTATAATTTTTTATTAAGATAAAGCAGCTATGCCTGTTCAGTTGCTGAAGATCATGAAAGAACAGTCTGAAACTCCACTACCAAGCCATTTGCAAAAGGAGGATTTGAAAGACTTACAAGAAGGCTCTGATCATACCAACAAATATATTCAGGTAACTGACCAGTAAAAAAATTTTGCCCTACTTTGAAATAGCTCCTGTTATATTTACAAGGCACCTCCATATTCCAGCTCAGCTGGAGAGATTCTGCAGCTCTGTGTCTTTGTGTTCATCTGTTGCATATCTTAAAGCAATGGAGAATTATGACCTTGTTGAACTTCATTGCCTGTTGCTAATGCCTTCATTGTTTCACAGTCCTGCCCCTTTCTGTTACTTTATCAAACTGAAATTTTATAAGCGGTTTAATTTTCATAGTTTATAAACTATGGACCTATTTAAAACCACAATAATATGCAGAATGCTGTGCTGAAAATGGATGGGTTGTGGCAGGTCAAGTGGTACTTTTTTTTAAAACAATATTAATAAGCATCTCCATCCTATTAATATCAGATTTCGGAGTAATAATTTCTAAAGCAGTTCTCCCTTTGTATGGAGCAGTGCAGTTTTATGAGAAGAAGAATTTGTAGCAGCTACCACCATCAAGATACAATTGGGTTTTTTATCACTACCAGGTGTTCACTTACATTTTGCAATAACCCCAAATATATTTCAGATTGGAAGTACAATGCTGCTATACTAGTGAAAAGCAGAAATATTTTGTTCTTACCTAAAACATGTATTCTCTGTAAAATGCAGTGTCAATTCTTTAGGGTGTTCTTTTTTATCCTGTTTAACTTTTTTTTTTCCTGTGGCTCTTTTTAGTCATCCCTGATGCTTAAGTATCAGGAAATAGCATTAATTGAGGCTTGCTTTCGGTCTGTTACCAAAAAACAAGGAAAAAGAAATTAAAGCAAGATAACTGTAGAAAACTTTGAGTGTCTTGAATCCTTAAAAAATGGCACAAACACTTTAAAAATATAAACTGAAATGGTTTAATGTTTTTCTGTATCCAGAAAAACATTTTTATTTCCCCAGCTCTATATTCCCAGTTCCAGCTCTAGTGCTTATCTGACCTTGTGTTTGAGTCCATTAATGAGAAATAAACTGAAGAAGACTATCCGTATCAATGGAGTGAGAGAGGATAGTTTGCTGCTCTCACTCTCTGCACTGGATCATTGTGGTGTTGAAGAGATGCCAGGAGTACTGCACTTAGGTATAGCAAAGGAACAAAACTAGCCCTTTTGGAAGCAGGCAGCAGTTGAGTGTGATAGGAGGTGATTTGGTTCAGGATGATCCAGCCTCCTTTAGGTCTTGTAAAGGAACGAAAGGAAACATCAATAACCAATGCTGCTAGCAAACAGAGGTTTTATTCCTCAGGGTGTAGTTTTTTGTCCCTGTTCACCTGGAGGATATATAGGGTTTCCTGCTTTGAAGAGCTATGTCTGCAAGCAGCCCTGACATGGAAGAACACAGATTCTTATTCAGAAGGAAATGGTGAAGGAGACAAAAAGGAATTATAAATTAGAAAATGTTTCTGCCAAAATAAATGTTTCCATTAGGAAAGCAGAGCAATTATTAGCAGACTATGATTTAAAGCATATATGCAGTGCTATAACTGATTGCTGAAAGGAAAAGTGTGTAGTATGTCTTTCTCAGACTTCTGCCTTATGTTAAGAGAACACGCTGCTGCTGACATGGATTAGTAGGTGACTAAAACAACTTGGCATAAAAACAGTGCAGCTGCAGAGCTGATAAAACTGGTGCTAATGCAGCATTAAATATGTAGGAAAATCCACTTCTGCAGTCTGAGCTTGAAGTGAGCCTTAGGATACACTGATGTTAGGTTGTCTTAGTGGTGGCACAGCACACTCACTCTAGACTGCCAAAATAGGGATCAGATCCTGCTTTGACAAAGGAGGAAGGGCAGATGAGGATTTTTATGAAGGGTGTTCTGGGAAAAAAGCAACAAAAAACATTTGAGATGCTTCTGTCTGACTTGTGTGCCTCAGTCCTGTCATTCTTCTGAAACTTTTTTTCTTCCTGACATCCCTCTGAGAAATGCAGATTTTAAATTTGTGGAACAACAGCACAAGCAATGTTCATACATCTTCAGACATCATGTCTGTTAACTAAACGTGATGCCTTCTCTCATTCATTCATCATCCTCTGGATTTTGCTGTAACAAAGCTGAAAATCAGCTGCCAAATCAGCTATGGGAGCAGACTGAGGGGTGAGGCCTGACAAGGAAGGAGACAGTCACTAGAGGAATTGCACATAGTCAGTTTGAGAGTGAGTCTAGTAGCATATGGAATGTGGAGGGTTTTGAAAGAAGTTTGCTTATGAACTCAATAAACAATACAGGATTTGTGGGGGAAGAGTCAGTTTGAGCAAGTTTTACAAAGGTAGTTTTTGTTGAATTTTGGAGCCCAAGTGTTTTGGGCCTGTGCAGAAAGCAGTGGGTAAGTAGTATGTCTGCTGAGGAAGATAACTAAAGCATAGGTGTTTGGGATACAAAGGAAAATGTTGGGGCTAGACTATTATAGCAAAGGATGTGGTCCAAAATTTGAAAACTCTTTGGAATATACTGGGATTTAAAAGGAAAAATAAAAAGCAAAAATAGTCAGAAAGCACTCGTTTTCCTGAGGTGACTGTTTCATTGCAAAGACATTATTAGACGAAAAAAAATTTCTAGTCTTTTATTTACCCGAGTACAGTTCAAGAGAATCTCATCAAGAACAATTACATATATTAGTTGAAATTTTAAACAAAGTTGTAATTTTGAAACCAAGTGACAAACCTTTCTGTTTTTAACAGGTTAGCTACTGCTTTTCACAGAGAAGACTGATGAGTTTTGTAAGGAGCCTTAAGTGTCAAATTATTTTAAAAATCAGCATCTGCAAAATAATGTTGAGGTTCTGTGGAGTCTTAGTATTTCTTTATAAAACTAATAGTAAAATGTTGTTGAATTTGATTTAATTTCCTCCTCAATTAGCATGTTGTATAAAAAAATTTTACTCTGAAATGCCTCTACAGTAAAAACTCACTGCTGCATATTTTATCTTGATTTGGTTTAGTCTTAGTTCACAATATTTTATTTTATTTTTGCTTTTTAGGGAATAGTTGTTCTTTCCTACCCATTAACAAAACTCGGAGATGGGACAGACTTTTTCAAGATTGTTCTTCAAGGTACTACATTTAAGTATACATTTTAAATTTATAGTATTACAACAATAGCACCTGCTCTTGTGTTCAGTAAAATGTTATATTTAAAATGTTCTCTGAAAGTGTTTATTTCCTACAAAAAAAGCTTATCTTAAACTTAGCCAAGTAAATTAATGGAAACAATGCAGTCCTTATATTTTAGTAGACTTCTTGTTAAATAATCTTTTAAAACACTGTCCTGGAAATGCATTAGCTATATATGCAGCTTTAGTTGTGTATTTTCAAACTGCTTATCATAAAGAAGGACTGAGAAAATTGCACACATAATAGTTAGCACGCAATATACATAGCATATACTATGTAAGTGAATGTTTAATGTAGGTCAGTGTGTTGATTAGCAGCAAAACAGTTGTGTTTCATTCTGGTTTAATATAAGCAGTTAAAAAAATTGAATTTTACCTGATTACTCAAGTGTTTGAATATCAGTAGATATACTAGTGCCTTGAAAGATCTAAGTTTTTCATCATATAATAAATATACTAAAAATAATATGTTCCTTTTAAGTCTAAAGCTCATGCCCCCTCCAGCCAGGAAGGTGGAGAATGTCATTTCTCAGGTGTCTGTTGGATTCAAGGAACTTCGCATTTCCTGCCTTTTCATACTCAGCTTACTCCTTACAGTGGTTAGAAAATCATCAGTTGCTCCCTCTGAGTCTCCTGATTCCTGTGACTGAGCATCAGGCTCAGATCTACCTGGGGGTGCAGATCCTGCCTGGCGATACTGCTTGTGACCTGTGTTAGCAGAGGTGAATGAAGTTGATGGGACCTGAGTCCCTGCTGGCTTCACGGTTCTCTGAGGGTTGCTAAACCTCCCTGAATGTTGCTAATTTCATGTGACTGTTCAGGAGGGGGGAAGAGTTTCTGCACATACTCCACAACCTGGAAATATTAGTTTGCACATCTAAATCATTAAGGTTGTTTCTGAAACAGTGAAAGGTAGAAAACTCTTTAAAGTAACAACGTAATTTCTGCTTCAGTCCTTCTGGAAGGCTATTAATTGGTATGTCAACGTCCTGGAATATCTTCAGTTTATAAGTTCTGCGATAGGGTCTGTTTTAATGTGAAAACTCAAATGTGATTGAGTAGTATTTCCTCCCTAACAATAGACACTCAATTGTCCAAGTGGAAATCTTTGTCATTTGTATGTAATGTGCACTAGTGTACAACATGTGCACAGTTTAAATGGTCCTCTTATGAAAACTATTCTGAACAGTATAACTATAGTTATCACATA
The DNA here is from genome assembly GCF_001604755.1 of Lepidothrix coronata. Classification (NCBI taxonomy): domain Eukaryota; kingdom Metazoa; phylum Chordata; class Aves; order Passeriformes; family Pipridae; genus Lepidothrix; species Lepidothrix coronata. Next base: position 2,039,911 of record NW_016690246.1, on the reverse strand, counting down.
AAAGCAGTTTTATAACTATTTGAAAAGATTTTCTATTTGTAGATTAATTGAAATGAAAAAGTGTTAGACTCTGTAGATTAACTTGTTTCCCATCGATTCCCATTGCTGTTTTGTTTTGGAGAAAGTATGGTGATTGGAATCACTTCTGCTTTTTTCACTCTAGGTTTGGATGACTCGTGTTCCCGGATCAACAGCATCAATATTTTAATATATGGAAAAATGGCAGAGGATTGTGCGAAAGTTATACGCCATGGGGTAACAATAACCAAAAAAACCCATATTATTGTTTTAGGAATTGTTTTTCACAGCTGTATGTCGACATCTTGTCATTGTCTGTCTGTCACTAAAATTAGAAATAGTCTTTTCAGTCCCTTCATATAATTTATAGATTATAAATATGAACTAGAAAAAAAATTTGCTTATGAAAATTCTTTCTAACAGTAATATTGAAATAAAGCAAGTCTTTTTGTCCGTGCCTTTTACCTAACAAGTAAAGGATCATGAATACAGATAATAGAGAAGTCATCCATTTATATTCATATTTTGAATGTTTTACCATTTGATAAGATAGATTTTAGAATTTAATTGATTTAAAAGACAATTACACTGAAGACTTTTTTTTTAGAAAAAAGAAATAAATTCAAAACTATGCATACAGTTTTCTTCATTGGCTGGGTGCTGGTGTTGTGCTTTGTCAGGAATAAAAGCTTGGTTTGATTAGCTCCAGGATAAAGGACTTCACACTAAATCGTAGACTAGTTTGGGCTGGAAGGCACCTTTAAAGATCATCTGGTTGCAACCCCCTCTGCCATGGGCAGGGACATCTTTCACTACACTGGATTGCTTCAAAGCCCCATCCAGCCTAATTTTGAACACTTCCGATGATGGGACATCCACAACTTCTCTGGACAAATTGCAGTCTATACAGATTTCTCAGTTCCATGGGATTTTGACAGTGAAGCCAGGAAGGGAGGTTCCTGAACTAATTTGCTAAATATACAAGCTGCAGAATCTTTTTACATTCAAAGAACAAATCAGTTTTGTCCCGATTAAAAATACAAATCCTGAACAAGGCACTAAGCAGTAGTTAGAAAATAAAAAGATCAGTGCTAAAGAGCTGAGTAGGAAACCACAACCCACAGGCAACACCCCTTAGATGGCCAGAGTGCATTAAAACCAGAGTTTGTTCTTCCACAGTGAACTGAACCTTCATGGTGCTTTCCACATGTCTCAAATGATCTTTTAAATTTGGAAGAACCTGAACATGAGGAAACAATGATTTCTGAAACTAGCAGAGCTGCAGTTCAGCAATTATGGACTAGATTTAATTTTAAAACACTACCAATTTTCAGCTGTTAAAAAGTTACTTTAGAGAAGTCCAGTACTTTCTGTTATTTGCTTGCAATTTCAAATTTTAGTGTTTTGTAATTTCCATATTGTTCTTGGCATACTGTAACAACTTCAGCTAAGTAGCCTAGTGAGAGGAGCAGGCTATTTCCAAGAATGTGAATAACAGTGTTGTCTCCTGAGAGTCTTCTCATTCTGTAACAGAATAACCATCAGGGAAAATATTGTCCTTCCTGTATTTCACACTTTTTGAATGAGGGAAGTGGGATTTCTTTTTGCTGTTTAAAGATGTTGGTTGAATCTGATAGTTTACCTATATATGTAATGTAATACTCTTCTGTTGAAAACCCACCAATTTATGTAAATACCTTTGATTCCCAAGCCAATTATAAGAACTTCTTAGCTAAAGATGAAATGGAAACTAATTGATATTGTAAACTCATGCAGCATTAAATTTCAAAACACTATGCAATATTACAAAAATTTTTTGCATGTTTGGAAACTGTAAGTCACAACCTGTTAAAATTGATTGTGAATTTGTAACAAATCTGAGAATATACCTGTTCTTTCTCCTAGTATAACTAGATTTTGAGGTTTGTGCTGTCTTTTTTTCCTCATGGAAATTACACAGTCCTTTGAAAGGTTTTGGGTTTTTTTTATGTCATGATACATATGGCATATGTATTACGTGAAAGTAATCAGTAGTGATTAATTCACAAAAAAGTTTCCATTTATTATCAACCTGTATACAGGCTGAGTCTATGTAATTCTGAAGTTCCTTCTGACAGAGGAGAACAGGGCAAGTCAAGTCAACTGTACAGAACTTCACTCCTGACTCAGCAACCAAGTCCCAGAATCTTGTGCAGCCTGCAATCTAATCAAATGCTGAAGTGGGAATAATAGCAAGGCGTAGCTTTTTAGCTGAAGGCTGATTTTACTATTGAAGGAACATACTGGGTAGCATCAGCTACAGTGAAAGGAAAGACACATACAAAAAAGTTTCCTAAAGCTTGTGTTTTTGTGTTTTTGTATCTGGAAAGAATGAAAAAACTTTCATATATGTTAGTAGGGTGGTGTCTTCAGAGATTCAAGGCATACTGAGTTATGGAATTGTTTTGACACATTTTAACTTAGCTCTGAGTGTAGCTTACTTCTAGGTGACTTCCTAGTACTTTTTAGACAAAATATACATTGTATTCCCATTTATGATACTACCTAAAAATCACCATGCCCTACAGAGTTTGATTGTGTATTAAACTGTCTGATTAAGCTTACATTTTCTGCAGAAATTTTTTCCCCTATGTTTTAATAACTAAATATATCACTGTCACTTGATCTAGCAGCCTTTCTTTTTCTTGCATGAAACATTAAGGTTTTGGGTCTTAAATCATTTAGAGTAGCATTGTCAGATTGCTGAAATAGCAAAAAAAGGACCGTCATAGGACAGTATTTGGCTAAAACTGTCAACTTTAATCAAAAAGCACTTTTATTTGTTGTAATCAAATAAACACATGAACGAAAGTAATTCAGTAAAAGTTTATGGAAGTGCTTTTGGTAGAAGCTTGAATAGAAATAGAATCCAAGTCTAATATGTTTATCAGAGTGGATCTCACTGGTACAGACCTGCTGTACAGTTCTTATAGCAAGGAAGCTGACTATAAAGGAATTTTACATTGTATCAGATACCTTTTTTTAATCACATCTGATTTCCTAAATGTATTTTATGTATTTTCTATCTTCTCCTGCTTTTTCTTTTTTATTTGGTGAGGCTGCTGCTAAAAGCGTGAGTTGCTGCTGGGACTTGAACCACGTACCTTTTAAATCCTCCTTTTCTTGTTCACTTTGTGGTGTCTGAGGAACTTTATACTGAAGTGAACTTTATACTAAACTGAAAGTGCAGTTATAATTGCTTGATGTGCCAGAATCTCAGAAGTTAGGCCAGAGAAGTTTATAATGTCTCTTTTGCTACCAGAAACCTACCTATTGATTGACCCACCTATTTGACCCTTAAGGAAGAAATTGGAAGATGTTAGTCCAAACAAAACAGAAAATATTTACAAGGAGAGTTTTTTCAAAGTGCAGCTGTAACTCAGTGAGAAAGAAGCTCCAAGAAAAAAGGGTTTTGTCACTGCTGATTCAATGTGTGATTTCTTTTCTACCTTAGTTAAGCTTAAACAGAAAGGAGTCAGTCTTCAGTGTATTCAAAGACAAATGATTCTTTTGCTTTATTCAGTCTGAATCTTCCCCTCTAGGCCTTGTCAGAAATAGCACTCAGTCACAATAGCATCAAGAGTGCAAAAATTTTAGCAGAATTTGAAAAGAAAAAAACTTACTGGCATTGGTTGAAAATATAAATTCCATGGGTAGAAGAACCAAATTAGTTTTTACAATTTGTTTGGTATTTTTGTTTCTTCAGTGTCTTGAGACTTTAGGGTGAAATTTCACATCACATACATTTAAAATAGAGCATGTGATACAGTCTGTGTAATTTTCTGTATATTATCCTGTCCCCATAGGACACCTTCATAGTTGCAGGATATAAAGTGATAAAATCGCCTACAGCAAGAGAGGATGGTAGACATGGTTGTCACCTGGAGGTGTCTGAAGAAGACGGATCAGCCATTTATGTACGTGGGTACCCGATTTTTTTTTATTACCCCTCCCCCCAAAATACTAAAATTAACATTTTGCTCTATAGTAGAGAAAACATAAAATCTATTAGAAACTAAAGTGCTACAGATCGTTTTACCTTGTTCATCAGGAAACAGTCAAGAAACGTTTGTGTGTGTGTGTGTGCATGCAGTTTTATAATAACACTAACCAAATTATTTCCCACTCAGCTACTTGTTGAGTGCAGAAATTTGGCTTTAGTTGGCTTTAGATAGATTCCCTAGAGCTGCTTAAATCACTGTTGGGCATAACACATTTCAGTAATGCAGACAAGGTAGAGGGTGCAAGAGTGGTTTCAGGTCTGTAATTTTTAGTTTTCTCAGGACTATGGGTTTGTACTGCTTTGACTCACATCATTAATTGTTGCATTTGAAATACATGAATTCCTAAATTCTAAATTTTTAAAAGAGAATTTCACTCTTTTCTCCTGAGTAAAATATTCATTCTTTTGTACTATTCTCACATTATTGATGTTCATTTTTATCTGTATAGTTGTTGTCTAATTAAATTTTAAGAATTTTTTTCTTTTTGTATTTCAGAAAGGCATTTTTATTTCAGAATTTACCTCTGTAGAAAATTAAAGCTTGCCACACAGCTCAGTTAGAAACTAAATGATTTAAAATGGTAGTGCAGACTGTTTCATTAAATTATCTGTTGATAGTGATTAAACATAGGTAAAAAGAGTATATTTCATTGAAGATAATAGATACCAAAACTGTGACCTGAGTCTGAACAGGTGTATCTAGACTAAAAGTACCTAAATTTTAGGAAATACAGGAGGCATTCAATTGAGCAAGACCCCAGGACATACAGTCTAATCCCAAGGACTATGAGCCACTCACTGAATGCCTGGGTTGTGCTGAGGAGATGTCTGTCTCATCATTGACCACAGAATGGAGCTTGTGGCACTTAATTTACTGACACACTTGTTGGATGCTTAACATTAATACCAACGATCAGACTTTTTGTGTGCTTCACTTTCTCAGTTGTGACTTTTGCCTCACCTGTTTAAAACAAAAAAAATGAAAGTAAAATTAGCTTCAGGAATGCAGCTGATGGTGGAGAGCGAAACCTCCCTAGCAGGAGTCTGTACTGCTGGGGCCATGCACAGCTGAGACATGGGACCCTGTGTCCAGCAGACAGGTTGTGGTGTAGCATCGGGATGGTAGCTGAGCCCTGTGTTTCTCAGAGTGGGTGGGTTTGTGCTGGCTTTTCGTCAAGTCACCAGGATTAGTTCTTTAAAAGACCTTACACTGACCATAAATCTGGCTTACAAGTATGGCTCAAAAAGCTTAGAAACTATTTTTAAATAGTATTTATCCCATTCTGATGAATTTACTTTGACTTTTTTTTTTATTTTATTTTCCCCAAAAGGAGAGTGACAAGTCGCTGAGAGTAGATCTGCTCTAAGCACTGACACATACAAAACCTAAACCCATTTACATTCTATGTTAAGCAAGTACAGTTTTAAATTTGTAGCCTACAACTTGCAAATGCTATTCTGCTGATGTGACCTAACTTATATTCAGCTCATACAATGTATGTATTATTTTGAAGTAGCTTTTGTCTACTGCTGTAACAGCAGTAAATATTTTTGTCTTCTGTGGATGAAATTTTACTAGATTCAGAGGTGATTCATATAGCAAAATTATCTATAGGGCTGTTTTATACTTGCTTATAGTGTTATATTTGCTTTAGAGTTATCAAATGTTGTTATATTTGCAGTGCCTTCAATTTTGCAATCAGATTTACACTAAACCAAGAACAGCTACTGCTTCAGAAACTGCATTTGTGGTGAGTTTATATTTGAGATGTTTTTAAATCACATGAGACTAACTGTATGTAAATAAGAATGTGTGGAATTCATTTTTGTTCCTGTTTAATTTACTTCCATGCTCTTATCCCTGCAGTCACTTGTTTTGCTTTTAATTTTGCAAATAATATACCTGGAACACAAAATAAAATATGAAAAAGTAGTACATTTTCTATACTTGCAGTATAGTTCCCATCTCAATCGCCAAACAGACTGCATGTGTGTTTAGAAAATACGAACTAGAAAGGTAACTATTGTTCTAAATAAGACTGTATGCTTGTGCTTTTAAAAAAGGAAATAAGGATCTTCCTTTGATTTAAAATCGGACTTCAGGTACTGATCTTAAAATTTGTTCTGATTTACTTTTTGGAACAAGCCTTTATGTGTCTAAATTAAAATTCTACAGGAAATAGTATATTAAAGGCATAGAAATTGGTTTATGAAATTTTATTGGTCCTTATCATGACGTTAAAGATTCAGTACCAATGATGATACAGCTTGTTATCATGTTAATTTTTTTAAGAGTTGCATTTTTTTCCCTCAGTATAATAATTGAAAACCATAGTTATCAAACACTTTGACAGAACTTACATGCTTTAAAAGAGTCTAACCAGCATGTATTACAACCTTGAGACAGAGGAGAATAGTCCTTAAACAGTAGAAACTAGTCCTTAATGTCTTTAATTCTCCAACAATTGTGCTATTTTAATTGGAAGATATGCACAGTGGCTGTGAGAGGTAAACCCTCTCCCAGCCCAAGACAGTGATTCTGTGTGGTGACACTGCCGATAAGAAATACAAAATTATTTATGTATGTGCTTTAAAAAGCCTTTTCAATGGACATGTTAAAATGGATCAGTAAAGAATTGTCTTTTATCGTTCTTAATTTTAATGACTTTTACTCACATGTTCATATATTGAAACTTACTTGAACTAACTGGTTGGTTGATTGTAAGGAAGGTGCAATCACAAAAAGAAATTAAATGTCTTATGTGTTTTCTGAATCTAAAGTGAATAAATATAAAGAAATAGGTAATATTTTTTTAAGACATGTCTGAGGATGAATGATGTTAAAAGACAAAATTGTGTGAATGTTTGAATAATTTTTCTTCTGTTTCTTCATTTTCTCATGCCTTTCCAGTCTATTGCTCCAAAATATGTGTATACTCCCTTGAATCAACTTAAAGATGGAACAATAGTGAATTTGTATGGCGTTGTGAAATTCTTCAAGCCTCCGTATGTTAGCAAAGGCACTGGTATGTACTATATTCAAGAGATTTTAAATCTCTTACTATGTTCATTAAAATATAACCAGAACAACAAATCCACATAATCTTTTTACCATGGTTCTCAGCTAATATCAAGGAAATGGAACAACAAATAGTTAAGGGATATCAGAGTCGGTTTAGGCAGAGTAGTGGAGATAGCAAATGAAGAAAATATTAAGCTAGTACTATCAGAGCAAAACAGGGAAAAGGACCTGTACAAAAAAAAATTACAAAAGCCCTGCACCTGTCCTTGTGGGAAAGGATTCTTGTGTAGCTGTGTGCAATTTTTCCTTGAGGTTTTGACAAGAAGTGTTATCATGTGCTATAAATATAGCAGTATATTTTTTACTTGTAAAGTTGTGGAATAACTGAATATTTTTTTCTTATTAGGTGAACACATTACTTATTGTGCTAGTTTTGCTAGGATTGTGCCCTTTGACTAGGTGCTCAGTAAGTACAGAGCTAGGTGACATCACTGCTGAATTTGGATAAGCGGTAGAATTTCGTACTTAATTCAGAATTAATCAAAATATTTTCTGCTTATTATAAAGTTACTGCGCATTTTGAAGTTGGATTTTTTCCCCCTTCTAAATGTAATTCTAATAAAACAAAAAAACCCAAACAGATTATGATGGTGATTTTTGATTTTTATGATCTTAATTACACATGCAGGTCTCTTAAATAATGTCACTAGCTGTGAATTTAGCTTCTAAATACAGAAATTTTAGAACTGAGAACCAAGAGTTAGTGGTTTGTCTGCAAAGCCTTTTGCGAACAGATCTGTTTGATCTTGCTCAAAACCTGCCAGCAACAGTCTGAAGGTGATGTGCTCAAGGCAGAGAGAGCACAACGCTTGCTCCGCCTGCAGTGGAGGTTTACTTACAGTTAGGTAGCTTAAAACAGCTAAAAGCTGCATAAACATGGTGGCACAGCTGAAAAAAGTTCCAGTCCCAGCTAAGGTTCAACTAATGGCTTCACTTTTTGAAGACCAAGCAATCTTCAGCCTTAGTTTGAATCAACTTGGTGTTTGAGTGGGAGGAACATCTGGGGAGTCTGTGCAGATTTGTGTCTGGCAGCTTCAGTATATTCAGCTGAACTCTGCTAGTATACTCTGCGCTGTGGGCATGCTTAAGTACTTCTTTTTGGGGCATATAGTATTCTTCTAGTTAAACAGATATACTGGTATGAAAGACCTTATTGACAGGAAGTACTTGCTCCCACTTGTAGGTGAAGTGTGGCTTTACTGTACTTGTAGCTGCAGTTTGGTCCAGCACTTGTTCACAGAACAGACAGGATGTGCATGTGCTGGTCCCTGGGCCATTGTTCAGCAAGTGTCAGCTGCACTGAAGGCAGCCAGCAGCCGTATTTAAGTTATGCAGAGCAGCATAGGATTTTTCAAGAATATATTAGATTAACTGAATAACTTTGGGGAACTCATCAGCATTTTTGCATAGTGTTGACTGTGTCAACAGAAGAAACAATGTATGGACAACACTAGGGCCCAGTGCCCTGCTCTCTGCAGGACAGCAGTGCTGTGCTTCCCATACAGTTAGTTGTGGAAATGTATTCCAATTACTGTTTCTTATAGCAGTTGGCATGGCTTGCTCCTAGGAAACCTTTCTGCTCCACATTCTTACACAACTCTGAGAAGGCAGTAACATTCCGCGAAATAACTCTGAAACATAAAAAAACCCAAGTCTGAAGAATATGGGATAATCAAATTTAAATGTTAACATTTAAAAATAGATGTAGTCATTAAGTTGGGAACTGAGCCAGTAATGGTCCATCTGTTTTTATAGCAAATATAGTGTGTGTTTGGTTTTTTTCCTTGTGACACTGTTGTACTATTATCATATTCTACATAGTCATTGATAACATTAAAGTTATAAATTGCATTTTTTAAGATGAAATATTATTTTGATTGGTTTATATAGAAAAAAAGCAAATGATAGTTGTTAGAGAAAGGTATGGAAAAGATAGATGTCACAGTTCAGAAAGTAGTTGCTGTTTGATAATACTGAACCCCAGTAAAAGCAGAGAAGTACAAATTCCAATTGTTTTACGTTAAGAAAGTTACAACACAACAGATATTCCTAGATGTAAATGAGGAATAATGGTAAGTGAAAGTACCTTCAAGAACTCAAAGCATTTAGACTTAGAAAACACAAAATTTGTTCTGACATCTAAATAGAAATGCAGATATTCATAAGATACTAAATTAAGTCTGTGCATGTTGGCTGTGAATATAGCAAATGTTTTAGCTGCAGTTAATACTTAAATATTAATATAAATACAATGATAACACAGTCTTTATGCTTTTTCAAACAGAAGGACCAAATTTAAAAATTAACAAAACATTTTATTTGTGTGTGAGATCTTACCACTGATACTCCTTCCTGCTTGATGTGCCATTAATCTGTAAAATACCTCATTGTAAAGGTGCAAGTATAATCTTGACCTGTACAGAGCAGAGAACAGTCATCTGGTATTTAAGGTTGATAGATCTGTTTTGCACAGGCTGCCAAACAGCATCTGTCTGTCACTGTAGCAAGCTTCTCAAGATCTTAATTTTGTGGTGGTGTCTGGTAAGTGCTTTATCTGTAATAATCAAGGATATTAGCAGTGATGAATGGAGGTTCTTTCCCCTTGAAAAATAAGAGACTCAGACTTAAAAGCAAATAATCAGACAAAACAAACCCCACAAAATCTTTTAAAGATTTTATTTTCTTTTTTCACATTGCTGACATCAAAAAGAGTAAGGGAATTAATCAAATATAGAAAGTACTATTTCTGCTTTTTGAGTAAATCATGGAAGGGCAGTTCTTAAAGGATCACATGGTTGAAATTTGTCATTTGTCTGCCTACTTTAGCAAAGACTTCAGAGAACATCCTGAAGACAAGAACTGGTAGCTGGAAGTCAGTAGGACTGCCATTTTTTCCAGATATGTAAAAACAATGGAGTTAAATGCACTGACTTTCCAGACAGCATGTCTCTGGAACAGCTAGGACAGATTTTTGCGAGTGAGTTACTCACTTCCATTTCATAAGTAGTAGAAACTTAATAGGGAAAATGATTATTTATTTAACTGCTCCTTCTTACATATATTAAGACTGTAGCTTTACACTGTGTTCCCACTGGAGTGGTACCCAGTTTAGCTTTATTAGTTTATATAATCTATAATTAAATATTCATCATTTCTATTACCAATTTTGCATTAGATGAATATTAAAACACTGATGAAGAAATGAATTTTCAGTATGAGCATAAATCGTTTGTTCCAGAGAAAGTTGTTTTAACTAAGCATGCTTCAACTCAAGACATGTAGTTTGAAATGTGTATACATGAGAACTTTGTGTTCTGAAAACTGTCTGAGGAAGTACTTCCAGTCCTGCTTGGTACAACAGACAGATGGGATTTTGTCTGCTAGATCTGTTGTGAGTGTTCAAAACTATATTCTAACTTTTTTTCTCCAACACTTTAAGAGTCTTAAGATACTTTAAATTTTTAACAAAGGTGATTTTCTCCTCTCTCCTCTTCCTTAATCCCAAGGACATCTCAAGTATTTAACCTTGAGATTTACTGTAAAAACAGTCCATATAGGAGAAAAAGAGCTTCTGTCTTTGTAGTGTCCAATTACAGAGATTATGTACTTGACCATGAAAGTTTTAGGACATTAGAACATGACATTACTGCTTCCCCAACTCTTTGTTTCATGTAGGTATTTGTTAGTGTTTTTCATAATGCAAGGAAGAAGTATAGCAAGAATAATCTTTGCTGCTGGTTAACACTGAATCATAGAAGTAACGTCCTATTTTCATGGAGAAACCTCTACGTAGCTTATTCTCTTAGATACATGCAGTATATTCATATGTCACATGTTGAATTAAACATTTTATCCTACCTAGACATGCATTTGGATTGTAACTATTTTATTTTTATGAAATATTTCTTAGAATCAAAATCAATAAAGGGTAGCATTTTCAGAAAACGCACTTCTAAAAAGCTTGAACGCTTCCAGGTCAGCATTCTACATGCTCAAAGTGCAGCTTAAGAACCATAAATCAGATTCTTAAGTGTATTTTAAAGCCCTACTTTTTTATTTTCAGTTTTTTATTTGATCTTGTGCCAAGCTCACCAACATATTTAGGCTAGAATTTGTTTAAAACTATGTAGCTGAAAGAATTTATTGAACTATACCAGTTGGTCCACTTCAATTAAAATAGTTTTTAGTAAGTAATAGCAAACCAACTTTAGAGTGCAAACCAAAATCTACAGTAGTTTTTTCTTCAATGTATTACATTTCGTTTTGTTTTTTTCCAAATCAAAATGTTGAGCATTTATTTAAATTTTGCAGAATGGAATAAAAACTGTTGCAGAGGTAAAGATAGTGATTTCATTTCTCGACCCCTGGGGGTTAATGTTCTGTTCCCTTCTATTCACAGTGGTTTGTATGCATTTCTTTTTTAAATAACCACGGTTTTTTATTTAATATAAAAGATTAAAAAAAATTAAAGGACATGAGAAAGTAATTAAACAGTTGAATAAATAGTTAATAGAAATCACAAGACAATCTCAAGTTACTTAGATCTACAATTTACAAATGATGGCATTAAAGCAGATGCTTAACAGATGTTAAGCCAGATGTTTCTGGTAGTTACTGAATTTTTATATTTCTAAAGGGTATCACCATGTTAGAAGTAACAAGCTCTAGTTAAACATCTTCAGTTTGATTCTTTAGAGGTTTTGTTTTGGGCTTCTGCAATACATATTTGTATATAAATAAATATACATACACATAGGAGTGTGCATATATTTATATTACTTCTTGTCTTGATGAATGTGTAGAGTAAATTAGCCGGTTCAGCTGCTTGGTGTTAGTACAGATATTTGTGTATTGAATGGCCTCAGTAATTCTTGAAAACATAAATAATGTTTCATTTAGTTATGAAGAGCGAATTTGCTACAGAAATGTCTGTCTTTTTTGTCTGTATTGAAATATAAGAAACAGAAGGCAATCTTTAGAGTCCCTAATTGCCAATGACATTGCCAAAAACCTTTTTATCTCTCTGCAGTGGAAGTTAACAAGTTCAGGACAGTGGGTTTTCCACTTAAATATTATTCAAGACTACATATGTGATTGCCCAGAAGGGGATTTGTAATGTGACCAATGCTTTCCCCCTTAAGAATTAATACAAGCATTCGTTAGGAACTGCTGAAGTCCTCAGTAAAACTAAAATAAATGTTTAATCAGTAAGTACTAAACAACTTGTCAGTCCTACAACATAAGTAACTACTAATAAGGAAAGCAATTCTGGTTTTCTTAGGATGACCAAAAAATAAATTTTTATGTGAAGCCGTGGGATTTGGGATTTTTATGTGTTTGTTGGTTTGTATGTATCTGTACACTTTGGAGAGATGGTGACTTTCTGAGCATGCTGATGACTGATGTAACACTCAGTGCATTTATGAAAGGAAAGCTATAACCTGAAGAATGACCCCAAACTGTCATGGTAGTGGAGGAAACTTTAGCTTTTCAATGGTTATTACAGGGCAACAAAACATTTGCATTTCAGACTATTTAAAGTCAGAACCTAAAGGCTTGTCAAATCAGCATTCTCCATGCAGATAATGTAACCTTCTACTGATCAGCAAATAGTTGTGGGGTTTTTATGAGATTAAATAAAAAACTAATTAATAAAGCAATTGTTTTCTTAAAGAACAATAAGGACTAGTCTGAAAGGATATAAAAAGCATGTAAAACAGATGCATCACTGTACTTTCATTTAAACCAAACATCGCTTATCTCTCCTTGTTTTCATAAAAATCAACTCTGGGGTGCTACAAGTAGCATCCTTACAGATAGCTGTCCATAGGTGGTGGTTCCTCACATGATGATAAGCCTGAGTGAGAATACCACTTCATAACAATTAAGTGTATTAAAAAAAATAGGGTTTCAGTTTTGGAGTTCTCTGTAGTGTCAGCTGAAATCTGGTGCTTTTACTGAGTCAATCTAGTATGAAAGTAAAAAGCTTTCTTTTATAGTATATAAATTTACTGAACTGTGCATTTGTTGTGTCATGTTTTTAAGACAGATTATTACAAGTAAAATGTGTCAGTGGTAAAATTTTCTTTTTAAAGAAAAATTAATCAGTGGAGTAAATTTCTAGAGTAAAGGAAAATTGACTTCAATATTTAAAGTTCCATTATTTACTTATTTATTTATTAGCTTGGTAACTAAGGGATTTTGCTTTGTTGGAAAGTGTGTTGAGAAAAATCAAAAGTTGGACCAATGACATTTACTGTATTGCTTTGCTTAACACCAGGACATTATTTAAATTCAACAGTTCTGTTTAGAGTTTGAATCATTTTTTTTCAGAAAAGTGAGTTCAGTCACTGAACTATAATGATGCTGTGGAAAACAAAATAATTTTCACATTTTAGCTGGAGAAGAAAAGACAGGTGGCTTTTGATTTTTAACCTTCAAAAAGGACTTGCTGGATGAAGATTTCATTAAAAGAAAATCAATCTTTATGCTTTGTTCTCAAATACCTTTACTGTAATTAGGTTTACTGTAAAAGTGATGTTTTGAGGTGATGATTAGGAATGGAAGACTAAAGTCACAGACAGAGAATCTGTGTTATGTAGATGATGTTTCTAGATATATAAAGCATGTGTAATATTTTATACTGCTTTGACTAGGATGGTGATCAGTCTCATATAAGTGTGATAACTGCGCAGAAAATTGAGACAGTGTGTTAACTTCTGCTATTAAATAGGCAGTTGCACATGTGTGAAGCTGACTAGGTTCTATAATCACAGCATCAAAGAGTAACCACCATTTTAATGTGGAGTATTTTTGTTATTTCACTCTTGATTCCAATGTTGGAGTCTATCAATGCACTGTAGCATGTTACCCTGTATCCTCAAAGGATTGTAATTCTATGAAACATAGATTTTTCTTTTTAATTGCTCATTTTGCTTGTATTTGCAGCTGACCTGTTAAGTTAACCTCTAGAATTCATACCCAAAGAAATACAACAATCCATCTTTGGATTACGGTAGTAAATACTTGCAGTTTTTTCAGTCTGTGACTGAGCAGTGTACATGAAAGCAGGTATTTTAATCCAGTCTAACATATCTGTCTTCATATTTGGGAAATCTGTTCACAGAGTTTACATATGACGATTGTTGTCTTTTGACTGCCTTCCTGTACCTTTTATATATAAGGCAAATCAGTCAGTTTTAGTGGACTGATAGCATTCTCTTTCAAAGCAGTCTAGCAACAACTTACATGTCTGCATCTCTTTAAAATGCATGATGGAGCTTTTATTGACTTTGTTTTAGAACTGTGACACCTTTGTTCAGTTCCCAGATATGTAAACTCTGGTTTAATGTCATTATCACTAACGGCCTCATAGAATTCTAACTAAAGGAAGGTGGGGATTTTGATCATTTGGATTTTTTTGCTTTTCTCTTTGGGTTTTTATTTTTGAGAGATGAAAAGGTGTCTGTCAGGGCAAGACAGATTTGAGTTGAGGAATTTACTTCATTGCCAGTTAACATAAACATTTAATAACTTATTCAGAAATTGAGAAACAAAGAGAAACATTTGAAAACTTAGGGAAAACACCTTTCCTCCACCACTCCCAGGATCAGCTTCACTCCAGACACTCCTCCTCCTCTTTCCTAGTCTCTACTCCCCTTGCTGTGGTTGCAGGTTACTGTGTCTCTTGGAGGGACAATGGGTGATGCAGGAGATTGGGGTCAGTAGGTAGCATTCTTCATGCAGGTGAACCAGCTACTATGTTGTGAAAGAGCAAGTGTGCTTTGACTCTGCTTTTATAAGCTGAAATGGAAAATACAGGTTTCATTTATGTCATCTGCAAATACTGCTCTATTCTGGGCTGGTTTGCATTGTCATATTTGTATCTTTTTTTGATTTTACTTTTAAAGTCATTAAACAGAAGTGCAGTTCTATGAAGTTTAACTTCAAAAGGGCATATTTCAGATTTTTGCTCTATTTTCTAACTACTGCTGTGTGACTGTATTTTTGCAGTATATATGTATCTCCTGCATATTTTGTTGAAGTGAAAGATATGTAATTTATGTTTTAATTTGCTTTTAGAACTTGTAGAACTCATTACCTCTTCAGAAGGCGGTGCAAAAATAAATCTTAGAAAAAAATTTCATAAGATTGTACGTATGCTCCATTTCTCCATTTTATGGAGAAAGTAATTGAAACTTGAAAGAATAGCATGCCTGTTGTAGACAGAAGAAAAAGGTTTGTGTATTCCTGGCTCACAGACCTGTGCTTAATCACAAATTTCATTTTCAGTTTTTTTGGCTAATTATCGGCAAGATGTGTCACACTTCAGTTGTTACGATACTGTAAAAAAATTAACTTTGGAAGAGTTACACAGATCATAGCAGAAAAAAAATTGGCCATACGGGTGCTCATCCCAAATTTAATATCAGTGTGTTAATAATTTCATAATGCCTGTTACTGATTCAGACACTTTTTCATTTTACAGATTATTGCTCAGTTGTAACACTTGTGGACCCATCAAATGTGAAGTTAACATGCACTCTTTTTAATGGAAATCCAGATTCCCTACCAAAAATTTACAAAGTTGGAGATATTGTTCGATTTCACAGAATAAAGGTATGTACTAGAATGTTGAGGGTTTATGTACTTGTTTTTCTGCAATGACAGGACCATAGGAATAATTTAATTCTACAGATACTGAAATTAACACTTGGAGATATTGGATAAAGCAGTTGATTGATAAAACAGCTGTGGTTATGGTATGGACCAAAACTGAAAGTAAACTATTTTTTTTTTTTCAACAACATTTATTAAACTACTTGATAGAAGTCATGTGATGATACTTCTAGATGAACAGAGTTTAACTGACATAAATGTGCACAATTTATTCTTCAAACTAATAGGATTAAGGAGTTTATTTAGGGCTTCCGTTGTGGAGCAGTTTAGGTCAGCTGGAGAGTTACTCCGGTAAAAGGAATCTGTCTGGCGTTGTTAATGTGCAGAATACTCAAGCTGCTGCTTCTCTGTTTTCTTGACTTACACCCTATTCATCTGTATCAAAGGTCATGCAGGAAACAGTGTTTATTAGCTTTGATACTGCTTCTGCTGGATGTTTTTCTTAGGTCTACTGCAATTGTATAAGGAAGAGGAACCACACTACAGGGACTAAATAGAAGTCTTGTAATGCTGGACGGTACTTAAAGAGGTGCAGAACAGGACCAAAAACATGATTTTACCATGTTGCATATTAATTTGCAACATAACCATACATAACTATATACTTTCTTTTTATGTAAAATAATTGTAGCAGAAATGAATAAATGTCATGAAAGAGGCCAGTGGAAAAAAATAGTTTGCATATTTGAACACTCTTGAGATATCTAGGAAGTTTAAGATTTTACAAAAGGATGATAAAAGGGATAAAGATCCGTAGTACTAAGCATGTACATTTTGATATGCTGTAGCAGGAGAACAAAGAAGAAAACCCCATGACAATAAATGTAAAAAGTGGTAAGATTTATCCAGTGTTTGAGTTTTGTACCACTGAGATTATTAAGAAAGAACTTGTTAAGATTCAGAAGCAGTCTTCTGTTATTCATGTATATCATAAATATTTACAATTGAGAGATAAGTTAGCTAGCCTATTCTGGGTTAGTATAAAGCTTCCTTAAGGTCATCTGTATGTATAATTAGAGAGGAATGAGACTGTATTTAGATTTTGAAGCCTTTGTTGTTAATCACTACTTGAGATGTGTTGTTAAGTCTTGAAAGTTCATTAATTTAACTTCAGATGGGAAAGTCTTATGCTAAATTTTAATATTTTCTCTGAATCTGTCACAGTGAGAGTTACACATATACACTTATTTCTGAAATTCAGTGGAGATAAAAACTTGTTTATTGCTTCTGAAAACAAAGTACATATTTTATAATACTTAAGTGAAAAAGGAGAAAGTAGAAAGGAGTCTGGTCAAAATAAAAGAATTGAAAAGTTGCATGGGTATGGTAGGTTAATACTGGATTTTTTTGAGGTATGGGAAGTACACATTAAAAAACCAAACAAAACCACTGTCTGGGAAGTTGTCTATGCACTCTCTTTTATGCAAACATAATACTGTCTCAGTTCTAATATTTATTTTTAACACAAACTTATTTAGGAAACCTACTGATATAGCACGTGTTAGGAACCTCACCGTTCTCTTGATTTGGCATCAGTTTTTTGAGGAGATCATTCTAGAATCCTTGTCAATTGGTACTTCACCATTCTCCAAGATGATGTTCCAGCATTTAAAGTTAGGGTCTATTAATACCTTCCCCATATATACTTTTTTTCTCATCACAGTTGAGCTGTTGTAAGTGGTTTCCAGTCCTAACAGACATTCAGCTGCTCACAATCCAAGCTGGCAGCTGGTTTAATTACTTTCTAAGTTAGAATGATCTAGAGTCACTAAATTGTCTTTTTCTGAATGGGAATGTTTTGACTACCTCTGACAAACAGGCTAACAAACAGGTACTTTGGAAGTTTTCATATCTAATCTGTGCAGGTAGAAATCTGACACAAAAGGCTGTTGCCAACTGCTGGGAATAAACTGGGATGGGGAGGACCTCTTCCTCTCTTTCACCCACAACCAGCATAGTAGGTGTGATTGCTGTGCAGCAGTTTTCAATTAAAAAAAAAAAAAAATCAAGTCTGACTGGAGTTCTAATTACACTTCCTCATTCACTCTCCTCTGCTTTTGTCTTCAGACCTTAATTACCTTCTATTCTCAAGAGTAGCAGAGGCCATAGTCTGTCAGAGCTGTGCTTAGCAATGAGGGCAGATAGATATACATAGTCCTTACAGCATGTAGTTTACATTTCGCCTGTCCCAGATATGCTTTTGATAGACTTCCAAGAAGTTGACGTTGATAACGAACATGTTTTAAAAATTGCTGCTTCCAGTTACACTCTCAGCTACTAACTTGTAGAGATGTTGCCAAGGTCCAATGGACAGACCTAATAAGAATTTGATGGAGAGGATTCTTTTGGGTCACTCTGCATAGAGAACAACTTTATTTGCTCAGTATTTGTTGTGGAGAAGGAAAATTTTAAGTGTGTTTGTAACAGAACTGAAAGATTACCTAGTTTTGGTTGCATTACTGTTAATATTTCTTGAAGTACATTTTTATGCATTTCATCTTATTATGATTTCTCATGAATTATAAAATTTAATGATTTGCAGTACTGTACTTGGACCTTCAACCACAGTCAGTGCTCTTCAGAGATTGCCGGGGGGGGGGGCAAACCCCTAAACCACCAGTTTAAAAGCCAGGCCTGAGATCTATTCGTCTTGTATCCTTCTACATTCATGGCAAAAGAGGAGTTTCCTTAGGTGGACTTTTTCCTGGAACTTTTTTGATATGGTTCACTGTGGATACTCTTAATATCTTAGAATTAATGCCTAATGGCTACGCTGTTAAAGAGAGGGAAGAGGCACTTCCAGTGAAGTGAATTGGCATTGAAGTGAATTGGTATTTCATTTCCATTTTAATGTTTGAGAATTGGAGAAAAATGAAGTGCATTCTTATTTATGTGTTCATTTTGTTCAGAGTAATCTAGTTCTTTAATACAGTCACTGTCCAGGATGTGTTCTGGTGGTTCTTTTTCCTGAATACACAGCATTGCAGAGCTGTGTGACTCATATGAAACACTTGGAGAATGAAGACCAAGGGAGTGCCCTCTCATAAACTTTACTTGGCATAATGCAGTCTCTGTACCAATTACAAAGCCTTAATCCTCTAGCTTTTTGATACTATTGTATTCTCCTCTTTTTGTGCCTTAACTTCTTCTGTACATAGGCTTCAGTTGCTGTAACAAATGAAGTAGAGTCTTAAAGTTGTCCGCCTGTTACACAGCACTATTTCATGACCGCTGCACTTATCAAGTCGTGCACTGCATAGGAAAATGTCCTGTAGAAAAATAGGGTAATGGAATGTGATATCATAACGTAAATGCACCATGATCTGAGCTGAGTTTGCACAGACATCAGTAACTGTGTCATCTACTAATTTTGGAATAATTATGGATTATAATCTTCTTGTTTTATTTTTGTGGCCAGATTGTAGAATCAGAGAATCAGAATCAGCGAAGGTTGGAAATTACCTCCAAGATCAAGTCCAACCTTTGACTGAATACCACCATGCCCAGTGCAGCATCCTAGATATTTAGAGAAACAGCAGGAAAAACAAATTCCTTGCATGCTATCAGTTGCATATTCATCTGATTCAAACTCATTTGATCTACAATATAAATGCATTGCCTCTTTGAGCAAAAGGATTTCATAGCCATGATATAGATGTTTATTCCTTCCACAGGTCAGCAGGTTGACAAGTCTAAGACATATGTTTTGCTAGAGAGTTTCTAAGCTGTTTGCCTGTCCACAGAGAAGTGGGAATCTGAATATCAAATATATGGAGTGTGGCTTCATAACAATGTGGAAGTATCACACTCCCTTTTTTGTTATCCTTTCTATTTCTGTTTTGTCTCTCTTCTTGTCCATCACTTGCCTAAACCTCATAATACTTACCATAGCATTCGTTCCACTGTTACCTACTTTGATCTTTGAGCCAGTCTGCTGGTATTTCCAGGAGCAATCTTACTTCTGTACTTTGCTAGCAGTTTTCCTTCTCTTTGTATATTCACTCCTTTAGTTTAATCCAATTTGTACGATGAAAGTTGATTTCTTTTCCTTCTTTCTATTTGATAGAATATAAAAGGCACTGAGAGAAAGACACAGAAGAAGTATTTGCTCACTTCTTATTCCTGGGTAGCTCTGGCCATAGCTGTCAGGTTGATAAGGATCAAAGTCTGAAACTTAGATATATAACATTAAACTTTGTCAGAATTTAGCTCTCAGACTCTTAGTGTCTTCTGACTAAATGTGGTCCAAATATATAAACTTGGCCAAAGTTAAGTTTGAGACTTCCTGCTAAAAAGGATGTCAAAGAAAGTATTGTTGTCTGTTGCACTGCCACCCTGTTTCCAAATTCTTGCTCTGAAGAGTGGAAGAAATTAAATTTCTTTTTACTAAACAGTAAATTGGATTCTTTTTAATACAGAGAAATCAACATTTTTCTCAGAAATACCAGTATTACTATTGCTTTTGACTTCCCTTCAAAAATTCTGTTAAGGCATGAAACTCACTTTGAATGGAATTTAAATTAAACACAAGTATTTTTCCTATAATAAATAACTTCAGGAAATACTGAGTGTAGGCAATGATAGTTTCTCTGTAATTTGAAGTATTAAAAATTTGCACATGTGTTTTCTGAAATTTTCATATCAGTACTTTTGGTCAAGTTACCTGATCATATTTTAAATACGTAGAAAATATTCCAAAATAGTAATTTTTTAGTTTACTAGAATTTTCTTAAATTTACCATGCCACTTTCTCTGAGAAGTATATCTAAAGTAGTATCACAATGCCGACTGTTTTCTAAAATTATTGTCAAAATAGTAATTATTTCAACCAGCTTAAGTATATATGCTTTTTGCATACAATTTTTTTCCAAAAATAATTGTATGTTCAGGTGAATTGAAATGGTAAATGAAATCTACAATGTTTTGGTCATTTTCTTCCTTAATTTGTATTTCCATTGCTGCAGATGTTTCTGATAATCTTATTTTGCAGACAGCAATTCTCAGGAATGCTAGAGAATAAGCTATAATTTATGGTCCCAATATCTAGGTGTGTTTATCATGTCTTCATAAAAATTCGTTTTATTTCCATGCGACTATCGTTGTTAACTTTCTTTTTGCAAGGTGCCTGCAGAGAGTTTTTGTAGTTCAATTTTCTTCTTTTCATATTTAAACATATTCAAAATGGCTTAATTTATACTTCAAATGGCTTCTCTGTTTCATTACTACCTCTGTTCTTATATCTGGAGGTACAAGTACACCAGGATTACATTATTAAAATATAAGAAAATGTAATCAGTATATTGTATTATGTAAACTTGTTTAGACTATTTACTTAAGATGAGAAAACATTTGCAAAAAACCCAAAATATACCAAATGCATTTTGGTGGGTTTTTTTTGATAGGAAACTTTTTGTCATACAAACATCAGTAACAATCATAAAAAAAAAATCTTCCTTCTTAATATAAAAACATATACATTATCTTAGTGTATGTAGTTTTTTGATATTCTGAGATGATCTGTAACTGCAGTGGTTTCACAATAGTCCTTTGCTTCTACAATTTAACAGTTTTGATAGAAAACTACCTTGGAGATGCTATTACTCCAGCTTTATACACTATTTACTATCACACTTTTCCATTTAGTGAGATGAATAACACCAGCTTCAGTTAAGAAAAAAAATCAGGTGTTTTAGGTTGCTGTAAATCTATTTATAACTATTTCAAGATTAGCTTCTTTTCAATAACCATATTCAAGATAGAGTTGTACCCCATAGAAATCACTAGAGTTTATTGTCTGTACAGTTTGTTAGGGTGACATTTCATCTATTGTTCTTTAGTTTACAGAAACTATGCCAAAGACTCCTTCAGTATGTATTGGAATTCACTTGTTTGCTTAGAACAAGGCAAATGCATTTTATCTGCTCCATTTTTGTCCTAGAGGATATTTTTATTTAGCAACCATTATTTATTAAAAGTATTTAAAATTCTCAAGAATTTTTAAAGTGATAGCTATCTGCCCCACTTCCCTGTTTTTCCCGCACACACACTCCCCCCACCAATTTAAAAAAAATATCCCCAAGGCCTCTAGAAATGACACAAAATGTACTGAAGGGGAATTGTTGTCAAATACAAAAGTCCGAGGTTGGCTCTTTTCCGTAAGTTTAATTCAATTTCAGAATCTCTTTTGTGGAAAATATAACACGTGTACAGAATCATTGCTTAACTTGATCTGAGATCTGCTTAAGAATGTCGTAATGGAATAACATTTTCCCATGGATTTTATTCATTTTACACTCCAGTGATCCCTCATTACTTTAGCAATGATTTGTTTTTAAAGGACAACTCTGGAGAGTTTCTGTTGACCATCATCTGTTCTGTGGGTCTGACATAAGTAATTTTCTGGCTATGAAATACTTTTTTCTGTAACCTATTCTACAATTACTTCTTCTGTTTCCTCTGTTGGTCAGTAAATAATATTGTTGAATTCTGTTTATCTTTGAGAGCACTCAGTGGCTTCTCTACCTTCCTATGCCTAAGGACATTTCATTTTCTTCAAGATCATTGGTAATATTCTCATCACGACAGTTGAGGTTTACCTTCTTATATATTTTATTTCTTTTGTTATTTTTTAATTGCCTTTCCATACATAAAGGCTGATTTCAGATTCACTAAATGGGTATACTGGGAGTTGTCAGAAGTACAGTATATTTGAAGACAACCTCCTGCATGCTCAAAATGTGGCATAAAGGATTTGGGAAAAAAGTAACGTAGCTTATGGTGAAATATTAGTGGAAACCCGGGGAGACAAATCATTTCCTGAAAAGTCTGGAGTCTTCACAGAGGACTAGAACAGAATTTTTAGTAAGAAAGAAGTAAAAATATTTTTATAATGATTTAAAACAATAAGTGAAAAAATAAATGAGTAGGTAAATTGCAAATTAAAACACTTTGAAAAAATTTGACATGTCAGATAAGATACTAAAAATACTCTTGAAGTGCATTTTGGTAGTGGATGAATGAGTAAAAATGATGAAAGAGTTTTCCTCCCCACTGGATGTTACCTGTTTAGAGAAGCTGTGGAATATAATGCCAGTAGCAGCAACTAAAGTAAATCTGTGTGTTTATATTAGATAACATCTTACAGTGGATTGGTTTTTTCCAGGTTGTGGGTAATGAGGCACAAATTGATTATGAAACTATTTATTTTCCTGATTGGTCTGTTGGCTTTTCATGTATTTTCAATATTTAAACATAAAGGTTAAAAGGTTAAAGCTTTCTAGTGTTTCACTGAAGGAAAACTACACTGTGAATTGATGTGCTCTATTGGTCAGGTCTGGAGAATGCTTAAGTAAATCAAAGTTTATCTTAGAGATGACCTTTAATGCATTTACGCATTATGTCACAGTAGCAGGGATTAAAGGAGTTCCTATCACCAAAATTGAATTGCTTTCCTTATGAATTTCCAAGATCAATGAATGTTTGATTTGTGTGCTTTTTAAATTTCAGTGTGTTTATAAAATATAGGTCAAAGTAATGGTGATCTTTTGCTAGAAAATGTTGCTGTTTAGAACTTCTGACACACATTTCGCATTCTGCACTTTCAAATCACTGGGATTTTCAACCATTTGAAAATTGAGCACTGGGAATCCTATACTAGATTGTCTCACAAATGCTATATTCATAAGTATTATCACTTATTTGGTAAGCAAATATTAATTAAAAAATTAATCTCAAAACAGTTTGAGATTTCTGGATAATGAGTCATACAGTACTTTGAGATATATGTATGTATATATTTATATATATGTATATATTTTTATATATTTATATATATATATATAAAAAGTGCAGGGAGCAGTCAGACTAGTTTAGGTCCTTGAAGGAATGCTTCAGACTTTACACATTGTGTTTTACTTGGTAGCAGATACACAGCTAAATCAGTGGGATTCAGGGGACCTGCCATGTTCAGGCCAGTAGACTCTGAGTAATCGTGAAAGCTGTATTCATAATTCAAAGAATGAAAGCTGGCCACTGTTTGCTTTATGAAAAAAAAATGCCTCCTAGAACTGACATTTTCTGTTTCAGTTCTGTAATACTGGGGAACAGGGCTGTTGGGAGAGGCAGAAAACAGGAATCCATAACTTTGCTCTGCCATTGCTCTGCTGTGTAAAAATTAATTTCTCTTTTGCCTCAGTTTCCTCATTTGTAAAAGCAATCCTGATGTGTTCCCCACACAGATATTTTGATGTGTGTGAATAAAATACTCTGTAATGATGCTATGCATTTACAGGCATTAATCTACCTCTTCAAAAATTTTTTGTGTAAGGTTATATTTTCTACCTACTTATTTTGTTTTCTTATGTTAATGTTAATTTTATTTTTTTTGTTTTGTTTTTTTTTGTTTGACTCTGTTCTCCCCATAGCACCAGAAACAAAAATGATCAATGGTCCCTTCTTTATGCACATGATAAAGCAGAAATGTCTTTTTATTTCCATGCAGTGCAAACTTCTTTTTTCATTCATATTTTGTAACAGATCAGGGAATACAATGGACAAATGCAGGGAATTACCAGTGGAGGATTTGCATCCTTGACATTTGATGGAACTGTAGGAGCACCAGTAGTTCCTCGAACTTCTAGCAAAGTGTACACTTTCATGGATGAAGAACATAAAACAATAGAAGAATTACGTGTTTGGGCAGCCAGTAATATTTCCATCTCTGGACCAGCAGCAAAACTGTCTAGTGTTCAGCCAATGCTGTTCTTTGATCTCACTTGCCAGCTGGTAGGAAAAGCAAAAGTGGATGGATCTTCTTTTCTTCTAAAGGTAGACTTACTTTTTTTTAATAATTTGTTAGATTTATGTATTCAGATGTTGTGATACATTTTTTGATAAGGCAGACATATTAATTTATACCCTGAGATTAGCTCACTTAGAGCACAGTGCTAATAACACTAAGGTTGTGGGTTCGATCCCTGTACAGCCCATTCATTCAAGATGATCCTTGTAGATCCCTTCCAACTCAGAATGTTCTGTGAAATTCTGTGAAATAATGTTATGTAGATAAATGTTTTGACTGTAAGCAAATTTGTGATCCTGGGCCATTTTATTTCTATGAAAACAAAACAGAAGTCACAGTACTTTTTGAAGTTGTTTACCTGATTCGTTTTTTAAGAGAGGTTTAGTAAGATGGCATTGTATGGGTCATCATTTCACATTTGTAGATAAATATTGCAAGATTTCTTAACCTTGAAAAATGTTTGTTTTAAACTTCATTCTTGTTTTTTAGTTAGCATTTACTGCTTGTTTTTCTAGATCTGCTGGGTATGATTAGTGCAGTAAGTAGCACTGTCTAAAAAAGAATTAATATATTAGATTATCTGTCATGATGGATTCTAGGTAGTTTCTCTTAGTTATACGTAAGCACTTTGGGCATCAGTGCTCACTGAAAATACAAAATGCCAAGTCCCACACAACAGGATAGTAATATCCAAGGGTGATCCTTAACATTAACTAAATAAAAGGGAGATCTCCATAATATTCCTGGGTTCAACTCCAGATGTATGAGTCTGAAGTTATTCTGAAACTCCTCTGCCTTTATTTTTCTTTATTTTTTAAGTTGATTGTTAAAATGTGAGTGATGATCAAGCTGTTATTTCCCACTTTATGACTTCATAAAATTATTTATTGGTTCTACTGTGTTAAACTGTATTGTTACAATGTTTTTAGAAATGGCACGTGGCATTATTCCTTCATTAAAGCAGCAAAGATTTTTCTAATACAGAATAATGCATGCACTACACAGAAACAAACCTTAAGTGTGTGCTATAACATGCTCTGCAACTGATACAGACATTTCCATTTAATTATCCCTTGTGAAAGACATATCAAATGAGACCCAGTAAAATTTCAGAACTTTGCAATCTGTAATTAAGTTGTTAATTGATAAGTATATCTTCAGCACTGAAGGACCCTTTGCAATGAGAGACAAGTGCTTTCTTAAATTATTAATATTTCTCTACACACTTTTCTGTGTTGTAAGATTCGAAGTCGATTTTGTCATTTTTGTGTAGTAAAGGTAATGACTTAGGGAAATGTTAGGGTAGACTTAGGAAAGTAAAAGTTTGAAGTCAAATAATGATAGATGAATTCTTCTGATACCTAATTCCTTTGACAGTATATATTTTTAGCGTTATAAACTGTTAAATACTTAAATCCGTATTAAAATGCAGCAGACAAGCTTAAAAATGCTACATTAACATTGATATGCTGTTGGTAATTCCCTCCATTTTTCAACAATGGCAAAATCCATATCTTACATCAAATATTGGCCATGATAGAAGAGAAACCTTTCTAAAAACTTTTAGACAGATCTCTGGTTATTTTGTTGATTTGTTAAACAAAAAAAAAATCAAACAAAACAACCAAGTCAATGCCAGCTCATGGAGTGATCATTAAATACTATTTTATTGTATTCTTTTGGTTATGCATTTTATAATAATTTATCATGTTATTCCAAGTACATCAGTTATAGTAGTGGCTGTTTATAGTGTGAAATATCATGATTATTTTAAGCATTAAGCCGAGGTATATGAGTGGGGATGGCTTCAAAGACAACTAAAATGAATTTCAGCAATTTTGTGCGTCATCTATAGCATAACATTTAAATTACACTTGATAAATTAATTGCTACATGGACAGCAGCTGAGGTGGATATGGCATAAAGATGGTATCGCTGACTTGATTATTTATTACCATTTTCTGAGAATTTTCTTATTCAAACTGATGGAGACTAAAGAATTCACAATAGAAATTATTCTGTCATTTATGGCTTTCATAAGAGTTTTACTGTTATTCTTTTCTTCCCTTCTGCCTGTCAGTTAAATTATGTACATTAAGTCATACAATGAGCATACTCTGCTGAAGAGAAAAACAGATATCATTGAGTCTCTTTCATTTCAGTGTTTTGCCAACAATGGTGATGAAAGGTTATCATTAACTTAGCTCCAGGTTGTTCATGACTAGTAAAAGAAAAATTTGTTGTTTCTCATCCAGAATTAATTTAACCAGTGTTGGTTTTTCATCCAGTGTTTGTTTTTGAAACCAGGTCAGTTTGAAACCAGGGTATTTTCATGTTTCCATAATTTGAGTAAAGCAATGCTGCCAAGCTCCTGAGGTAGAGAGCTTGATCTGTTTTCATATTTGTGCAAGAAAAAAAGAGAAACCAACTACTTCCACAAAGATTTTTTTTTTCTTGTAGAGAAAGCTTACATTATTATAAATTTCTCCAAAAGGTGCTGGTACTGACCTCATTAGTTCCTCTGGCGAAGGACATTTCAAAACTAAGTCACCATCCCTTTATCTGAAAAGGGAGCATACAGGTTATTTCAATCCATTTGTCAGATCCATCTCTCCAGTGTAGAATTAAACTACCAAAGTGTCCCAAGTAAAGCCAGCTGAAATAATAATGAAAAACTCAACAAATTTAAGGTTCTTTATTTTGTCAAAGTGACTAAATTCATAATAGATATGCACTAAATCTGTTTCTCAAGCTCAGTTCTGGAAAAGATTTGATAATTCAAGCAATAGGTAACCTCTCTTTCAAAGGTGGTTTCAAGTATTTCATGGTGCACCATCAGAAGATTATAGGCTTTTTTTAATCCGTGGCAGCATATACCATCTCATTATCTGGTCCTTCAGAATACACTCTTACCTGGTGTATTAGGGAGAGTTCATAGCATACTGAAGCTAAAAACCATAACACCATTGAAAGCTCAACAAAACTGATATTTATTACCAAGAGGTGGCCAACAAAACGAACAAATCCAAAAGAGAGGAAGGAGGAGAAAATAACCCCATCAGTATGACTTCCCCAGTCATGTTGCTTATAAAATTATCTTACCGACCTAGAATGCCTATAATTACCCCATAGCAGAAGCTGCATCCTTGGAGAGTCAGTAAGTTCACAAATTGGCTGGCGTCCCCACCAAAAGGCAGCGTTGTCCTTGAGGTGAAGCTTGCTTCCCTCCAAGAAAGAGTTATCTGCCTCTATACAACTAACTGAGTGACCTCAACCTAGGCAGGTGTGGTCAGCACTGCCCAGCCAAAGGCCCTCAGTCCCACCCCCCGTTATACAAGTAATATCTCTTCTGCTCACACGTGGCTTTCCCTACGCCTGCGTATTGCACCTAGGGCGTCTTTCTTAATTGAGTTGGTGGGTTTAATTCATCCTCTTCCTCCTCAATCTCACCTTCAAGCAACCTTGAAAGGTGATTAGCCAATCACAGAACACCAATTAAATATATTTATACAAGATTCTCCTTTTCAAGGACGAAATTCCCATTTATCAGTGTTTGTTTCTCATTACTTGTCAGGGAAAGAACAAAACTTTCACAGGTGGCTGGGCCAAACACAGACCAAAAGTATCAGCGTAATTGAACCCTGATACACTTGGCAATATTAATTTGATGTTATGGGTCATTTTCACTGTCAGCAGTGAAATTCCCTTTTTTCTCTTGATTTTGGATGGGCATTCCAGCCATGAATTACTCTCGGTGTATTTATACATAGCTTTGATGATTCTTAGATCTTTTCCTGTGGGTCTGTTGATCCAAAGCAGTTAAGCATAAGGGGTAGAAACCCTTTAAAAATTGAGCTTTGGTGTCTTTTTTTCTTGCCCTCTGCAGTACGTAACCTATGGGACAAAGTGCCTTAGTATCACAAACTATGAAAATCAGCTTCTGTTGAACCTGTATGCACGAAATCCTATGAAATACAGCATTTCAGAATAATGATCCAAATACTTCTATATTTTCCTTTTACTGTACCAGTATTTCAGACCATTATTCTTGTTGTCTTTGAGAAGAGTATATCATCAGAAACTCAGGAAAGCATAGTTAACAGAATGATATTTGATTTAAGTAGTAAGATTTTGGTACCAAAGTGCTAAGCCTGTTGGTAAACTTACTTTTTCACAATAACTTTGATAGCTCAGAAATAATTCTATTGATATTTCAGTACTAGGAGTATATTAAAGGTTTAGCTTTAGGCACACGATTTTTAGAACCTTTGTTAATAAGTGTATGTTAAGTACTGATGTTTTTCTAATATGTTCTAGATAACTGGTAGTGTATCCTGATATAGGAGATCATCAGTAATTAAGTCAATATATACTGTGTACTCAGTGTCCACATACAGTAGCTGAAGTGGTTAAAAAACCCCTATACCATGATCAAAATATTAAGTATAGACAGTGCTGCATATGATGAATTCTAATGGTTGTAACTTCTGGGTAAAAGTTGAGGTTTTGCTAGAGCTGATTTTTTTTTAAAATATTAACAATTCTAGGTCTTAGCACTTGATCATATTCTCGATAGAGGTTATTTTATGCTCTGTAAGGAATAATAATTAAAAAAACTCCATAAGGTCTAATTTAAGTATTTTAAGGACTTTTAGGCTAAGACTACAATTGGGATTTCTTATTGTTACTGATTTTTAATCAAACAAAAAATTTTAAAAAAAGTTATTTAAAATCTGAATCTAAAGTATTCTGAGTACGTTGAAGTAGTTCATTTGCATTACAGGTATGGGATGGCACAAAATGTCCCTATCCAACATGGAGAGTACCTGTGGAAGCAAAGGACCTGGAAGGAGAAAGGGTTCTTCTTCATCAGCTGAGAAATCTAATGGTGGACATTCTAGTCTATGATAACCATGTACAACTGGCAAAATCACTTAAGGTAATGCACAGTTTGGTATTTCTGTCTCTCTTTTTGTGGCCTATTTTCTGCTTAAAAGTCACTTCAGAGAATGTATTAATTCAATTCTGCTGTAATTAGTTTCATGTTCCTCTTTATCTTTCACTGTATTTCCTGTACCTTTTATTTGAATGCAAAACTCCTTCAACATATGTTAAACAGCCTCATTACTCGAAAATTACCATGAAAAAAATTCTTCCAATTAAGCTGTTCTTTTCAGACACTGTAATATAATATATAATCCTGTGAAAATAATGAACTCAGAAAATGTATTCTATGCTTTAGAATTATTTTTAAATGATACAAAGCGGGGTTAAACTCGTAGTCCTATTTAAAACTCTTAATTCTAATGTCAATAGAAGATTTTCTGTTCTATAAACTTCTGCAGTTTGCAGTGCAATCTTCATTTAGTGGATCAGTAATGTTGATTATGCTTAGATAGAGAAAACAACATAATTAAACATTTGATCTTCAGCAATACTGCCATCTTGCTTCTGAATACAAGAAATTAGCAAAGAATACATCCTTCATTTCATGCCTTGCCCTCTATACCCAAGATCGTTTTTAAGAAAACATTAACTAGAAAATAAAGATAAGTGATAAACATTTGTTAGGCTGGGGCTATTGGCAGACATGAAATCAATTTGATAAATTAACATCCATTCATAAGTAAATGACAGATAGCAATATAAGTGTAAAGATTTGTGTAAGAATTCATAACAAAACTGACAGAAATATCTCATTACTTACAAGTTCTCTTCCAGAGTTTTTCTCTTGCTAACTGGTGTAATCTGTTGATAAATAATTGATGTTCCAGTGAAGCATTATGTTTTGAAAATTAAGGGGAAAATATTTTAATACTAACAGAACATAATTTCTTGAGTAGTTGATAATACTTCTTTTATTACTTTCACCCTTTTATGTTCAGGAATTCCTGTTGAATATGTGATACATGGGATGTTTTCATCAGCTCTCTCATATTTTTACTTCCTATAAGTTTGCCCTTTCTTATTTCTAAAGCATTTGTACCTTTGCTGGATTCTGCACTGTGTAGTAGAAGCTCTAATTTCATAGGAAATTGCTAAAAAACCTCCTTTGTCCTTCTGAGCAATGCAGGCTGTTTTTCTCCTGGCTATGTCCAAGGTTGCAGTAGTTTCACTCATGAAAGCTGTAGAAGTTTAAAGTTAGATCATTTTCGAACACCACTTTTTACTGGATTGTCTTAGTGAAGTTATCGAAGAAAAGGGGCTGATATGCTAGCAATTAACTTCAGAAGTATTTATTCATTTCAGGTTGCAGCATGTAGAATTAATTTTATTTCACAGAATAAAATAAATATAATAAAATTTTGGGGGAACTGTCCCTAAAATGGAGGGGTTTTAAATACTAGTGGAAATCATGTCATATCATAAGAAAGTAAAGTGAAATCTGTATATTTTATTTAGTTCAGGGTCTTGTTATGCAAAGATTTTTTTAAAAATTCATCTATGTAGAAATATGGAACTGGGGAGTGTTTAGTATATCCATGTACACCTTCCCAAGTGTGATTAGATGTTTTGCCAGTTTATGGTTGCAGAAACAGTAAAAGTATGCTAGTTTTCAGCCATGTCTTCTGCATTTGACAGTAGCTTAGAATTCCCGTTTTTTATGTAAATTGTTATGGAATTGTTAGGTTGTTGTGTACTGTTTGCAGTGACAGTTGCAGCTCAGAAATGACATTTTATGTAGGTGCAATCCCTTTTACACAGCCTTGTTAACATGAAGGGCAGGTTGAAAAAAAACCTGAAATATTTTAAAATTGTATCTGTAGGCACATGTTCAGACAAGGAAGCTCTGAGTAAGCACTACACACTAGAGAAAGTGGGTAATGTACTACAGTGAATTTTTGGCAAATGCTGGAGCACAGAGTAAGGAATATTGCTGCAAGAGTTTGTTAAAAACTCCTTGTTTATGTCATCTGTCCAGAGAACACTGAAGATTTGAGCATTTTATCCCATTTTCCGAGGCAGTCAAATAATACTTACAATTTTCAATGGCGAGAACTGTAGTAACATTGAAGATATGTTGCTGTTGATACCGTATGTAGACTTTTTGTTCCCTGTATTTACTGGCCTCCCTTTCCTACTGGGTAAGATTGTGGCTTTTCAGCATTTGTTGCTTTGACAGAACACAAAAAGAATTTTCAGAAATCTCATCTCTGAAGTAGATTATTTCCTGGGGCATAAAGACACAAGCAAGAACTACAACTAAGCAAAGAAAATGGTGTTCACTGCTTTTGCTTGAAATTGCCTCTTCCTCTGGCTACCTGGGGTGCATGAGACTTTCTCATTACTCTAGGAACCCCAGCCTACAACTGACTGTCTGGAATACAGTTGCTCCACATAGGTTGCAGTTTGTTATTCTTCAGCCTTTCTTATGCCAGTTTTTCCAGAAGTTCTCAGGATTCACTGACACTGCCATAGGATTTGGGAATAGGTCTGTGATGTGGGTTTCTCCATCTTAAGCATTTTGCTTAGGTCATTAGCATAGAGGTGAGTGAGCATCAGTGGTCAGTCAATGCATAGTAGGGGTACAGCTGTCCTCAGCTGGTTAGAGATTTCCTTATGTTCTGTCATTCACTGAATATGTGGTACTGTGCCTTCCTCTAACGGCTTGATAACCATCAAGTTTATGTTGCCATGCATTTTCTGGATAGTACAATTAAAACAATTAACCTTGAGGATATATATGAGTCCTAGTCTGTAGTTTCACAGCATTTGCTTTGTGTTACATATCTTCAGATGTAGAATTTGTATATTTTCAGCTGTTTCTCCCACCATATAAAATGTCATCTCTTTTTTGATAGTAGTATGGACCAAGGAGTCTCACTTTTCTAGTGCCAGAGTCACATTTTCAACTTGAAACTTCAGTGAGTTACTACATGGCTGTAGTACCTAGCTTCATATTTTTCAGACATAGGTAGCATTCCTTTGACCTGTCAGTGGTATTCTCCACACCTGTCTTTTTACTTATTAAAAGGGGAAAAAACAAAAGATGGCACCCTCTAATCCCACCCCTGAGTCTTTCAAACTCTTAAATGTATTTAGGTTGGTATTTCTAACTGCAAAGGACTGTGCCCAAATGCTATGTATATACTTCCTCTAATTTTCAAGAAGTTTTGCACCATTTACTCAGTAAAATTAGACTGTTGATATGATAAAAATGATGACAAAGAAATCCCATTGAATATAATCAGCCAGAAAAATAGGTATAAAAATGACTACAGATGAATTTGTTAAGTGATTCCTGTAGATAAAGACACCTTCTTGTCATGAGTGCCTTTCTGGTCCAACATGAACGTTTACCTGCCATGATAAATGGCTATGCTGAATTCATCAGTGTGAATGTCAACACAACCCTATAAGTTCTGAAATAATCATGAGAATTTCCTATGCTAGAGTTTTATTAGTTGGCTGGTTATAGGGAACTGCATATGTGACTTCTACATTTTAATTCTCTCTAGCCTTAATACATATTTTTTAAATAGTCATATTTGAATTAGACTGCAAATAGGGTATTAGTATATTTTATACTACTGCAAAAAATGTTTTTATTCTGCTTTAATTCATTTTAAATGAACTTGCTCTAAATGAAATAAGTCATAAACAGAACTGCTGTAAAGTCAAGTAAGGAGCTGGTTTTGTACTATATTTTAATGGCTCTGTAAATCGTGTTGTTTAATGTAGATTATAATTTCTTCTCAGTCAAGTATATAAAGTGCTCAGTCTGCAGGCATTCTGTAAACAACAGAAACACAGTAACATTTTTATCCATAACAACCTGCTCCCTGCTCTTAACTGTAAGCAAGGCTGCCGCCCGAAGGAATCCGTGGAAATGGCACCCTTTTTGCACAGGCAGCTCTGGCTTGACATTCAGAACCCTACGGACTTTTTCAGTATTTGGCAATGCTGATTGTAATGCTTCTCTTTATTATGGTTCTAAGTAATATTAAAATACATAAAATAACATTTTCAGAAAATAATCTAGTAAATGCATATATAGAAAGATTATTTTATAGTGATGATAAATCTTGCAAAGTGAATGCTGCACTAAAATGTGTAGTTCAGTTGACTTTTGCATGAATTTCAGCACACAAGTTTAGAAGGCAGACCCAGCACTTCGTATTTTCTGCTTCTGAGCTCTCGTCTCCCATGTTTAGTTTTTTATATTTGTACATAGAGAAAATACTTTTTTCATACATTCTTTTTAAAAGAAAAAAATCTGTCAATTATAATGAACTTCTTCCTGTTTATATGCAGATTACTATGGGGGTAGGAAGTAGTTTGACACTGTTTTATTAACTTAAAGTTGTTTCATAAGCAGAACTTAGCTAAGAACTTTTAAAAAGAAAAAAACTTTCTCTCAAGGCATTTGTCACAGTCATTCGATTACTTTTATAATATGAGTGCCCCTTGTATTTTTGGATATTCAACGTAATTTAGTGAAATTAGTATCTGGAAAGGAAAAAACCCCAAACTTCTGGATAAGCCTCTTAACTGCCATCTAAATGCACAAGCTGTCCTGGTAATGCTTTGAATGAACAAAATGAGCAGCCCCCTAACAGTGCAGATCAATTAAAACTCTGGTAAGAGCTCCGTGCCGGAAGCAAAATAGGTGCAGGCTGAAGTGCAGTTTTTATGTCCCTGCTGCCCGAATTGGAAAATATGCTGCCCTTTTCATGTGTGATTATTGTTTAAAAGTAGTTTGATACCAGCATTATGTAGTCACAGTTTGTTCCTTGATGCAGAGGAGGAATCTAGGCACAGGTTGCTGCTCCATCTACTTTTATGCATGTATACATAAATTTGTAAGTGTTGTACTAAGACCTGGCCGATCCAATCTAGGTTTCCATTGGTTAAAGTTAAAGCTGAAATAAGACTTAACAGACTTGACTGCTATAATATTAATTTTAATTGAAGTAAATTTAAAATAATTTATCATTTATATAGGATTATTTAAAAAATACTTAGAATTAATATAAATCCAGGTTGTTGAATGTGTGTAGCTTGCCAGCTATCCAAGTGGATCTTAGGTTACATATTTAAAAAAATTATTTTAGTAACTGTATAGTTAAGTCTCCAGATTATCTGCCTTTAGAACCTTGGGTTTGATTTTATTTGTTTGGTTGGATGTGTGGGGTTTTTGGGGGGGGATAATGGGTATGATATTTTGAAATAAAAACAGAGTTATAAAGGTGTGTTCAATGTTCAGATCTCCATGATTTTATTTTTTAATAGGTATTTGTATAAGTTAGCTTAAGTCCATTTGCATAACTTAACAAAACTGTTTCAGAAAACACAAAATAATTTTAAGCAAAAGAATAAGCATATTCTCCGTGTACCTGAGGAGAAGATCTAACAAAGTTAGGAAAAGTGCCAAAATGTTTCAGTTTCTAATATGTATTGCCTTTTCTTCTGGTGCTAAAAAAATATTATCTGTAATGTAAGCGTAAGATTGGATAAAGAAATCTGAGTAAACAGATGTGTTTGTTTGTACACCTGAAGAGATAAAAAGCTGAGGTCAATTGGTGAATGTGGCTATACACGAACAAATCACAGGACTTCAGTCCCCAGAGGACTGTGTTCTGAAAATAGAAGGGAAATTAAGCCCTCAGGAAAGAAATGTATAGACTCGTTTGATCTGTCTTCTGAACTGTGTTTGAGAATCAGATTTATTAAGAAGGTTTATGCTGGTTCTGAATCACCCTTTGCTGTCAGTAATGTTGTCTGATGAAGCAAAATAAACAGGTCACCCAGGTTTTGCAGTCTCCACATTTGAAAATATTCAAAACCCAACTGGAGACAACCCGAAGAAGCCTGCTCTAGTTGACTCTGCTCTGGGTGCAGGGGTTGAATGAGGCAATCTCCAGAGGTCTCTGACAACTTTAGCTGTTATGTGATTCAGTTCAAACAGGGAAGAAGCTTTATGAGGCCTAGAAGCCTAGAATTTTCCACGTAAACAGCTAGCTTTGTGCTAAGTTGTTTTGGTTTTTTTTCAGATTGGAAGTTTTCTGAGAATTTACAGCATTCACGCGAAACAAGCAAGTGCTGATAATGAAAATGTCTCGCATATAGAATTTCATCTTCATGGTGGCACCTGTTACGGTCGAGGAATAGGAGTCTTGCCAGAAAATAACTCCGATGTTAAGGAACTAAAAACGTAAGTTTTATGTGTAGGTGTTTTGGGTTTTTTTTTTCCTAGGTGATTCTTGAAAACTCTAGGCTAATGTAACAACTGTATAGTTTAGAGTTGCAAACATATCTAAGAACCAGAAACTCTGGAGCAGAATATGTCTTTAGCACCACTAAGATGAAGAGTATTTGGAGGGATAGGTGAATAAAGGCTATTTTTTCAAATTTTGAATATAGTAGGTATCAAGATTTCTATTTTATAGTGCTACAATAATAAATTCTGGCCATATTAGCATACTTACTCTGTATTATGGTGGCATATAATCTTCTGAAGACAAAAGCCTTGTTTCAGCAAATAAATTAAGCACATTTTAAGCATGTACATATGTGTTAATTGAAAGTGGTGAGATTTAAAGATGTTCAAAATGAAGCAGATAATTTACATGCCTTACTGAACTGTGATATATTCATAAGGAATCACAGAATCATTTAGATTAGAAAGGACCTTTAAGATCATTGAGTCCAAATGTACACCTTGTCCAAGTCCATCACTAAACCATGTCTCTAAATGCCACATCTACACATCTTTTAAACACCTCCAGAGATGATGACTCCTCCACTTCATGGGCAGCCTGTTCCAGTGCTTGACAACCCTTTCCACGAAGAAATTTTTCTAAATACCAAAACCTCCCCTGGCACAGCTTGAAGCCGTTTCCTCTCGTCCTATCACTAGTTTCCTGAGAGAAGAGGCCGACCCCCACCTTGTCATAACCTCCTTTCGTGTAGTTGTAGAGAGCAATAAGGTTTCCCTTCAGCCTTCTTTTCTCCGGGCTGAACAACTCCAGCTGCCTCAACTGTTCCTCATATGACTTACTCTCTAGACCCTTCACAAGCTTTGTTGCCCTTCTCTGGACTCACTCAAGCACCTCAATGTCTTTCTTGAAGTGAGGAGCCCAGAAACAAACTCAGCATTTGAGATGTGGCCTCACCAGTGCCAAGTACAGTGGGACAATCACTGCCCTGGTCCTGCTGGCCACACTATTTCTGATACAAGCCAGGATGCCGTTGGCCTTCTTGGCTGCCTGGACACACTGCTGGCTTATGTTCACCCCACTGTCGACCAGCACCCCCAGATCCTTTTCTGATGGGCCACTTTCCAACCTCTCTGCCCCAAGCCTCTAGCTCTGCATGAGGTTGCTGTGACCCAAGTGCAGGACTCAGCACTTCACCTTCTTGAACCTCATACAATTGGCCTTAGCTCATCAATCCAGCTTCTCCAGATCCCTCTGAAGAGCCTTCCTACCCTCCTGCAGATTAACACTCTGGCCCAACTTGGTGTCATCTGCAAACTGGCTGAACCCTCAATCCCCTCGTCCAGAACATTGATAAAGACATTAAACAACTAGCCCCAATGCGAAGCCCTGAGGAACACCATGAGTCACCAGCCACTAGCTGGATTTAACTGCATTCACCACCCCTCTCTGTACCCAACCATCCAGCCAGTTTTTTACCCAGTGAATAGGCACCTGTCCAAGCCATGAATAGCCAGTTTCCCTGGGAGAATACTATGGAAGTGAGTGTCAAAGGCTTTACTAAGGTCCAGGTAATCTACATCCACAGCCCTTCACTCATCCACTGACTGGGTTACTTTACCATGAAAGGAAATCAAATTGGTCAAGCAGGACCTGCCTTTGATAAACTCATACTGGCTGGGCCTGATGCCCTGCTCATGCCACATGATGGCACTCAGTATGACCTGCTCCATGACCTTCCCTGGTACCAAGGTTAAACTGACAGGCCAGTAGTTCCCTGGATCACCTGTCTGACCTTTCTTGTAGATGAACATCACATTTGCTAACTTTCAGTCAACAGGGATCTCCTTGCTTAGCAGGACTGCTGATAAATGATGGAAAGTGGCTTGGTGAGCACTTACACCAGCTTCCTCAGTACCCATGGGTGGCTCCCATCCAGTCCCATAGAGTTGTGTATGACTAACTGGTGTAGCAGATCACTGATCATTTCCTCTTTGATTATGAGTGCTTCATTCTGCTCCCCATCTGTATCTTCCAGCTCAGGGGGCTGAGTACTCAGAGAAAAACTGGTCTTACTATTACAGACTGTGGCAAAGAAGGCGTGAGGTACCTCAGCCTTTTCCTCATTCTTTGTTGCTATGTTTCCCCCCACATCCAACAAAGGATGGAGATTTTCTGTAGCCTTCCTTTTGTTGATGATGTTTTTGTAGAAACTGATTTTGTTGTCTTTCATGGCAGTAGCCAGATTAAGTTCTAGTTGGGCTTTGACCCTTCTAATTTTCTGCCTGCATAACGTCCTTTAGTACTCCTGAGTGGTCTACCCCTTCTTCCAAAGGTTATAAACTCTTTTTTTCCTTAGGAAAGGCTAAGTCACCAAAGTCCATATTCCTTTATCAGAAATTCTGTTTCTAGTAGTACATGTTTCTTTTTGGCACTCTATTGTGCTTAATGTTCCAGAAGTGATTTGGAAAGGAGTATCTTATCTGCATCATTAATATAATTCCCTGCAAATTCTGGCTCAACTGAGTTTTATATCTCTGCTGGAACCTTTATGAGCGAACATTATACCTGTGTATTGATAATAAATAGGTATCATATAACTGTCTGTGTAATCCCATTATATATATGTGTGTGTGTGGTGTGTGTGTCTGTGTATGTATGAAAGATTTCTCTAGATTATAAAATATTTAATCATTTATTTTTAGATTCTTAGAATCTGTGGATCTGGCAGACAGTCAGAATATGGAAAGCATGTCTTCAGTGGAATTAGACGGCACTTTTAGCGATTTTACGGGTAAGAGCAATTGGTCTTTCTTCTAACAGATATATATGGTCAAGATAAGGTCACAGTTACTGCTTCTCTAAGTATGTAATGTTAATTTCACATGCAAAGCCTTAGAGAATTATTTTGGATTATTAGACTGGAAATTTTCATTACCCTATCTTTCTGTCTCCCAGCCTTTCATATTACACGGAAAGATACTTTCATAGGAGGTAGTGAATAAATTCTTAAACACAGATGGTGTTCTTAATCATATTATATTAGATCACAAAGCAGAGTTATGTAACTACCTTCCTCTAGGATTCTTCAGGGACAAGCACTGAAAACACTACTGAACAACTGTGTGTCGAGGAGCCCTGAAGTCATTGGATGGAAAGTTGTGTCAGTGGCAGAGCTGTAAGGTGCAGTGCCATGGAAAAGTAGCATCTTACAGACAGTTTTACAGATCCCATATTATTCTTTGAATGGCATTTTTAGTCCAGGATAAGAATAACTAAAAGGGAATTAAACTCTAAAGGTGATTAGACATAGCCTCTATCTTTGCTTCTAGCTTTTAAAATCCTGTGTTACTTAGCCATTATTAATGTACTGTGACTGGATATTTCTAAAAGAATGTAAGGGTCAAGAATAAATAAATACTTCATGTCCAGTCCATAACTGCAAATTTAGAAAGAATTTTGCTCTTATTTACTGCACTCTGTGTGTGTAGTAGAGGTTGTTCAGAGGAGGAACCAGGCAGTCCATTAGAATAATGTTTATGTTCTTGTCCCAAAAGATTGCAAGGGATGAAAACAGTTTATGTTAGCAGATCATTCACAATATGCTTTTGAAAAGTGTTCATTTGATGAGCATTACTATTTAATGTATATGTTAACTTCCACTCAGTATATTAACTCTTGATATGTAATGTTTACCTCCTGCTTACTTTGCTTTTTTCTTTTGCTACGTTACTTTCCTACATTATTGGGATTTCCATTTTCCTCTGTTCAGGTTTTGGGTTTGTGTGTGTATCTATCTACCTATCTACCTACCTGTTTTTGTGTGTCCACATAATAAAAAAGAAAAGAAGGAAGGAAAATAATTAGGTAATTCTTCTTGATTTTAGATCTTGAATCGCACTTACAGAGATGTCAGCAGTTACCTGTTACAGGTAGGTAACATTTTGACCTAAGGTGAATTTGAATTTTGCTAAAGAACAAAACAGTTTTGAGATATTGTCTCAAAGGCTGAAATAATCTTTTACTTATTGTAGGAAGAGCTATTCTAACAGTATAAGTGTATCTATGTTACATTGGTTTTATTTGGCTTTTTGAGGAATAGAGCATATTTGTATATTCTACTTTCATTTGTTTTTTCTACATGTTGAATTTCTGGACCCTGAAGTACACCATGTTCCTGCAGCCTGTTTTAATTTATCTTACAGACTGTAGTAACATGTTGTATTGATAAAACTGAGGCTGCAACTGGGAGGGAAAGAAAAGTTGGAAATTAAGGAAAAATGCAAACCTGCAATTGCCATTTCCTGTATTCTAAATATTATGGTGTTTAATAGGTATGCATGGTGCTTTTTTGTGTGTGTGTATTGTTTTGCAGTGTTAACAGATCATCAGGATTTGAATAACACAGAACTGAAAACCATTATGAACAGCACAGCTCCTCAACAGTATCGCATTAGAGCAAAGCTGAGAACCTATAAACCCCAGAAACTCCATCAGTCTGTTAAACTTCATTGTTCCAAATGCAACTCCTTGTAAGTGTTTCACGCACTATAAGTAATTAGGAAATGTTTTGTATGTTTTGGGCTGCCTAGATTTTCAGCATGTTTTCATCTTTTTTGTGTAAAATCAGCTGAATGTAATTGAAACTCACTGATAATAGGGAGGAAAATTTTAAAACATGAGATGAGTTCCATTTACGAATCCTTTCAGTACTCTCAAGACAATGACTTTATTTTCAGATGCACCAGTGCAGTTTTTCCATACCAAAGTTGTATTTAAGTACCTGTTTCTTACTTGCAGTTTTAGAATAGGATATGCAAAGAGGTATGATAGTCTCCAAGTGAATGAGTAAAATATCTTTGACTAAAGTGCATCTCCCAGACAAGTCATCTTTCCTGGATCCAAAAATATCGGAGAAATCATAGAATGGCTTGGATTGCAAGGGACCTTAAAGATTATCTTGGTCCAAACCCCTGCCATGGGCAGGTATACCTTTCACTAGACTGGGTTGCTCAGAGTCCCATCCAGCCTGTCCTTGAACACTTCCAGGGATGGGACATCCACACTATTCACCTTGTTATTTTTGTCCTTTTTTCTGACCTGTGTGACTTCACTATCATTGTTATTTCCCCTTTAATGCTGTTTGTCATTGTATCAAATAATGCTCACTTATTTTTGATTAAACTGCTGAGTGGTACGCATTGAAGTGCTATCCATGATCATCTGTATCATTTTTTTGCCTGACTTAGCATCAGTCCCAAACAAACAGCTTTATTGTTACTGATGTGAACTATTGCTTTCTTTAATGATGGCACATTAGCATTCTCCTAGACTTTTGTAAATTTTTGCACAATCAAGATTTATCAGATGCAAACATCACTGAGACAAGAAAATGGCCCTGCTGTCCTTCTCTTAGAGCTTTTGGATGCAAAGTATGCCCTCAGCTTTAACAATATTGGTCCTTATCAGATATTCATAATGTAACAGAAGTACTTCAGCATCTTCAGAACATACAAGGACATGGACTTTATTGCCAAGTATAAAAAGGAGATAATTACCTATAATAACTATGTCTGCCATTTTTGTCACTTGTTTATATATTTGTCAAATCTTTATAGAAATAAGCAGGTACAACTGATAGAATTTTGTTTGTTCTTTATGAACCTTATCACAAAACTTTCCATAAAT
This sequence comes from Lepidothrix coronata, assembly GCF_001604755.1. Classification (NCBI taxonomy): domain Eukaryota; kingdom Metazoa; phylum Chordata; class Aves; order Passeriformes; family Pipridae; genus Lepidothrix; species Lepidothrix coronata. Next base: position 1,998,443 of record NW_016690246.1, on the reverse strand, counting down.
ATTATAGTCTTTTTTTATATTCTTGACTTGTTATGATCTTTCTTTCTGTTCGAGTCATCTCCTGTTTCACATATTGTTGCCTTCTCTTTGCCACAGAATTAGGACAGCCTATTAACTACATAGATTTCTGATTGTTTAGTAAGCATATTTACTATTACCACCATCCTGCTGCTGTGATAAAACTACTTGCAGTGCTTTTGTAGATATTTAGCTTCTCTTCTCAACTGTGTGCATCAGGTGGAAGCAATCAGTGAAATATAGTGGGACTGTACTTCAGCCTGGATTGAGTAGATTAAGAGGCCCAAGAAGGACACATGATCCTTCTCTCTTACATATTCTTCTGTGGCAGAAGTTGTTTCATGTTTTAGCGTATGCTGAAGGGCCTGGCTGAAAAAAGTTCAGTGCAAGCTTGATCCTTTAAACTTTATCCAGTAAGATGTATATATGCTTAGGGTATAAAATCCTTGTGAGAGATGTATTTTTAATGTTTTTAGACCTTGGCTGCAAGCCTCTTCGTAAATAGCAAAATACCGATATAGATGGATGTAGTTTTATTCACATATCTACTTTATAGAATTTTCAACCTTTATGTGTAGCTTAGTTCAAAAACAACTCATTTCATTCCTGCCTCTGAGGGAAATCTTCAGACAGGCTGTAGAAGCTGGAAGAGTTGTCTGGACAGGTATGTCTGGACAGATGACCTGCTGTTGTAGGTTGAAAAAGGCTTTCCCCCTGGAGTTGGAAAGTAGTTAACCCCAGGGGTGGTGTTCTTGGTGTTGAGCCAATCAGCGCCCCTGCGAAATTAGCATATTACACAGACCGAAAAAAGAAGACTGGGCACGTAGCTGGAAGAAGAGGCAGCCATGGCTTGAGACACCACGCGTTAGAGCTGAGGGGCCAGCGAGCCCCGCTGGGGGCCAAGGCCCCCAGCCCCCGGCTGGGACCACGGGAGACCCAGTGTAGTGTTAAAACTGGACCGGGTGCCGTGGCCAAAGGCTGGAGGGAGTTTCTCCACTGCGAGTGGGCAGCAGAAGACACTGAAGCGATGGCAGAGGCGGCACTGAATAGAGAGCTGTGGCTGAAAGCCAAGAAGATAGCCAGCGAGCAGCAATATGGCACAGAGCCAGACTGAGAGACGCAGAGATGTCCTGCGGAGAGAAAGCCGGCAACAGAGCAGAGAAAGCTCAGCAGAGACTGTTTTGGGGTAAGACTGAATTACATCCCCAAAACCCTGAGACCTCCTTGGAAGGAGGGGTGGGCTTCCAAATTTGAAGGGAGTCCTGAAATGCAACAGCAGCTAGAGAGAGAGAGAGGAGCCGAGAGCTCGGAGGCATCCTGCGAGCTAGACCAGGACAGTCAAACCAAAGAATGCAGGGGAAGTGCCCCCTCCCCCCCATGTTTGCAGCCGAGACGGAACAGAAGAGCTCTGCTAGAACACTTGGGGAAAGAACGGAACTGAAAGCCCCTAAAACATTCTGACCTGGGGGAACTTGACCCCCCCGGGGAAAGGGACTTTGACGGAACACTTTGCCTTCCTTGATATGACTGTGGTAAAGGTGAGTTTTGTCCCTGCTTTGCAGTCCACGGGTGAGACCTTCGGTTAGAGCGGAAGGGCAGGGAGGGCTGAGAGAGAGACCCCCGTGTTGTAATGAAGAGAAAGAGAGATTTTTTCCAACTACGACAAATTGGAACTGCTGCTTTAAAGAGGAAAGATTGTGCTGCCCTGAAAGTAAAAAAGACTTCTTCTTTCCTTCTGGACTTCTATGGAGAGAAGGAGGGATGATCTATATATATTGTTTTACCATAAGAGATAGTTAGGATTGTTGTGTATATATATATATTTTACAGTATTTATTGTGTTAGTAATAAATTTTGATGTAATTCCCTCATGTTGGTAGTTATGCATGTCTGAAAAATTCTCTCACACTGAAGCAAATAGTGGAGAGTTTGAAAATTAGATTTTTGGAGAGTCAAACTACGACACCTGCTATGTTAGGTCCATTGCCTTTACGTTTAAATTAGTAATCCAGGAACATAGGCAGAAAGAAAAGTTTGTGTGAAGAGCACTATGGTCAGGTTTGGGAAGATCTCTTGTTTGCCAGTTCTGCAGTCACTGCAGAAGAATATCAAAGTTTGGTTTCATAGGAAAGAATTGTTCTATTCAGTGGTGGACGCAGATGCTCTTGGGTTTGAAAGTGAAATCATCAGAATAATCTGCAGAAGCAGGAGTTGATGGCATTTTTTCTTTATCTCCACTCTAAAGTTTGACACCTACTTTCTTGCAGTGTTTTATGAAATAGCCCATTTTTGCCTTTTTTTTATTGTCCTTTTTGTCACAGTTTATATTCCACCTGAAGCCAGCAGGTCTGTTTTGCTTAGGAAAAACATTCTAGTGCTGCTTAATTTGTGTGCCATCTGCTGAGTTTTTGCCTGTCATTGGTAAGTCCCTTAGCCGCTCTCCATGTTTTATCACCAGTCCTGGATAACTGGGGAGGTCCCAGATTTTTGGAGGTTGGACAAAGTGATGCCCATCCCCAACAAGGGCTGGAAGGAGGATCTATGGAACTACAGGCCTGTCTGGAGCACAGATCCTATGAGGAATGGCTAAGGGAGCTGGGATCGTTTAGCCTGGAGAAGAGGAGGCTTAGGAGAGACCTTATCACTCTACAGCTACCTGAAAGGAGATTGTAGCCAGGTGAAGGTTGGCCTTTTCTCTCAGGCAGCTAGAGACAGGATGAGAGGAAATGGCCTCAAGTTGCACATGGGGAGGTTTAAGTTGGACATTAAAGAATTTCCTCACAGAGGGGGTAATTAGATACTGGAATGGGCTGCCCAGGGAGGTGGTAGAGTCACTGTCTCTGGAGGTGTTTAAGGAAAGACTGGACATAGCACTTGGTGCCATGGTCTAGTTGACGTGCTGGTGTTGGGTCATCAGTTGGACCTGATGATCTCAGAGGTCTTTTCCAACCTTATTCATTTTGTGATTCGGTAATACTGGTAAAAAGTGAATGGCCTGCATTATTGCTTCTCTGTGAATGACGAGTGGAAATGCATGAATGGTGCGCTCTAGCAGGACAGGAAAGAAAACTGTGGTGCGGAGTTGCAGATTTTCCCTTTACAGTACTTATGTGAAGCTGTTCTGCTCCTGTCCTTTTTCTTTTTTTTCCCTCTCAGTATATGCGAAGTCAAATAGACTAAAACATAAACCTTGAAATTATATAAGCTTATATGGCCTTTTCTCTCTGAGGAAGTGGTATGCAGTTGTGTGGCCTTTAAGGCCCTGCTGAAGTCACATAAAGCTGATATTATTTGGTCTTCCATGGATACATATATATATGTGTGGGTGTGTGTGGTGTGTGTGTGTTTGTGAAGCCATTAGGCTACCTCTGCTTCTAGGTAAGTTGGCACATAATTTAGCGTATTTATTAACATGAAAAGTCATTATGTACTATACAACTCTAAATATTTAAACTGATAAAACAATGAGGATATTTTTCCTGTATGTACTTTAACTCTCATGACTGTATTCTAATATTTATTTGGAGTAGTGTCATCCTTGTAGATTGATTTTTAAGGAGAAGCTGTTAGAATTTACTTACTCACCTTGGAAATGTTTTAGGCAAGAAGTTCCAGATGGAGATGTGTTTGACTTTATTTTACAACGCTCTGCCATTACTGACCCAAACCCTGAATTACACAATACATCCTGGTATGATTCTGTAATGTGGACTACACAAGACCAGAAGCAAAGGAAAATAGCTATCCATTTCGTAAGGCATGATGAAATGCTTCGACAGCCTGAAGACACCTTGCTTATGATAGAAGGTAAGGTAGATTGCAAATATACCAGTTCTTATGGCACAGTGTCTGCTCTGAGGATGTACAAAGTGAAGATATGTTGAGGTTGTATTCTGTGTAAGTAGTGGTGATCCTAAAGGCATCTTCAAAGAAAAGAAGAACTTCCCTGGAACTGTAGGTCACTGTTGTGCAAATAAGAAAGGGTAATCTTTGAAGGTCTTGTAAGATGCTTCTATCTATTTTAAAACTAAACCTATATGTTTATTGTTGATTATGCTAAAATTAAAACCTGAGTTTATTTTTTCTTAGTTGTACTTATTGTTTTTTCAGTTCTGATTTAAAAACTCACCAAGTCTTCTAAACAAACCTGTTTTTAGTATTGACATAGAGAAGTTTTGAAAGGCTTCTGGTAATACAAGCCTACAATTAACTTTGTCAGCCTCTGGATGTCAGTGTTGTTTCAGATTAATAGAGTTTCTCTCACTGTGAGTTTTTTTGGTTTGTTGTGGTTTTTATCAGATTTCCTCAGAGAAGCAAAATAGCCACTGATTTTTAAACAAAGCAATTTAGCAAGAATACTATTGAGGAATTTTTTAATATAATAAAAATAATAAATAATTGCAAATAGTCCCATTCAGATTTAAAACAAAGTCTTCAATTGTGCTCAACTAATGGTGTGAATAAGCAAATGTAAGTCAGGTGGTCCTTTGTATAGGGGTCAATGACAAAACCCCTTCTGTTTTCTGCCTTGTTTTATAAAATTGCTAGTAAAATCATAGGAGAAATATATATGAAAGCGATATACTAACTAAATACAACTTCTTGGTTACAGTGATAGCTCTGAGGAAGATATTAAGGCATGTGCTTTTATGAATGTTAGTCTTTGATTTTTTTATTGAGTCTGTTGTTGAGTAAGAGTGAGAAGGTATTGGGCTATTTTTTGAGTTTTCAATGGTGGATCTCAGTTATTATTGAAGGTCCTGAAATCAGTATCTAATCAGCCAAGAAATACGAGTTGTTTATTTGTGATTACAGTTTAAGAAGCCATGTTTTTCTATTTTTAATAGGTGGAACACTGAAAGAAGTCTGGAAGCTTACAAAAAGGTTTAAGTGTGTTATTCCTGTGAGATCCACAGAAGTTGATCTGGAATTATTAGATCTTTCAGCTCCTTTTCTTTTACAAGGGAATGTAAAATATTATGGGTAGGTTAAAAGTATTTGTTGATGTTTCAGTAGTTGCAGTAATAGATACCATTTTCTTCAGTAATTCAATCTGCAGTGCTTAAGGCATAACTTACCCAAAGATTCTTTGATGCAAAATACATAACATGATGTGCAGTACCTAGTACCTAGAGTACCTTAATCTACCTCTTTTAGTCCAGGTCTTCCATTTTGTCGTCTCACTTAAAGTCAAAACATATGTTGCTTTTAAAACTGTATGCTGGGTTGTTTTTTTTATATATTAACAATATAGCAGGTAATATTTACATAGAGACCGGAAAATTATCTCAGGCTGTCAATCTATATCTCATTCTCTCATTCTTAGTGTTGGGAAAGCTTGGGTTTTGGAAGAAGTAAGGGATTTTGGACAGCCTATCCTTACTATTTGTCATTTATTGTGATCCTCAGCACTGCAAAGTGCCTTACCTATTTGTGGATGTCATTCACTGTAGAGACGACTTAACAGGTTTCTGAATTCCACAGTTCCAAGGCTGTGGAATACAGTACATACATCTCAGTGTGGTATCTGTGATCTGCTCAATGAGCACCAGCAGCAGTGTGTTCTCCCAGTACTGCCCAGCAGCATGCAGTTACTGAGCTCAGAAATACCAGTTACTTCATGCAAGCTATTGAGTCCTCTCTCTCAGCAGTCCTAGTAAGTTGAAGGAGTGCACAGTGCAGTGGGACACTACGTCAGGTCTGTAGGCAGTAAAAAAAATTTCTGTGCAGAAATATTGCATGTTTCATGTGAACCCTAAAGTTTCCCATAAGGGCCATCCATAAAATGAATACAGGTTATTATTTCTCTTTGTCATATATTGTTTTCCCCTTTACAGATATGGCTGTCTACAGCTTTTTTAAATAAAGGCAGTACGTGGGTACTCCTACTGGGACAGGATCTTCACCAATACAAAGTATTTCCCCTTGCACTTTCATAATCCATATATTTCCCCAGCTACACACAACTCACCTTCAGATGATGTTCTCTCTTCAAATGCCTGGATTGTAAAAGTAAATGCTTTATAAGATATTTCATGATTGTTTATAGGATATTGAGGAAGGAACCTCACAAGGATGCTGACATTTCAGAATGATGTTTCATGTGCTTTTTTATCAGTGGCATATACTTAGCAAAGTCTAAAAAAGATTCTATATAGTAGAATGAATTTATATGTGTGTGCATGAGCATGTATATTCATTCGTGTATATATATAAATAGACATACTTGCAAAATTCACAGCTAAGTTACTTTATTGGAGTTTGAATGGGTTTTTTAAAGGAAAAAAGTGACTTAGCTGAGCTTGACTTTATATCACTGAAGCACAAGTAGTTCTATTGATTTTTATGACATGCTTTGCATATAATTCTAAAAGATAATAAATGTTTATTTCAAGTTCTAACTGTAATATAGTAGCAGAGCAGCTTATTTGGAAGAATAGTTATTTTATTCCTTGAGGGAAATGGAAACAGTTCTTCAATATTTTCGTCCACTTGCAGCGTTTGCTATGTCACGTGTAAAATTTATAATTATTGGTGTAAATACACCAGTAATAAAATAGATTGTTCTAATAACTCATAGTTAATATTCTCAACATAGGCAAAGCCAAATTTCTTCTCAAACCCTGTTGTGGTTTTAGAGTGTGCTACAAGTTCAGATTCATTCCTGCTTCTGCAAAGCGAGAAGTAGTGAATATGAATATATGTTTAGCAATGTAGTGATCTTGGAATCAGAATAGTTTGGGTTGGAAGGGACCTTTGAAGATCATCTAATCCAGGCACCCCCTGGGAAGGGACACCTTCTACTAAACATGGTTTCTCACATCCATCTATCCTGGACTTGAATAATTCCAGGGATGGGGCATCCACAGTGTTTCCGGATGACCTGTCCCAGGGCCTCACCACCCTCATTGTAAAGTATTTCTTCCTTCTGTACAATCTAAATTTACCCTCTTTCAGTTTAAAACTGTTGCTCCTTGTCCTGTCACTATAGGCCCTGGTTAAAAGTCTCTCTCTGTCTTTATTATAAGCCCCTTCTATGTATTGAAAGGCCACAATAGGGTCTTCCCGGAGCCTTCTATTTTCCAGGCTGAACAACCCCAGCTCTCTCAGCCTTGATGTGCAGTTTTACTCCTGTCTGTTCACGGAGTTGGTCTTTTCCAGATTTATTTCTTCTCAGGGATATTTCAGAAACAGCATTAAGGGTTGATGTCTAAAGCTGGTGTCTGGTAAAATAGTTATTTTAAGCAGCAACAGAAATACTCTTGCACTCCCACTGTGTAGGAAAATCAGAATTTTTTTTTTCTATGCAGAAAGCTTCTAGTATAAATAGATAAGTGTTTGGTTAGTCTCAATATCTTATTTTAAATGGTAGGTGCAAGCAGTGTTCAGCTCCAAAGCCTATCAAGAGTCTAAGTTCCATGGCAGCAGAAGAGCGACCATCATGGGACCCAACTGAAATAGCACAAGGTCAGCTGACATGATACTGTCCCGATATACCTTGATTCTGAAGTGTTTATGTGAAATAGTTTTGTTTGCAGTTCTGGGCTGCAGTTTTTTACAGAAAGCATGTAATTTATGGTCACATTGAATATAATGATGTAAAACTTATTCATCTTTTACCAGTAGAAATAACATATTTACTTTTGAAACTGTTGCAGTATGAATTAAAGGATTTTATATGTTGACTGATTTCTTTTACCGTAAGTATCAGTAGTAGCACCTATCATAGTACAGATGTCATGAATTTTTGGTTGCAGGTTGTTAAACTCTGTATATGCTTGCAGTCCTAGAAGTTAGTCTTGCTATTCCTTTTGAAGATACAGTTTTTCTGACCTGAACTAAAGAGAGTCTTAGTTAATGACTCGTAAAAGTTAGACTTTTATCTTCTGTAAGCCTTAGGCTAAGCATATTCCAGAGAGTCTGTAAGAAGTAATATTCAAATTAAAGGCACTATACCACAATATTTATGTGTGTTCCATGCTTCGTTTGTTCCTTGTGTTACTATATGCACTCAGTATGTTAAAAAGCTGGAAGTGGAGCTTAAAGTTTTACAACACATTAGGGAAAGAGAATGTTTTTATATTTATTGATTCATATTCTAACATATTGTCAGAATATCTAGCAGTATGTAAGTTTGGTAAAGATTTTATAAAAGAAAAAAACTATTTGAGCAATAAAGTGATTCTGTTAAATAAGCTGTTATAATTGTATTCTATTATATAAATGTAAAGTAATATATAACTGGCAGTGATTGACATTTCATTCTCAAAGTGACACCAGTATTGATTAATGCCTCCTGACATTTACACTATTTTATATATATTATTCTTCTGTCATTTGTGTTTTCAGACTAAATTATAACCTGCAAGTATATCAGATCAGTTGAACATAAAATGACTACCAGTTTAAATAGGTGTACCCAGAAAAGAGTGATACAGAGTTGTAGGAACTCTGTATGTTTAAGTTATTTTATGTTTGCAGCATAACAGTTACTGCTGCCAGTGAGAGAGACTATAATCGTTTACTCTAAGCTGGAATACTTTCAGAACTGTCAGCAAAGTTTTTTTTCTGAATAAAACCACCTAGTAGCTTTTCCGATATCATATGAAACAAATTTTTTTCCTCAGAAGATAGTTTTCAGTTGGAATGCATTCTTATTATCACTGAATTAAGAGCACCTCTCTTTTAATCTCCCTTGGATAAAAAAACAGGAGTAGGAGAATCCTACAAAGGTGGGATCTAAGATCCAAGCAAATACTAGCTTTTGTTTACTAGTATGAGAATACATACTTAAAAATCTTTATGCATTTTTATAGGCTCATCTATTACAGTGTTTACAGGCAAATTGCAATGTGGGCTTAAAATACAAATGACATTTTGCTGTTCACAGCCACTATGTTTTAGTCTGTCAATTTATACTTATAATGAGACTATTCAAAATCAGTTACCTATGAAGGAGGGATGTTGTTAACTTGAGTTGTTATAGTTTGTCTTACGTTTTCACTCCAAGAAACATAAATTATTTTTTTTCTTCAGTTTTAGGTATTGAACTTCTTCAGTATGTTTTTATTATGAAGTTTACTCTGGTTGATGGAACAGGAGCACTAAATGCATACCTTTTTGATTATGTAAGTAGATCTAGGTAAAGGTAGACTCTACAGATTATGTGGGTTTGGTTTTGATTTGTTTTTAAAATAGCAAATGTACATACACAAATATTCATTATATGTTACCTGAAATGTTTTTCTGGGGACAGTTAACAATGCTGTAATGTTGGTAATACTGTACAGAGTGTAGAATATTAAAGCATAAAGACAAAATGGAAGCTTGTAGATAGATTATTTGGTATTTCCATGGACTTTTCTACGTTCTAATGGCTGAATTTCTTTATTATTGGCAATGTTAAATTATGCAGCCTGAATGCTGTGTGAATGGTGAGAGTGTTTCAGGATTTATGCAGGTAACTTCTGGATTAGTTTAAAATCTCATTACCTCTTTTTTAAACTCTCAGTAGAATCTTTCCATTCAGTAGTGCTTGATTTTTTTTGTTTCATATGACCACGAGGTAAAGGGGCCTTCCTTCCCTAGGCAGAACTCTGCTACATCTGTACAGATATTTGTCTTTTATTTCAGAAACAGTTTATTCAACTACTTTATTAATCTTAGAATTAACCTATCTTCAGTTTTCTGTGAAGCTACTTAAGACCATTCCTGCTACCTTAGACACTGAAGAATGGACACACTACAATTTGGGTGTGACAAAATGGGACAAAAAAAGAATTTAGTGGGTTTTTTTTCTGCGCTGCAATACTGTTTAATGTGTATATATCTGCATATTTTCCACCATTATACTAAATGACTTTGAATGGGACTTTGAAGAGAATACTTTTCCTTGTTTAATTTTAAGACTGTAAGTAAAAGTAATATCAGGGAAGACGTAAGCATGTTTTCTTAAAATACGCAATGTATTAACAGCAAAGGAGGTCAGAGACTGCAATCACCATTTCAGGTAGTCATCGTTTCCTTCTACTAACCTTTTTCCTTTTTATATTGAGAAACTAAACTGCAAAAGGAAGGTGGGGGGAAAGATTTTAAACCATCTCTTGATGCAGAATTCAAAAAATTTCTACTTCAGGGTGGCTCACATTCTTATCAGATACTTCTCAGAACTACAGTTTAGCTGCAGGAAAAAAACGCAATTTCCTCTGCAGTGCCAGCTGCTCGTATTCTTGCTGAAAGGACTTCAAAGACAAGCCAATACCTCCCAAGCCTAAACTCCAGTCCTTTAGCACCACCTAAGAAGGAACTGGGCTGCTTTGAAGTGCAGCTGTACACTAGCTTCCAGTTGCACTTCTGTAGGAATACACTCAGTTCTTTTATTTCCTCCTCTCTTTATAGGAGAAGTTAGTGAAGGAAAAAAAAAAAAGTTTTGTAGTGAGAAGAATTGGAAGAGTGAAAGGAAAAAGCAGTTGTCTGTGTCAGTTTTCCTGCTCGATTATCTGCTAACTTCTGATCATTCCCATTAAACATATCATACAAAAATTATACAAAGGGAAAATTATTCTGTATTTGTATCTTTTAACAAAAACGACAAATTGCCATTAAAAACCTTAGCTCGCTCTGAGAACTTATAAAATTATGAGCCTTTAGAGATACTAAATCTGGTGACAAACTTGGAAAGAATAAAATTGGAGTTTTGTCAGTCATACTTACTGCATGTGGTTTAATAATACACAGAAAATGTTTATTTAATGTTTTAATGTTCCATTCTTTATTTGATGTCTCCATTACCTAATTTTAAGCTGCTAAAAGAACATACAGTCAAGGTCCTACCTAATGATTTCTGACCCCTCTTTCAACACCTCATACTTATCTGTTCTCTTCCAGGAAAAGTTTTTCCAAATTCCTGCCTCTGAAATCCTAACTAACAGTTTTCTTCAGGAAAAGATGCAGATGACCATGAATATGCTCTGTCCTCCAGGAAGAAAATTAGGTCAGTTTGCCTATTTTTAAAGGGAGGTGGGGTGGGAAGAGAAGGGATCCTTCAGCCTGCTACTGTATATGCGAAGTCTTAGAATTCAACTTATGCACAGGCAAAACTCAGAACAGAGAAATGCTGGAGTCTGTAAGCAGAGTTCCAATTAATTTGTTCTGATACATTTCTTTAATATTGGAACTCCCTTTGAGAAAGAAAAGTAATGAGTTAGTAAATTCTCATGTAGTGTGCAGTGATGTGTGAATACAGTCATGCCTGTGCAGGCACTAACATGTCATTTGTATTCATATGGAAGTTAACTAGAACACCCTCTTACTGAATGTTGCAGCGTGTTAGGGAAGGCTGAAAGGAAATTCAGTGTATGGCATGTGCTTTGGGTGATATTCTGCTTTCCATTGCACATGTTGATTTAGACCATCCCTTACTACAGGAAACATCCGTGGAAATTGAGCAAATACTTAATCGGAATCCATTCACAGAGCTTTTTGTGCAGTGTTTGTGTTATGAGAGAAAGTGGCTCTGCCTAAGCTACACATGTCCAAGGTAGCCGGTTATGTGGTGCAGCTCCGACCATGCTGCAATCTTTACCCTGTTGTAAAGATTGTAAAGGATTTTCCCTCTGCGACCAGTGAAATTGTCTCACTGAGACACAGGGAGATTAATTTTTATTATTGGAAAGTCTTTACATATATATTACATACTGTGGTACAACTACTGGGTCCAAGTGTTTTGGGAGTTGCTGGGACAGGGAGGACAAGTCATGAAAGACTGTCACTGAACGCCATTTCAGATATTGCTGGAAACTTTGGAGATACCAATTGGAATGTGAAAGTTAGTAATTAATTTTTCTTTCTATTAACTATTGTATGCATTTAGATATCATAGTTAAGATCCTGCTCAAGTTGTCTCTTATAAAAGTTAGAAATGAGTATTGAACAGTAATTTGGGTTTTGTTGGTAGGTGACTTGCCATGGCTGGAATGCTTCATCAAGTCCTATAATGTCAGAGATGCGATGAAACATCAAGTTTATTACCAAATTTTTGACACTACAGTTGCTGAAGATGTTGTATAGTCATGTGTTGCTAATAAGAAGTAAGCCGGTAAGGAATTTTTGGGGGTGGTTGGGATCACAAACTGTATTAAAAGAAATCTTTGTTCCTTTCTCAGAAATTCAAGCTGTGTGTATGAATTTTTAGTTTGTGTATGAATGTGAATGGGAATTATGCTTTGATGTATTTACATACAGCTTTGTGATGCAAGGGCAAGTGGAGGTGCTAAGCTTTTCACTGGAAGCTGCTTGGCTCAGGTTGATGGAAGCAATCTAGTACTCATTTATCCTTCAAAAAGGCAGTCTTGAGGTTACTGTAAACTGATGAGTTTTACTCGGAAAATCTAGTCACAATTATGCTTCTTGTTATTTTTGTATGTCAGCAAAGATAGAAGGAGCTTTTCAGTAAACTCTTTCAGACTACTTTGTGCAAGCCTATGTTACTGTTCTCGGCCAGTTTGACAGGGAGATTGTTGGTTTTGAGAGACTTCTTTGATTTTGCACTGATGCGTACATTTAGACAGAACTCATCCTCTTAAAATTACTGAGTTAACTGCTACTTATACCAGTTACTAGAGATTCTGATGGGGTTATGAGCATAACCATGTAATGATTATCACTAAAATTAAAGTCAAGTCATGAAAGTAAAGGTAGTGTAAAATTGTTAAATGAATATTGACATTTGGTAGATAGTAATGACTTTTAGGGTGGCCCTGTTGGGTACCAAAGTTGGTAGCATGCTTATTAGCTGGGTCTGTGTTTTCAAAGGCTCTCATGTATCTGGCTAAATGTACTGTCAGATTGCACTGCCTAGATCTGCCTTTTCCATCTTACGTAATCAGATTGTATGACTAAATTTAGAGATACAGAATTGATCGAGTGCTATCACAGATTGAAAATTCTGCGGGACTAGAAAAGTGACTTGGTTGTTTTCCTTTGCGTTCAGAAGTCCATAGAACAAATTCAGGACATTTTTCTCCATGGATTTTTACATTAATAATCCATGGAGAAAAATGTCAAATCAGATGCTTTCCGTCAGAGCAAAATTACTTAACATTTAAACAGCTGTTTTTAATGAAGTTCAGGAGCAAGATGGAATATCTATTTGTAAGTAGATTATTATTTTGATAGTAGATGACTTTTTTTTTTTCCTTTTTCAGGGATGTTTAGTAGATTATGCAATTTGTCATTTAAAATTTCATCAAATATTTTCTGATAATTTTCTGATTTCTGATAATTTTCTCTAAAAAATTATATTGGGTTTATATGTCGTGAGCCAGGAGATTGTTCCTTACTGATTGGTGTATAGGCAGAACCAATATTAAAAGTGGTTAGTGGATATCTCCTTTAAAAATTCTGAAAAATAAAACAACTTTGGACTTGAACAAGCAGTTTGTAGAGTCTGCAGACTTACGAAGGTTCACCTGAATATTTGAATAAATGTATCAACAAAAATAGTTACAGCAAGTTACTAAATGATTATTATAAAACTTTGGGCGCTGGCCACATCCAGATAACTTCAGAAGCTACGGGTTAAATTAAAGGCAATCTTTTTGGCTTTTATTGTATATAGTGTATGAAAACAGGAATTTTTATTTTTCTATTTTTGTTAACTCTGAAAGCTATTGGTATTGTACATTTTTTCTAAATAAATCTTTGTAAAGTAATAAATGAGAATATGTTTTGAATTTCGGTGTAAAATCAATATCACCATGTACCTCGTCTGAGATCCATGCCCGAAAACTCTGCATATGCATCACATAATTTTTTTGCTATTGAATATTGTATTAAAATGCTTAATAAAGATATCTCCAATTATTAAACTTTTCTTGTACTTGACTTTTAGTTACTAGTTCGTAACTGTGAAAACTTTATCATCAGTAGCCATCATCTAACCAAATTCTCTAAATGAATGTTTATATAGTTTGTTGGATTGAAAAGTACACATTTAATTCTCTTTCTAATTAACAATTGAAAATTATATATTTGGCAATACTAAAGATCACTGTATAGAAAGGAATTAATGCACAGACATTGAAAAAGATCTATGTTTCATTGGTAGCCTCTGTATGGAGCAATGGAAGTCACTGAGATGGGACTTGGACCTTAGTTGCCTATCCTGGTCAGTGCTGAGACCTGTGAATATTTGACTGAGGGGTGAAACTCCTGAGATTCTTTGTCCCAAATTTGGAGCACTGACAGGCTACGGTTTTGAAAGCTGAGCATCTCAGGCAGCAATGACTTTTAGCCATTGCTAGCAATCTCCTTAATTACAAAAAAAAAGTCACATTTCCTTTGGTGAGTTTCTTGACCAGGTGTATGATTTCAGTTTCTAAAGACACTCAAAAGTTGAACCAATAGATCAGGTTAATACTGGTACACTAAGGTCCAGTGAAAACTCCAGGCATATGTTCCTGGTTTCTCATCTTCTTTCTCCCTCCACATACATCCCAGCATATAGGGTAACTGAATCAAAACGTCAGCTTCTTACTAGAAATGGCAAATATGCATGGAATATGAAGTCTATCTCACACAGCAAAATCATCACAGGCAAGGGGGAAGAATATTTGATTGTAAATGAGAAGCTGGGAGGGAAAGTAAAAAAATTTGAAAGACCAGTAAAGGAACATTAACCCATACCCTGTTCCAATTACACAGGTAAGTGCAGAGAAATTGATAAAATTGTAATTAAAAAAAAAAAAGGACTTTCAGAAACAGAAAGGAAAAAATAAATTTGGAATAGTGTTTTTAGGGGTGCCTGTGCAGTTGGGCTCCTTGAAGTCGGTATTTTAAGGGAGTTTAAAAGCTTAAGATTGGAAGTCTTTCCGAAGTCAGCTGAATTTAAGCTTCTGGATGTGTCAGACTCTCCAAACTCCAATTGAAAAGACAGAATGTAAATAAATAAGAGACTGCAGAAACAAGGAGGCATTCCTGGTAGGTTACCTGCTGTTCAGTGGAGATTGAACTTTCTCATCAGTTTCTGCAGTTATGGGATCCAGAAATTTACAGACAAGGCTTTGAAATGCTTAAATACTAATCCATTGGCTATTGAGCAGCAGGAAGCAGGATTGCAAGAACAGTAGAGCCCACAGGCTACAAGCTGAGGTTTGCAACAGAAGGAAGAGAGTTATTGTCTTAACAGGGATGAGTGCTTAGCTCTTCAATACCACAGTGTTTTAGATCACAAAAATTTATGCACATTAAGTCACTTTTTGGCCAAAGCCAAACATGAAGCTGGCAGGAACTGGGGTACTGCAGTAAGGGGCAAGGCCAAATACTGAAATGGAATTGTGAAAAAATTAAGCAAATATACATGCTCAAGTTCTTCAGGTAGAATGGGAGCACTGCAGAAAATTTTATTCAGTAGAGGAGAGAAAAAAATTTCAAAGAATTTACTTCAGATAAGCATTATTCAAACTGTACTGAACAGTGAATGTTAAGAATTGGAAACAAAAAAAAATTGTTCAGCAGAAGATGAAGAGAGAAGGAAAGAACAGACTATAATAAAGGCAAAAAGAGGTAGTAGAGTCTTTATGAGACAATTTCCTGCCACTCCTGTTCACAGCATTTCCTATACATGAAATTCCCAGTGAGAACTATGGTTTGTGGAAATATTCATCTAATGAAGGATAACCAGATCCAAAGTGCTTGAAAAATATAGAGCAGAATTAGGCTCTAATTCATATTTGTAGTAAAGTTATGGATGGACTTCACCCCAGAACAATCTGCTACAATGTGTTTTTCCTTTTTGTTTTCTGCTGCAACATAAATGCCTACAGAGGTATCTCCTTAAAACTGCTGTTTTGTTACCATTTCTCTGCATATACTGAGCAGATTGAGAGTCTAGGAATAAATCTACATTTAGCAGATACTTGTTTTAATTTGAATTTTTGCTAGTAAACTAGGAAGAAATATGCTAGATGTGGAAATATGTGCCAGAGAGGAAAAAATTATTTTTTTAAATCTCCTAACTGTTCTATTAAACGCAAAACTTTAAGCACGAATTTGTTCTATACCTTTTACTGTGTGTGTGTACACCTGTGAACTGACACTGTTAAAAGAATACAGTTTTGTGACGTACAAGCTGCACTTTTAGAATTGAATGTGTATTTAGTTGTAATTTCAAAAGCCAGCTATCAGGTAGCTCTGATTTATGGAGCTGTTACTTCACTGAAAGGAATTCTCTGGATGATGCCAGTTCATAAATGCTGCTTGAATTTTGTGGCTAAAAGAGCAGCAAAACTGAAACTGAAATCTGCTGCTGGAACAGATTTAACTACAGATTTTATTTCTTTCTTCAGTCTACAAATGAGCCATTAAGCAACTCAAAGCCCCTCTGAAGCAAAGTTTGAAATGACAAATGTGATCAGTTACTGGCAGAGTGTGTGTTTACCAGAAGGGCTCTTTACTGTTTTTAATGGGGGTGGGTAAGGGGCTTGCACCAGACAGCAGTCTTTAGTGCTGCTCTTAATACGTTCATTTGATGCTCCATCATGGGGGATACTCTTTTCCTAATACATTTACTGGGCTAAAGATATGAAATCCTATTAATAAAAATGAAACTGTTGCAGTGATTGAGTTTGACATAAGCCCACAATATAAGGAGATGTCAAAGACCATCTAGAGATGCTGCCCTTTGGTCTTCCTTTCTGCAGAGGTACCCTCATACCTGTAGTGGTGTGCGGAAGGTCTCGCTGCCCAGAAAACTGCAGTTGTCTTAAAGGGAAACAGCAGCTTCCATTTGCTGTTTTGTCAAGAGTAAACCAAATAGCCTTAAAAGTAAGGAGAAAGTGAAGAATTGCTTTTCCCCTACATTTGTTAGCAATGTGCTGTGGCTTGGGTCCTTCAGCAGGAAAAAAGAAGCAGAAAAAGCTTGAAAAGTTTCATTTGAAGGGATGAGAAAGGTAAGAAGTTATATGCGAAAGAACAGTTCAGATTGAGGAATGAACCTTAAATATGTAACATTGCACTTCTATAAATCAGATTTGTACCTTGAAAATCCTGATGCAGATCTGTTGACTGCTATGCTCTGTATGATTTGATATATTTATGATCTGATAACGAATAACTTTTTGAATGTTATTCCAATCTGTTGTGATTAACTAGAGTAATTCACAATTATATTTCTAAACAAGTTTAATTCCTCGCAATCCACTTACTGGAAATTGGTTTTATCTGAGCTGAGAGAGGTCAGTTTGTTTTTCCTTTAAAAAGTCTGAAAAAAAATAAATTGGCAAAATCACAATATTTGTCATTCACCAAGTGCCGTGACCTGCTCACATCAAATACATTTTTTCTGGCAAGAATGATATTCCACAATGATACCATGTAACTGTATCTTTTCACAGTAAGCTTACCAAGGCATTGTAAAAATAGCAGTGGTTTTCAAAGCTCATTTAGCTCTTCTCTAAGGCCTGGAAAAATGTGAACATCTTTGGCCTACTTTTCAGTCTGGGTAAAGAGGGAGCTGATCTGATGTGATGGAGCAGGGAATCCTGAATTCCTTTCTTAGTGGCTCTGGCCAAGGTACTCAAGCCTCATTTTAAATATTGAGGTCATTGGCTAATATGTGTCAGGAAAGCATAGAACTGTACCAAATACTCCTGTCAAGAACATGTGCAACAAGGCAAATCAGAATTAGAAGTCAATTCAAATTGAAACTGACAGAAGGAAAAATGTGACTGTGGTATATTCTGCTTTTGGTAATTCAGCTTTGGTAAAGAATCTTGGTCTGAACCTTAAACCAAATAGTAAATAAAAACATCATCTGATGAAAAGCACAATTAAACTACTTGCTCAAATAAGAGCAGAGACCCCAGAAGAGGCACTGTATTTAAAAGTGCTTTTTTTCTTTTGGATACCATACAAGATCTTTATACACAGCATAACTTAGAGATATATATATAACAAATTCACAGGCAACAACTGCATGTATTCAGTATGTATTCAACCATAATTATATGTGTAGTGTCTTATCTTGTGCACTGCAAATAATATATGCATCTCTGACAACCATACCTTTATTGAGATAAGAGTATTGGAGTGCACTATCCAAGGGACTCATCAAAGCTGAGTCCAGATTCCAAACCTGACAGCTGTCAGTGATGGATGAATCTGTACCTAAGAATTCCAGTGAACAAACTGGCAAGCCCCAGCCCCAACTGGAACACCATGTAGCATGCCATGACCCAAAAGGAGGAGCTCATCTGGCTCTGCAACAGCTGCACTTCCCAGCTTCAAGAGGGACATCACATTGCTGTCACCTCCTCTGTAATTTCCATCCTTAGTAAATCATCTATCCAGCTTTGAGTGTCTGTGCCTTTGTTATCGAGATCCCAAAAGAACTGGCACCTCTTTGGTGTGAAACCATCGATTTTCAAACCACATATCAATACTCTCCTGTTGGTCCTCAAATTCATTCATAAAGGTTGAATATTAAAAAATGCAGCAGTTGGTCTAGACCAAAAGGAGAGCACTGACAAGTTTAAAACAGAAGCAGCAGATTAAATCACTTTACAATAGCTGTGTCTAAACAGTTGCAAAACACATATAGACGAGTGTGCTTAGAGACAGTTTGTACTGTAGTAATATAGCCCCTTAATTCCTCCTTTTCCATTTGTGCCTAATTCCAGGGTTTATTTTGTTGTAAAAGAAATTTCTTCTTGGTGAAAAAATTACTTTTATCCAATGTTTCCTGGTCAAAAAATTACATTTCCTAACTTCGTGTAGGGAGTAGAGAAAAACAATTGCCAATTGGCGCTTTTTGAATGTTGATAAGCTTGTTTTTTAAGAAGACCATAGAGAATTAGGTGTTGTAGCAGACAGGATCAGTAGTAATAGATATATTTTCTATCAGTACCCCAATACCCCAGTACACCACCGTATTTCATCGCAGCCTGTAGTAGGGGGATGGGCTACATGCAGCATTCTCACTGCAGGTAAGTGAAACTTAGTCTCAACAATGTTATGACTCAGTAGTATTTTCTTAAATTTACGTCAAGCCAGGAATGGACCAGCGCTTCCTGAC
This sequence comes from Lepidothrix coronata, assembly GCF_001604755.1. Lineage (NCBI taxonomy): Eukaryota > Metazoa > Chordata > Aves > Passeriformes > Pipridae > Lepidothrix > Lepidothrix coronata. The sequence continues at coordinate 1,979,353 of NW_016690246.1, read as the reverse complement.
TCCCACATTAATGTCCTGGCTGAAAGAACAAGTGGTTTGCCCCTGTCTCACACTACACTGTTAAAATTAAAAAACAAAACAAAACAAAACAAAAAAAAAAAACCCCAAAACAAAACCCTAAGGAAAACAACACAAAACCAATCAAACAAAAAAACCACTATCAAAGTTGGAGGGTTTCTTTCGAAGTAGCTGGAGTGGTGGATGTGCATAAGGCATAGAGGCACAGTCCTGCAAATGGCACCTGAAAACACTATAGCAGTCTACCTGGTGCTATTTATCAGTAGAGACTGGAGACGTGTGAAAATGAGAGAAATTTTTTATTCAGACAGATTTTATCAGAGTACATTTCCTAATAGCCTAGCCCCCCTACCTGGAAGACATGTCCCACTCTACTCTGCACTGATGCAACCTCACCTTGAATATTGTGTGCAGTTTTGATCACCACAATATAAGAAAGATATTAAGCTATTGGAAAGCGTCCAAAGGAGGGCAACAAAGATGGTGAAGGGCCTTGAGGGGAAGCCGTATGAGGAGCGGGTGAGGTCACTTGGTCTGTTCAGCCTGGAGAAGAGGAGACTGAGGGGAGATGTCATTGCAGTTGCAACTTCCTCATGAGGGGAAGAGGAGGGGCAGATACTGATCTCTGTGACCAGTGACAGGACCCAAGGGAATGGCCCGAAGTTGTATCAGGGGAGGTTTAGGTTGGATATCAGGAACAGGTTCTTCACCTAGAAGGTGGCTTGTCAGTAGAACAGACTCCTCAGAGAAGTGGTCACAGGACCAAGCCTGACAGAGTTCAAGAAGTGTTTGGACAATACTCTTGGGCACATTATGTGATTCTTGGGGATGGTCCTGTGAAGGGATAGGAGTTGGACTTGGTGATTCTTGTGGGTCCCTTCCAACTCAGCATATTCTGTGATTCTGTGACATGAGGCTTTTCTTCTAACCAAATTAGGAAGAGGTTTATTCACTTTTCTTACAGACTACCCAAAATCTGTATGAATTTCCCCACCTTCACACCTGTGCTGATGTCACAGTGGAACAGGAGGGGAGATCCCATTTCCCCACCTGTCTGTGGTGGGATGACCTTGGCTGGCTGCAAGAGGCCCACTCAGCTGCTCTCTCACTGCCTCTCCTCAGCAGCACAGGGGAATAAAAAAGATAGAAATGCTCAGGGGTCAAGATAAAGACAGGGAGATCAATTGGCATGGACAAATCAGACTTGACTTCAAAAAAATCAATTTATTGTCAATAAAAATTGAGTTGGATGGTGAAAAACAAAGATAAAAGCATAAAACACCTTTACATTTTCTTCTTCCCATACTTAACTTCATTCCTCCTTTCCTGGCTCCTCAACCTCCTGAGCAGCACAAAGGGCCAGGGGTGGGGAATGGGAGCTGTAGTCAGTCCAGAACAGCTCCTCTCTGGCACTCCTTCCTCCCCATACTTTCCCCATGCTCCACTTTGGCTGCAGTCCTTTGGGATAAATCTCCTCCAACTACAGTGTTCTGAGTTGGAATGAACCCACAAGGATCATCAAATCCAACTCTTAGGTGAAGGCCTTTACAGGTGAACCCATGACCTTGGCATTATTAGCACCAAGCTCTAACCAACTGAGCTAATCGGTGTGGATTCTTCCTGTCAGGTCCTGTCAGGAGCCTGCTCCAGTATGGGCTCTCCACAGGCTGCAGTTCCTTCAGGAAATATCCACCTGCACCCCATGGGTCCACCATGGGCTTTAGCATGGAGAACTGCACCACCGTGGTGTCTTCCACAGGCAACAGGGGAATCCCTGCTCTGGCACCTGGTGCACCTCCTCCCCCTACTTCTTCACTGAGCTTGGTGTCACAGGGTTCTTTCTCACACATTTTTCCTCACCCCTCACTGCTGTGCAGCATTTACCCTTTCTTAAATATGTTTTCCCAGAGGCACCACCACTCTGGCCAATGGGCTCAGATGTGCCCTTGCAGTGGATCAGCTGGAGCCAGCTGGAATTGGCTGATTCCAACCAGGGGCAGCCTCTCCTCACAGAGGTGGCCCTGCAGTCCCCATGGCTAGTGCCTGGACCCCTGTGCCCAGTACAGCTTCTGACTTCGTAGGCACGGGAGCAGGCACTTGCACTAAGACACTGACATGTGGCCATTAGTGGCTGAGGTGTCCTGATTTTAGTTAAAGAGAACAGCATGAAAACTGACAGCATAATAAATAATTTGGAAAGTTGTTAATCCAAAAATTCTAGGATGTTCACTGATGGAGCACAGCCAGGCTCTTGACCAGATGTGAGGTTTTGGTAAACACAGATAAATTTGGTTATGATCCATAAATGGTTCAATTTTTCCAAATTAAGATTAAGAATAATGTGGGACAGAAATATGCAGTGTCCTACCCTTCAGTCCCCAGCTGTCTGACAAACACATTATTTAACACTGAGGGGTGTACCCCTCCCTGTACGAGACACACACAACTTAACTGATACTTGGCAATAGAGAGCTTGGGCATTTTAATCAAGAGACAAACTTAACACTTAAGGCCTAATTGTGCAAACAACCCATCTGTTTTGTACAGTGCAGAACCACAGCCATATTTTTAAGGTTAAATCAACCCCTTAGAAATTAGACAATATATTGCCGCTTTTACCCAGCTGTGCTTCAGGCAATGGCACTATTATACATTATTTCATCTAGTACTGAGAGACATGCAAGTGCATGGAAAGGGCTTCAAAAAATTGAGCAAATTAGTATCACATGTCTTCTTTTAATAGGACTGGAAGTACTGCAGCCCCAAAGGTGTATCTACTCACTGAAAGAAATTTTTTTTTTTTATTTATAAATGTGTAAAAGATGGAATTGATAAATTCTTCACAGATTTCTCTTAATCTGAATTGTGTTATTATCTGCAGATATTGTACAATAAGTGCTTTCCTTGTAAATAAGATCTTCATGATAAACCCTCTAGCATGAGTGTTTTCCTCTAGTTTGTAAAGGGAATCTCTTTGGCATATATCTGGAGGATGTTTAAGCTTTTCATTTTTACCCTTATTGTTCTGGCTGCAACAAGATGCTTTTTAAAGGGAAACCCACTTTAAAGATATATAAATTGCGGATGATGACTGAAAATTAGCTCTAGAGAAGAGAAATAAACAAGCATAGGTACCAGCACAATAAGTCTTTTGTGAGTCCTGCAGTGCTGTCCAAGAAAATTATGATATTTAATTTTTGGTATAAGTTTTGCAATAGGCTCTTTCATTTGGCTGGCCATGTGTCCACTTATGCAAAATCCAAAGTCCAAACCTATGCAGTCTTTCTTGAGGAATTGGCTATCATCTGGACACATCAGTCCATTTATTCAGCCATTACCTTTTGTAGCCACTTGAGTTACAAAGAGCATTATGAAACTGAAGAAAATTCAAGATGTACCAGTAAATTTAGATATTCATTCATGACAGATGGATGAAACAAGTAGTCAGATTAAACTACTCTGCAGTATCTGAAGTAATTGCTAATATCTGAAGTAAACAACAACATTCCTGAATGAAAACTGTGGTAGATATAATACTATTTGAGAAATAAGATTGTAACTTGCCTTTTTTTTTTTTTTTAATCAGCATATCAGTAGAGCAACTTAATTTACCGTGGTCATACTTCAAACTTAGCTGAGATCATCAAGTGAAATTCAAACACAGATCAGGAATGAAAAAATAAATTCTAACACAACAAGCTGAAAGGGAACAATGATTAGTCAGAAAAAAATGCATTTAGACAATCACAATAGCAATGATATTTTATTGTAATTTACTTAAAAGAGTTAGACCTCAGCCTGAGCAATCATATTATCTTGTTAGATGTGCATCTGAAGTATTTGCTATTTGATCTCTGTGGACAGAAAACATCTGAATAAAACACATCATTTTAAAGCCAGTTAAGCCTAGAAACACAGCCAGAGTTGGGAATCACATATGCTATGTCCCTCACAGACAGGTATATGGAGACAGTCTTTGCTGTAGACTGTGTATGCTTATGAAAAGATGCAACCCATAAAGGAGACAGATGAATGAGGGGCATGTGAAAGAAAAGATGTCAGGATTAAATATAATTATCAAACATGCATAGCACCTATTGGCCAAGTTATTGTGCCCATTTTACCAGAAGGGGTGTAATTCCATTCACAGTTCACCAGTGTAAGACATTTAGTTTCCTTTTTTAGCTTTGCTACAAGTCAAGGTTTCAAATACTGCTCATCTTCCAGTTGAGAAAGTAACTAGGCTTTCTAAAGAAATTTTCTGAGAGCTGTTCAAGTTGTCTCTTGAAGCAAGGGTTTTGCTCTATGACTTTGTTAGACACTTTCATTCAGAGCTATGAAACTGGTGAATTACTCCTCTTATTGAGGAAATTAATTCAAAGCAACAGGGTGTCGTGCACAAAGTATGAAATAGATCTTTCTTCTGTGTTAAAACTGTAACAGGAAACACTGATTAAAGGTTGTCATTTAGTACTTGTAAAATAAATAGAAAAATCTCCTATCCTCCGAGGTTATACACAAGAAACTTGATATTGTGCATAATGTTCTGTGAGTATGAAAATAAGCTGAGAACTGGATCTTTACAACTTCACAATCATTCTTTTTGCATGTCCAAGTGAGGCAGGAATCAATTTTTGAAAGTTTGCCCAAGGTATCTGTTGCTGGTTTTCATTTTCAAACAAGTTAAACACCTTTTTATTCTAACACTTAGAGTTGAAATTGACATAGCCCTTCCTTGAATGCTGTTGAGTGATCACTGTCTTTCAATGTATAATCTTTGGAAATATGTCACTTTCTTAAACTAAATGAACCTTAGTCATCCCTTGAGTAATTACTTTATCTGTAGCAAAGAACATGGATGGAATTGGTGCACCTGAATGCAAGAGGAACTGACAGCCCTGGCATGATACCAAGTTCTGTGGAGCTGCCTCTGTATCCCGTTTACCTGACTATATTCTCAAATTCTGCCCTACTCTGAGAATTCATTTTTTTTGAAGTGTAAGAATCACTTCCTGGTCTGGGAAGGACACCATGGGTTCAAGGATCCCACGCTGACCGTGCTTAGTTAGTAACACTGGATGGTGGGTCCTCCAAATTTCATCCAGCTTGCTGCTTTGCTCTTGGACACCACTGGTGGTATCCTGAAATATCACCACCAGATCCTGAAAATAACTGCTGCCCTCTTAATATCTCCATGGAAAGCCCTGAGCACCAGCAGGCTTTGCATAGATACAGTTCTTTCTGAAGATGCAACTTCATAAATCACCTAAGCCCCAGCAAGTCCATGATGCCACCAAAGAGATGAGCCTTGCATTTTTCTCTGGTCATAAGTTCCCAAGCCCTCCCTCATGCTTGATGGGTTGCATGATCTGGCTTATCATCTCCCCGATTTAGCTCAAAACTAATCTTTGCAGGGAGAGAGAAAAGGTGGGAAAAGATGTAGAAACAATCTATTTAGATGCACGGAGAAACCACCTGTTTTGGCAGAATTACTGTCGTGTGTCTTAAGCAAAGACACCTATAAAATGGTGTCCAGCGAGAGGCCATTACAGGAGAAATAGTGCTTATGGCTGGTTCTCCAGAGCTCCTTGAAAAAGCTCAATTTTGCCTCCTTTTTCTGCTGGAAAGATTTGCCATGCATAGTGGACTGTACAAATCTTTACAACGTGATTTGTCCTTTTAATGTGATTTGATCAACATTAAAGTCATTAAGAGGAGGACCATAAATTGCTCTCCAAAAGTTTATCATCTCCTCTGGATGCACAGCAGGTCTCCAAACAAATTTTAAGTGTCCTGGCCCAAAACAAAATTTCCTTAAAAAGAAATATTAGAAAGTGACCACTTAGTCTACATTATTCCACAAATGCAGCTATGGAAAGAGTCACATGAAAAACTGGGTTATCAGAACTAAGAAGGAGTGAGAATAAGTGACAGAAATGGTGTAGGTAACTTTTTTCCAATAGTGCTATTAGTGCATGGATAGGGAAATAAACATACCTACTTCCTAATACTTGCCTGTGTAAGCCAGCTCATAATGCATGTGTGGCCATGAAGTCTGCAACATGGATTTAAGTTTGTAACAAAGATAGTCTGTTCTTGATTTTGTAAGTAATAAGTACTAAGCAATAACTACCTAATTAAAAATGCCATGAGGAGGAGGGAAACAAGGAAGAGGGAAATGTATTATAAAATCTGAAGTGTTGAGTAACATTTTAATAATCAGTGAATATTGCATGTCTTTTTCTTAATGGACCAGGAGGAACTTATATATAGATTTCATTAACATGCTGTAAAACTTGGCATGTTCTAAAACATTGTTTACAGAGAAAAAGCAGCCTTAATATCTCTCCCAATCTGTCACTAGCAAAGATCTTGCTTGGGGAGCTTTGCTGTCTATCTAACCAACAACATTCATGACTGCCTCACATTTGAATAATTGGACACATTCTTTGTGAGACAAAAACTGCACATTTGTAAGTGAAAATAAGAAAAATATGTCAACAATTTTCATAAACCCCGATTTCAGATCAGACAGTGCAATTTATAATATATCATAAGAAGAAAACACAGATTGAAGGGTAAATTAGCAAAAAGCAGAAACATGAGAAAATAAAATCTTACCAGCCATTTGTATTTACTTTAACTATGTCAAACCTTCCATCAAGATAGTAATAAGCATGCAGGTCATTAAACAGCTTAATTGAATTTGAGTGACATCTGCTTTTGAACAATTAGATGGCACAGCATATTTTCATAATGAAAGAATTTCCTTAATTTTCCTCTTCTCTCACTGAAGGTTTATTAAGTAGTTCAGCCATTAAAGTCCTTATTTATTAGTGAAGCCCAGATGGCCAACGACTATAAGTGTAAAGAATAGCTGAGCCATGTCAGACCTTAATTAAGAGATTGCAAATTAGAGGAACATCACTCAAAGCATAAGCACTAAAATCACACTTTTCTACTATTATAATTCCATAATGGTTTGTGGAAAGAAAAAAACCCCACACCCTAAATATGACTCAGTCAGAATGTAACCACTAGATAAGGAAAATGTGTGATATCCCTGGTGTTATCCCTTTGCTAAAGCTCTGTCACTGCTTCTGTTGAAATTGCAACCCCTGAATAGTCTTTCTTATGCGTATTTGCAAGGTGCTATCACTCCTGTGCTTTGCATCACCTCGATGGGAACTGGGAGTATTCCGAAGCTGAAAAATTAGGTGAGAAGTTTGTCAGACATACTTAGTTTCAAAGCTATCGTGTTTTCTCACTCTGAAAGGAAATGAGCATGTAAATAACCACACACAATTTTTTTCTAAATGTAATTAGTAGATAGGGATTGCAACACAGGGTGAGGCAGATGTCTTTCTTCTCTGATTCAACTGGTCTATTTAACATGTGCCAGCTCCTTTGGGACTGTTTTCTTGGATGAACATAAAAGTAGAGACCCACAGCCCTCCCACCACAGCCCTCCCACAACCTGTCTTAGCACTTTTTCTGTCCCAAAATACCTTCTTTTCAGTGGACGGAGAAAGGAGTTGTGATTTAGACTATAATGGATTTGCATTTTCTGATGATCCACAGGTACTACTCAGGCCAGTTTTCTGCCTGCTTTGCACAAAGCTGGTGGAAAAGACCTCAAAACATCAAATGTATTAACAAAGGATCATGACAAATTTGAGCCCTCCATAGATTTATGGTTCCCATGAGATGTGCTTTACAACAGCCTGATTTTTCTGTAGCTCAACTTCTGTTTTCATTGCTTGTTTCTCAGCTGAGCACTCAGGAAAAACAATCCCAGCTAAAATAACAAAAGCCAGTTTTGTTTTATTTTAAATTTCCCCAGTAAGTTCATGTCGCAGAACCACAAGAAGAGTTTTCTTAACAAAACATAATTCTACACCAAGATGGGAAATATTGCAACCCAGACATTCAATTCTGCTATTTAAAAAAACTACAGACACTAATTAAATCCACTGCCCAGGCCACTGATCAAACACTGAAAATCAATTTAAGCTTAATGTTGCACATAACTCTTCCTATTGTAAAGGCTGTGAAAAATCCATAACACATTTCACTTTTCCTTTCAACATTTAGAGATTTTCTGGATGCTGCCACCAACAAAGCATCTAGAAGACAACAACTTTTAGTTGAATGCAGTCATGACACAAACCCACCCGTCCTTTTATACCCAGCACTGGGTCCTTACTCTATGCAGTGCCACAGGGAATTATTTCTTAGGCAATGCATGAGAGGTAACATCATTGTTAAGTTCATCCTATTGCTTTTGTTTTAATTTTTTTCAGGTCTAAAGGCCAGAAGCAATGAAGACTGCCTTGCTGACAAGGTTTGTGTTACTCTACTGCAACCCCACCACCTCACTGCAGGAGACACAAAATCAATTTAGCCATGATTTTAGGCCATCAGTTGAATCTCTCAATATTTTGCTCTTGTGAATTGAAAAAGCTGCTGGTCACACAGCCTTTCTAGCATGAAATGGGAGGTGATAGTCACACTGGATGCATTAAGGATGAGAAAAACAAACAGATCGAGGACAAAATGGCTGGTGAACTGGTAAATGATGCAGTCAATGCTCTGCTGATGCTGCTGAAGTCAATAGGCGTGTGAGCAGGATTTCACCAAAAGCTTTCCTGTGCTTAATTCCTGACGGGATCTACACCTACAGTTAATTGCTTAGCAGTTCCTACTTCAAGGCTATTCCTGACTAATTAGAAATATGAACTCTCTGGCACGGCATATGCCTAAAACACTGAGCCACTTCAAAGGACATTATTCATCAGCACTGTTTCTTATACTCTTCCTCAGCTTTTGTCAGATGAGAGACACTTTCCTAATATCCAGTCTAAACTTCCTCATTCCATTTCCTCACGTCCTATTGCTGGTTCTCAGAGAGAGATTAGCAGCTCCCTCTCCACTGCCCCCCTTGAGGAAGTTGTAGACTGCAAGGAGGCACCCCTCAGCCTTCTGCAAGCTGAAGAGTGACCTCAGTTGCACCTCGTCAGTCAGCATATTTCATTATAGTTTACCACTGGGTTTTATAATGCAAAATAATATTATTAATGAGATTTTACTGCCTTTTTTTTTTTTACAGCACTATAATGTATTTATTCTACAGTCAATAAACTAAATGGCCATCCATCTATTCGATCTCATTTTAAAAGCCTTGCTTTGTATTATAACATGTGTTTGGCTTCTTGTATCAATAACTACCCTCACTATTTTGTCTTTGCTAAAGGGATATCTTTGAAAGATCAGCACTGGAAGCGATGTGTGTATTTATATATTTGCGCACTGTCCTCAGCTGTGGGCCAGTGTGTCATTTGAAAGAAAATTGTAGCAGCATTATCAATCTCAGTTAGGTTATGCCCTTTATTGTGACTGACAAATTAGACTCCAGAGTATGATGTACAACCCAACAAAACAGTACCAACAACACCAAAAAGTAACTGTAGGTTTTAAAATATTTCATGAATGAAAAAAGGAAAAGGATACAAAGGAAAGTACATTGAGAACCTCATGTTACTCATTCTGCCAGGTTTACTACTCATATTCCAGGAATAATTTGGTAATGACTGTACTTCTTTGGAAAGTAAAGCAAATGTTAGATGTCAGCAGTGGCAGGTGGAGACCTTAAGTGCTTTGCATCCTGTACCCTGCCTAGTAGCCAGTTCTCATGGAAATGAGAATGTACATGTAACCTGTGTATTGGGTCTGGCTGAGACAGAGGTAATTTCCCCTCCAGCATCCCACATAGTGCTGTGCTTTGTATTGGGAGCTAGAAAGGTGTTGATAACACCCCAGTGTTCTGGCTACTGCTGAGGAGTGCTGGCACAACATCAGTGTTCTCTCTCCAACACTCCTCTGATCCAACAGTAGGCTGGAGGTGGGCAAAGTCTTGAGAGGGGACATAATCAGAACAGCTGACCCAAACTGACCAAAGGGGTATTTCTTACCATATGGCATCTGCTCAGATATAAAAGCTGAGAGAGAGGAGGAGAAAGGCAGAGTATTTATTACTTCAGTATTTGCCTTCCAGAGCAACCACTATGAGTGCTGAAACCTTGCTTCCCAGGAAGAGGCTGGACATTGCCTGCTGATGGGAAATAAAGAATAAAATCTTTTGATTTTTCTTTTGATATTTCCTTTGCTTGCACATGTGCAACCTTCACTTTCACTTTAGTAAATTGCTTTTATCTTGATCCACAAGGTTTTTATCTGTATTATTTTCTCCCTCCCAATCCTGCTGAGGCTGGAATGAGAAAGAGGTTTAGTGGGCCTGTTATTTTATCACTTATTTTTCTTCCAATAGTCAATTTTCTTCTGACAACTTCTCCATAAATGTGTATGTTTTACCAGTTGAAAGAGTGAGGATTTCTCAAGGTAAAGAAAATCATACTCTCAGAACCAAAAGAAACACATTAGTGGAAGAAAAAACAATGGACTCTTCAGTAGATGCTATAGAGCAAGGTTAATAGCTTGTTCTGTGACTCTAGGCCTGCAAAATACATAAGATGACAATATACTGTAATATATTAGTTTCTAACTAAGGTCAACATATAAACTTCTTTGTTCAGTTTTAAAATCCAAGTGTCTCATTCCTGCTCACTCTGCCCTAGAAGGGGACCATTTTGATTTTGGGATGAGCAGGCTTTCATGCCACACAGCTGGACCTCCTCATTTATAACAGGCTTCTGGCCGTTTAGGATTTCACTCAGGTGTTATTTGAAGCTAACGCCAAAACTTCCCTAGACATTAATAGAGTATGTTCAAGATTATAGTCTTCTCATTTATTTTTGTAATTCCAGGAAGGCTTCTGATATGAGAGATTAAGCTTGGATGAAGAATACAACTGAACTAGAATAGTTTTAGGTAAATGGTTGGCTATTACCTTATAAATTCTTTCTTGGCCACCACAGACCAAGCTGAGGACTTCAATTTAGCTGTGGCCTACTTGCGGTGTAATTAATGCATGCAGGAGGAGAAATGGATTCTTAATACTCTGTCTGTTAACATCAGCAGCAGTCCAAGATTAGATGGACCCCAAAAAGATGTAGAAATATTTTGTGGTCCAAGGCACAGATAGAACTAGAATGCCATAATCTGACTGGCAGACCTCTGGAAATATTTCCTCTCACCTACTGGTCTGAATCTGCCTCAGCATCTTTGGCTGAGCACTAAAATACCTTTATAAATTTGCTGGATAACTACATAAAAGTTCATTACTATAGATATTTTTTTAAAAAAAATCCATTCTAATTTTTCTTGTAATTTCATACTTCTAATCTTAGGACTAGGGGAAGAGGGCAACTTTAAGCAATGTTCACATTATATTTATTATTTGTATTGCTGTTGTACCCAGGGGTCTCAATTGGTATGGATATTCCTAAATACCAGTTAAGAAAATGTAAGCAGAAAATATTATCCAAACCACTTTTCATCTTTTCTAAATCCACTAATTTACTTCTTAGGACAGACCTCTCACAGAGGATTCATAATCTGTTAAACTACTTCATGTGTTTTCTTGTAAACATGTGACGTATTACAATTCATGGGAATGAACCCTAAAGACCCGATCCTGCAGGAAAGTGGGGTTTTAATGGCTTTGGGGTGTTTTTTTAATGAAAACATTGCTCTCTGTATATGCTAATCTTACACTGTTCTCAAAGCATTTGAGAACTGACCCAGCATCTGCAATTCCTGTAGCATTTGCATTCTGACACCATTATGCTGTCTAAGTGATGATTATGAAACAGATGCTTCTTTTATCTTCTTTTTATTGAAAGACTGTATAAGACCTCCAATCATAGGAGGGTATAAGAAGTTTGTTTGTTTATTTCTTGGGAAATATTTCCTCAATGAGCTGTTTCTATTGTGTTTCTTAAAGAGTCTAATTATATTTGCAAATGAATTTACAACCTAGATGTCTGAGCATGATTCACAAATTACATGCTCTAAACATAGTAAATACTGTATAAATGCATCAGCAAGTGCAATTTACCACTGCAATCCAATTAAACAGGCTGATTACCCCTTTGACACTTAAAGAACAGGATTGGTCCTCTATGGCTTGCAGCAATACCTCATCTTTTGCAGGGGAGGGAGCTATTCCCTACATATTTTAGGATGTGGATCCATAAAATCAGTGTGCTAAGGAAAAATATGCAGCAAGTGCAGCTACGCTGGATAGGTTAGTGGTGTCTGTGAAACATACATTGTTTTGTCCTATCTCCATGATAAAAACAGATAAATGAGATGATAAGAACAGGGGAAATGGTCTTTCCTGAAGACCTTCAGCCTAACATCATGTTCCAGCCACTTGCTTTGCCACCAATGCTGAGCATTCAGGTCTGTTTATAGGTAAATGTGTCCGCACACATTTGGTGACATTAATGCCAAACTCTTTTTCTGCCTATATAAACAAAATATAATGTGTAAACCCACATATAATTCTTCTACCAAATCTTGGCTATTTGTTGGCATCTGGCAAAAGATTTTCATCCCAGCTTTGTGCCCTCTTAGCTGATGTGGCCCCACAGGGAAGCTGCACTAAGGGCCCTTAAACAATGAGCTGGAAAGTCACAAAGTGCTAAAGGAGAAGCTGTTTGTAAATTGATAATATCTTTATCTGTAGTATCAGTAGCATGCAGCTCTTTGGGCAAATGACAGGTGTTTCTTGCAGGGTAGACACCAAGTGCCTTCTGTGCAAGTCAGAATGTGGGCACCACTGGTTGTGCTCTGTGGGTACATCAGTTTGTTCAGCTCTGTAGTACCTGGGCGAGCAAAATCTGAGTAAAAATGGTTTCCTGTTTTATCCATATGTAGTATGGATAGCATTTTAATAGTATTTAAACTAGTATTTAAAATCAGAGAAGTATGCATTAAAAAAAAAAAGGAAATATTAATAGTGACAGCTGGAATTATCTCTGCATCTGTTCATTTAGTTCCCAATTCAAATTTCCATGCAGGCCCTATTTATGCTGCATAACAGTTAACACCGTAAATTGATGTGATTTCAACACAGTTTAAACCACACAGAAGAAACCTATACAGAAACATATTCACTACATTAACAAGCAACATCAGTCAATCGCTTGCACTGTAAATTGAAAATCACAATAGGATAGATTGTATCAGCTAAACACTTTCTGAAAAGCCCTGAACACCCTCTGAGTGGGAGGCAGAGGAATGGAAAATAACTTCTTGGTGTTTGTAATAAACCCCCACCCTTCCCTTCCCAAGATTGTGTTCATTAGTATAACATGTACATGGGGAACTGACTATTCCCTCACACCTGCTTTGTACAAAAGGTCAAGCAAAAAATCAAACGTGACTCAAGTTTATAGAATCACTGCAATTTCAAATTAGGGAGACACTGTTGAAACTAGCAGGGCTGAAATGTAACTTCCTCTGTTCTCATTTTTGCCCTGTAATGTTAAAACAATTTTACATTTTTTTAAAATTAATCTCCTTTTATTTTCTCTTTAGTTTCCAAAGGCAAAATGTGAGTGCCAGAACCCACCAGTTTATCTCAGCCAGCCAACTTGGACACTAACTGGAGAAAAAGAATTGTAATAAAGAACAGATTCACTTTCATACAGACTGATGGTTGTCATGGAACATGCAGAAAGAACAAGTTCTACAGTGATTGTCATAATTTTGAATAACATTGTCCTCGTCTCTGCCCTTTTTCTCTCTTGGGCAATTGTACTTACAGATGCTAATGGACTTTTTATTTCTGTGCAAATTCTCCACCTGCAAAAACAGCTACAAACATCAGTATAAATCCTCTTTAAAGCTCAGTTTGCATCTATATTGAACACGTTGTTGAAGAAAAACATGAAAATTGTGCTCATTTTTACACAGAGAGGTTCTTCAGGCTACAGAAATAGCAAGCCCTTACTTCTGCATTGGAACCTAATGTCGTTCACCACCTAATACTATTTATTACCTATATACAAATAATTGTCATATAGCCTTACATTTTAAGGCCATTACTGAGAAAAAGAAAAAAAGTGTTATATTCTTAAAGACAGATGCAGGATCAATATTTGCATTTTAAATGTGATATTTCTGTACCATTCTTGGTAGAGTATTTTTCTGCAAGTATTGCTGTAATTCACTCAGTTTCATGATAAAGACACTTTAACAAACTCCGGTGCATTTCATTTTTGTATTGTAGTCTTTATTGGCTCAGAAAAGAGCTTTGGGAGCTTCAAAGCCATCTAATACATATGCCTGGATCCTTTTCATTTGATATTGGGATGAGGGTCTATTTGTTCCCTCCTGTCAGTTGAAGCAATAACAGCAATAGGATAAATAATCACTGCATATGTCAGGTTTGGGGTTCCACAAGATTGATTAATAACTAAATATCATTGCAAAACACCATCCTTTTGTCTCAATTTAAACAGTTTGACTCTGGTTTCACTCATGGTTATATGCCTGAACAAAACCAGGAAAAAAACCCTGGAGGTAATGAAACCTAAAATCAACAACAAACAAGCATCAGATCAAATGTCCGATCAGCCAAATCCTTTTCTTTTTTGCATGTGTATTTTTCTGGCTCTGGGAAATGCCTCTTTAGAGTAAAAGGGTACTGGACTGAGTTCAAGCTATAAACAAATACCTGAACGTTTGAATGGACTTTCAGGAGAACACCAGGAGCTCAGCAGACCTCCATCACTCCCAGGGTTTCAGGTCTGCCAGGATGGCAGCTCCCCATTTTGGAGTAGAGTTGTCAAAGTACCTCATATACTCCATCCCAAATAATTTTCCTTTTCCATCCACAGTGAGATTTATGTTGCCAATAGCGCTCAAGAAGGGTTTCCTCCTCCAAGGGGATGGATGGGCAGCAAGCTGCTCAGCTACCGCTCAATCACCAGCAGGTTTCTAGAGCACAGGTTTTCACCTGGATGCTTAGGATCACTCCTCAGTGAGTAGGTAATCTAACATGCAGAAATGCCCTGGGGAGCAGAGATGGGGGCCATGTTCACTTGCTTCCCAGGAAAGTCCTCGCCCTAGGATGCAAGGTAGGCAGGAGATAGGTGTCTGAATGACTCCAAACAGGGAACCGAAGGCAGCTTGTTATTTCCCCGTGGACAGTACTAGTCACTAACTTGTTATTCCAGAGATGAGAGTCTAAGCCCTCATTTCTGGAGCCACTATTTCATCCTTCTTTTTTGTTCCTGAAACTCCTACATTCCTGACTACACAAAGGAAGAAAAAAGCGTCTGAAAAGTCATCCTCCTAGCCAAGAACTTTAACCATTAGAATATAACAGAAAAATTGTCTGCTACTACTACAGTATCACCAACTTAAATCGGTTTGGATGAGACATTTAATGCACTGCTACCTGTCAATTTCAGAGCTACTAAAACCTCTCGTCCCTTCAATAATTACCTCCCTTTGCTGCTTCATTTCTTCAGCCATCCATTATAGCCGCCCCGGCATTCACACTCCATGCTTCTCAGTAATCTCTCAAATACCTGTTGTTGCATTCTCCATTAGTTACAGCTATGAACTGCTGCACTGCAGCATGTTTGAATAGTTTGCTTGATATCTTATTGTTAAATACTTAAGTTGCAGCTCATCAGTTTAATTTTTATGCTGTTACAGCAGGATTGCTGAGTTTTCAATGGCAGTAACAGCAGCATCCTTAGAGGATTTTCAGAGATGGTTATTGCTAATGGTACTCAAACTTCATCGGTCTTGCAATGAGGTGAGTATATTTTTTAGAACAAAGTATCCCATGAAACATTTCTCTCTTAAAGCACATCTCAGCAGAAACGGCTAAATCCTCTCTCTCTTATTCTGACTTAGCTGCTGTAGTAATTAAAAAGCCCTTGTGAGTTGCTCTGATCCCAGGGAAAGAGAAGAACATGTTGCTCCTCCTTTCACATGTTATTAGCAATCTTACATCAGATTTCTTTTCCTTAGTTCTTTTTTCAATCATGCCAAAACATGTCAAGCGAAAAATTCAACAGCATGATCAGCAAGTAGGAGCATCTTACAGTAGCCTTCAAACATCCTTGATTGCTTGTTAAGAGAGAGGTTATCTCTTTTCAACTTATTGTAGCCTCAGGAAAAAACCACAGGTAGGGTGGAAAGACTTTTCTGTGGGTGTATTTTGTTCTCTCAGGATTGCTCTCATGTCTTGGTCATTACCTTTAAGCAATCCAGAACAGATTGCTTTGACATCTCAACATAAAGCAAAACTCCTGTTTTCTGAGGCTGTTCCCAGAGAAGCTGGGAGATCTTTGCTGGAGAATTTCATAAACATGCTACACAAGTATCTGCTGGAGACAGTCATTACTTACCTCACAGTATTGCTAGAGGATGAGGTTTTTTCAAAGGTGTTTCTCCAGTTTTCAGATCTAGAGAAGAGGATAATACTGTGTTATCCCACCATGGCAGTTTAAGACAAGACTGCTTTGTCTAGTCTTCCCTCACAATGTCTAGATGTTAAGATGTCAGAAATATCAATATTCTGGTAACAGGAGAGAAAAAAAATAGCTGCTCCTACACTTCTTGTGAACAGGGGAAACCAGCAAGAAAAATTAGAAACTTGGTGTCTCAGTTATACAGAACTATGAACCAGCACCCATGAGTGACATAACATGTCACAGCAGAAATATAACAGACATATTTTTACAGAGGAAATGCAGCATTCATAATTTTGTATGTGTATTTGTATGTGATAAACAGTGTCCTTAAAAGTAAAGCAGTAGGGTACATATTAATGAAATGACATTACCATTCGTAAAAGTCCTGCCACTGTGAGCTGGCTTGTCTAACTTGACAATGACTCTCTAGGAAAACAAATTACTGCAGACCCTGCACAGTTGGTACCAGGATGTATCACCAAATATAATTTTAGAAATTTCCTAGAGAGCACATAAGTAGAAAAGCACAAGTGTTCTGAAAAGTATGAATTCAAATGTAATCAGTAATAGCATCAGCTGAAACACTGTTATATGAAGACACCATATATTTGCCCTCTGGCTCTTTTGTGAATACATAAATAACATAATAGCATTCTTGTACTAATAGGCACCAATAATTTTCTCAATTGTTTTCTACTTGCCCTGACAATCTACCAAGTTATTAGTCCATGTCAGTCTGATATAAAAGGCACTTCAGAACAAGTGGCTAGAAATACATCAAAAAGTGGTAATCAGAAACAACAATGTATTAGACTGAAAATGTGGTCACTCATTTAACAGGTTAGTCCCTAAAATTTTAGCAAGGCTCTCATTATTTTATCCAGCATGCTGTTTCAGGGAAGTGCTGTTGGAGATGTTAGCATTCAGATTTTTAAACATCTCTCGCTGCAGCCAAAGGTCCTGCTGTTTCTCCTTTATGATGACAGGCAAGCCACTCCCCTCTCTTTCATTTCATGAATACCAATCATAGAGACTCAAGAAAAAGACCATTAGCAGCATATATAGCTGAGATGGAGAGATATTTTGCTCAGAAGGGGTAAGATCTTGTATTTCACATGACTCACAAGCCATTCCAGTGTGTATTTGCTGTAGGAAGCAGGTACAGCATTAGAGGAGTTGTCAGTCCTTTGGGGGAAGCTGCTAATGGAGCCTTTGCAGTTCCAGCAGGGTACACAGAACAGCCCACACATACCAGCACTGCAGCACTGACCAGCATCACCTCTTCTAACTTCACCTGCATTCCCTCCTCCTCTGTCTTTGATGACTAACAATTGCTATCATTACTAGCAGAGTAATTTTCTGACAGGATATGTCAGGGGCAGGATGTCCAAGACAAATGTGTCCTTGTGTGTTTCTGTGTGTATGTGAGCGAAGAACTCCAAATGCAACCCTGTCACGAGCCTACAGTGCCTCAAGGTCCTGCCCTTACACCATCAAGAAAGAAGGGCACAGCTTGTAACTTGCAGAGAGAAAAAATAGCTCAAGTGAAATAACATTTCAGAGAAACAATCAAAGGGAACCTCTTCTTTCTCTGCCCTTTTGCAATACATTTCAAGCTTCTGCTTGAGAGCTTCCAAAGGAAAGAGGTATCAGCATTTCATAGTGATCAAAACGATATATCATTTTCTTAATGCTCTACCCAGAAACTTTTAAAGAAAATGGTCTAAAAATTCAGCAAATAATCCTACTCAGTTTTACCATTTCTAGAAAAATGGGAAAACTTTGGAATTAAATTTAAGGGAAGCATTAAATATAGTTGTCATTACCTGTTCTGCCCCTAAAGAAGTTTAGTATTGCTTAGTTTTTCCTGAGATTCTTAAATAAAAAAATATTTGCAATTTGTAATATTTCCTTTTAGCAGACAGAGGAATTGACCGGTGTTTCTAAAGCTGTTCTCCAGCACTCTTATTCACTGTTCATTATTTGCAGCTTGGAAGTGCATGCAGGTTCAAATAGCATTGGAAGATCATGTGTTTGATACTTTATAGGTGTTTTGCTGCAACCCATGGGCCTAGAAATATAAGACAATTAGAAGACCAGAAAGAGTGAACCTCTTGTAAATAAGGAGTACCAAATAGCGACCAGTTGAAACACTTACTCAAGGGCACACTAAAAGAGCTCTCTCAGAGCCAGCTATTGGGCTTGTATCTCCCAAGGTCTTCTTCGTAAGAGCATCCTTCCTGTTCCAACTGTTTAAAAAATGGGAGGTAACTGGCTCTGCTGGGTAATTATATGTCAGAGTAAAGGAATTTGAAATGTGGCATGCTTCAAGGCTCTTTTCCTTTCCCATCTCCCATGCTGTAAATACAAAGTCTCTTGGTGAAATCATTACTGAACACAGGACAGAGTCTTACCATTATGCTGAAGATGCAAGATACGTTACCCTGGCCTTGTAGCTGCAGGGCCTGGTCCATGGGAACTTTTGAAAGACACAGTTAAATGAATGCATCAGAAGTATGCATCCCCAGACCTGAGAAGATCTGTGTCCTTGGCAGAAGTCACACACCTCAAGAGCGTACTCAGAACCTCCAGCCGATTGCCACACTGCATATACTAACAGACCCTTTTTTATTATTTTATTCGGTTGCATCATTCCAAGACCCCATCACAGGACTCTCAACAGGGCAGCTGACGTCATTGCAGCTGTACATTATCTCAATGTGATGGGTTATTGTGACACATCCAGTAAGTTGTTTTGTTTTTTTTCTTTTTGGTTCAGCTGCCACTTATTATTTTTAAATCTTTCACCAGGCTTTACTTTGGCTATATTTAAGAAATACTTGCTGAGCTCTAAAATGGTGTGACTCTGCTCATACACCACCCACTGTTGAAAGATTCTACCATTGAATATGAAGTCAGCTGGGTAGCTTAATTCTGTTATGACAGCCCTCCAGACTAAAATTCCTTCTACATCACATCTATTCTCATTTACCCATTTCCAGTCTTATGAATTTAGACTGAAAATATACCTCTGTTTTCTTGGTTTTAACATTAACATTCAATGCAAAATAGAAAATGTGACATACACACTTTAGTAAGTGTATGACAAAGCACATGTTTGTGTGGAACAGTACAAGTACATATGTCCATTTAGAACATACAGTGTTACAAAAATGTAACTAATATTAAATTGGACTATGCAATATGTACAGAAATCTATTTCAGGATATCAGTGTTTTACATTTTTATATTCCCATTATAATTTTATAAGCACACCATAAAATACTGTGGAACTTTTCTATTTGCTCTTTTATGAGCACAATTGCATTCCAAATGGTATTCAAGACTATACACTCTTGTACTCTACAGATGTCACATAATATGTAAATATTTTATTGTACAATGCACACATGGAGACTTGTGCCCTACAGGGTATCCCCTAATTTATAAGTGCTTGATGAAGATGTTTAGATTTCATTTGGTATTATTTATTTTTGATAGCATAACAGGAAGGCTAGTGTACAGGGGATAACCTTGATGGATTTGCTATGACAGATCTGGTGCTTACAAATCTTCTACCCCAAAGAAATCAGTTCTCCTGCAGTGATGGCTCATGGGAAATTCGGATCACTTCCATTAGCAACAATGCATTGGTAACAATACTGCATTCAGATGTTGGGAACTCAGCTTAAGATTTATACAGTGAACATAGAGAAAGCAGGGTGTTTTCTTGGATGGACTTAGAGCAGCTGCTGTGCATTACTTCCCGGCAAAAAGATAGCTGCAATATTTATATTTTTCCTTCCATTTGCCAGCTTTCCTTCAAAGTTGCTCAGCCACCACGCTGTATTTTTCAGGGAATAAAGCTACTCTCGTCACCAAGAACACTCCAGGGCCCTCTGACAGGAAGCCCCTTCCCCCACATATGGCCTCCGAGTCTCACATCTGTCTGTCTGAAGTCATTAATCCAAAGACTTCCATGAAGGCGGGACTCTCACGCTAACAAGCTGGCAGCTTGGGTTGTGCTCTGTTTCCTGGCTCCAGCTAAAGCCTTCCTTGCAAGAGGTTAGAAAGAGCAGCCCTTCATTTTAAGCAATGTTCCAGTGAGTGACTTGAGCTGAACGACAAGCGCTTTTCAGAGCAGCTCAGTCTCGAAACAGAAGGAAGGATCTTCACAAACATAATAGCACAGTCCTTTTGTATTTAAAATATTAATTAAATAAATTTTTAAAATTCTTCACATAAATCACTCCTGCTGTCCCTTACCTTTGTAATGTTGGCAGGGACGTGGCAGAAGCCATGGTACAATTCAAGGTATAATTCAACCAGGCTCAGGCTATACCATACACATTTCACATGAAATGCATATGTTTTCACTCTACAGTAAGTTAACATTTTGCCAGCATGCAAATGAAATACAGTTTCATGGTAGCTGTTAAGGAAAAAAAAAAGGCATTATCAAAACAGATATCATTAATTTCATAATTAGACTATAATAACTCTTAACTTTGAGACTGGAAGTAAAAGTACAGAGAAAAATAATTGCCATTAGCTTTCTTTCAAACCGTAAATATTTCAAAGGGGATTTGAGATTATTTTATTTGGGAATTCGAATTACTATTTTTTAAACAATTTTAATAATCTCTTCCATCCAGTAATATATTTTTCTTCCAGAAGACATATGGTTTTCTCTGCTTTCAGGCTTCCACGGAATTAAGTTCTTTGGGAGGTCAGTAACACATTTCTAAAGCTCTTTACAGTGATCAAACTGAATCCTTGACCTTTTTTTTTCTGGTGTCCTTGTGCTATGAACTACACATATTAAAAAGCAGCTAAAACAAGGCAAGTGAGATTTTCCTGATTTAAGAAAGTTGCTGATTGCCAAATACCATCTAGAATGGCTTTGTGACATCCTTCAGGAAGAAAGAGGGCTGCAGATAACAGTACAGAGCACTATTTCTGTGAGCATTCCTGAATCTCAAAGCAGTTTTTAGAAGCTTTAGAATCAAACTAGCTAAAAGGCAACTTACTTTAACTCCATCCCTGTATCTTTGCTGGCCTGATTAGCAAAGAACACTCACAGCCAAAAATGTGTCCCACTGTACAAGTCATTCACTTACCATTCAAGTGAAGACATTTCTGCTGCAGGAAATGACCACACTCTCAATGTCAAGATATTTTCAGCATCCTGGAATTTATTAGTGGGCATGGATAACAAATGCCTCCTGATGATATTTTATTCGACAGACACAGTCTGTTAACAATGGTCCTTGCTTAAATGGGTGTTCACCAATGATTTCAAGGGAAGAATACACTAGCTCATGCAGCAAACTGAAGGTTTCCACCGAAACAGGCATAAGTGCTGATGCTATTTAGGTAGAAAAAGCACAGCCTAATTTAACATCACCACAGGCAGCTTTTACCAACACCCTCAGAAGACTTGTGTGGTCCAGGACATCTGTGATTCCTAAGACCAGAGACAGAAGAGCTGGCATTCCTGTCTGCTCCTTCTTCTCGATGACCTGCTGACACTGCTAGTGACTTTATACTGTGTCCTCATTAAGAAATACTGGCAAATTGGAACAGTGCTATAGAAGGCAAGGATTTCAGTCTTTAAAACAAATATGGAAATTATGCTAATCTGGAAATCTAAAAGGGGTAACAGATATGTCCCTCACAAGGTCATAACATAAAAATGCACAAAAAATAACTCACCAGCTGCTAAGATGCAGTTAGCTGATCTCCCTATTCATTGTTATCCTTCAGAAACTATCAATTTATCAGGGGATACAGACATGGGAGAGAGGAAAAAGAAATAAAATCGAAAGAAAACTAAAACAAATAAACAAAAAACCCAAACAAAATCCCAAACAAACCCCAACAAACAACCCCCCAAAACAAAATAAAAAACAGAAAAGGAGACCCCAACTGAAACAAAATATGATATTTGATAAGTAATGGTGTGAGTCAAATTCGCTGCAGTGAATAGAATATTGCCACCAACTTTAACATACTCTGGATCTGTCCTTAACTGAGAAGAAGACATAAACGGGAGAATGTTTATGATATTTTTAATGCAGTTTTAAGTAAATCTTCTCCCCAGATTGTTGTGTTTACTTGTGAAGACAAAATATACAGACTGGGCTAGTATTTAGGAAAAGGATTAACTGTAGAAGGCAGCTTGTATGAGCAAAAGCAAAGCATAAAAACTTGTGCTCAACCTGAATGTATGAATATTCCCAAAAATGCTGCATGATGACTTCAGGAATGAAAAGTAAATATATTCTTAGCATTTCATTAGACCACAGCTGAAATGTTCAGTGGCTTTCAAGATAAAGCCAAGAACATGATACCAAAGGGAATTGTTAAAAGATATAAAATAAATACAAACATCTTCCAAACGTATGGTTACTTTAGTGGGAGAGAGGTGGGCAAAACTCATGATTCCTACATACATGTATTTATTATTTGTTCCTATTGAAAGCAGGTTTGACAGAAAACAAGTTTCACAGTTTAACCCCAGCTAGCAAGTAAGTACCATGCAGCCCCTCACTCACTTCCCAACCCAGTTTCCCTTGTGGGATGGGAAAGAGAATCAGAAAGAGGTAAAACCTGTGGGTTAAGATAATAACATTTTAATAATTGAAATAAAGTAACATATATAATATAATAACAGTAATAATAATTATATAAAAACGAAAGGAATAAAACCCAAGAGAAACAAGTTATGCACAAGACAATTGCTCACCACGCACTGACCAACGTCCAGCCCATCCTCAAGCTGCAATTGGTGGCTCCCTGGCAACTTTTCCCAGTTTATACATGGGGCATGATGTTCTTTGGTATGGAATATCCCTTTGGGCAGTTTGGGTCAGCTATCCTGACCATGCTCCCTCCCAGCTTCTTGAGCAGCTCCTCACTGGCAGAGCATGAGACAATGAAAAGTCCTTGACTTAGGGTCAAGGTAGGACTTAAGCACTACTTAGCAACAATTAAAACATCAATGTGTTAAAAACATTCTTCTCCTACTAAATCAAAACCACAGCAATATACCAGCTACTAGAAAGAAAATTAACTCTATCCCAGCCAAAATCAGCACAACAAAACCCAAAAAATTTCTGTTGATAGCACACAAGTAATTCCTCAAAAATTATTTCTGAAAAGTCATACAGCATAGCAAATATAGCCTTAAACATCAATAAAGGGAAGAAGTGTGGTTTATTAAACAAGGAGTTTAATTTCAAGCATATTCTGTAACGAGAAAGAACAGAACAATTGCTGAGGGAAAAGAGAAAATAAACAGAAAAAAACCCAAAACAACCACAACTCCAAAACACACCTCTAAACATTTAAAGCATAATGGTACGATAAGCAATAAGCAGCCTGGGTTCATAAGGAGCACGTCGTGCCAAGGAAATATGATTGCTTTTCTGATAGAACTGCAAAAATCCTGGATGAAAGATACACAGCATGATTTTAATAAAGGATTTAATACAGTGTCTTACTAAGTCTCCCAAAATTAATTCAAATTGCTTTAGATGTAAGCACTGTCAGGTAAATTGAAAGCAAGTTGAAGGATCACAAACACTGGCTGATGAGAAATGGCAGCACATTGCACTAAGTTGTGGGGAGGTGGGCAGTGGGTCTACTGCAAGGTATGAAGTTGTCTCTTGTTTTAATAACTTCATTAATAAGCTTGAAGAAAAGGTAAACAGTATGTAAACTACCGTGGCAGACAACTGAGATTACTGAGAGTAATGTTAAACTGGCGGAAGATAACAAATTAAGGTCTAACTTAAGAAAAGAAGAATAAAGTAAAAGTTAAGCATCAAGCTACTGCTTTGGAGAAGGGACAGCCCACAGCAGAAAAAACCCAAGCATCTTCTACAGGCAAAGCAATGGCCTCCACTAACCCTAAGAACGAAGGTAATATATGTTACTTATGATACATATGACTGCTTGGAATGCACTTCACTGGACATAAAAGCTAATGCATATTTGAGCTGCATATTTAATAGTTTAATGTGGCACAAGAAAGGAGAAAATCATCCGCACAGAGAAAACATAAGGTTTTAATTGTTTATCATTAAATACATTTTAGCATAGCAAAGTGGAGAAAAATCTTGAGATGCACATAGAAGGGAGAGACAGAGACCACAACACCAGGAGGTAACAACAGGGGCTAGGGACAAATAATCTAAAGATGTCTGCTCCAAGATTTCAAGGGAGGAGGTAGCCCCTACACCACAGTCTCTTCATGCTACATTTTATTCCTTTAGCTGTTCTTTTCCTCATATTCGCTCAAGAGAATCTGTTCTTCCTCACTCATGACTTTTTTTTTTTTCTGACAGCCTTTTTGGCTCTTCTCATTCTTTTGTCTTTCACAAAGTCTTTCTCAGCTTTCCTTCTTCTCATTTTCTTAATTTCTTTTTATAGCTGGATAAGGCTGCTTAAAATGAACTACTGAGATGTCATTCAACTGTCTCTGCCACTCTGAGATATATGTTATCTGGACTGGGCTGCAGGTAGGGTTAGAGGAAGTGCTCATATGCTAGAGAATTTTGGCCATCTCAAGGACAGAAATGCTGTCAAAACCTTTTGAAATTCTTTGGAATTTCTCAGCACAGTTGAAAGTGGAAATGGTGGAACTTCCATTCTTTCCTCAGTTTCTCCACACCAGCTGTGAAACCTTTGTTATGGCCTGAGATTTTCCATAGTTCATGGAGCACAACTAAGAAGTCACTACAGTTCAGATCTTAATTTCCCTTGCACTTCAGTTCTGCATTAAATAACAAACTAGGGCAAGTAGTGACTCGCTGGAGCAGTGTTCCTGTTGATTATCTGTATCACAATGGCAATCTGACTTGAAGCTCTGGATGCTAGTTTGTGCTTTTTAGGGTTTATGCCTCCAATTCAAATGAGTTGAAATAGTCAAACTCCAGTAAATATAGGAAAAAAATATTTTGTATAAAGCAGCTAGCAAAACCCAACGAAACCCCACACAAACAAACAAAAAAATAACCAAATGGGCAAATATCTAAGAATTCTCTGAAATGCAATGATCAAAAGAATTTCACCACGGTGGATGCTCTAAGAAAAATCACTGTTATGCTGAACACTAACTAACATTTTCAAAGTCTGTAAAGGTTTAACCTGTGACCGTATGATTCTTACTGCCCTTCTAAACTTCTTACCAATTACAGAGTGAAAAACTTAGATAAACTCCTAAGAAGGAAAGGTTTGGTTTTGGTTTGTTGTTTTTTGGTGTTTTGTTTTTTTTTTTTTTTACTGATCTGAATTTCATAGCTAGGCAAAGAAAAATAAAAATTTTTGTATCTCACATCTAGTATTGTAGATTATTGAGACCTTTATTTGTTTGAGATTTCTGCAGAGAAACTTGTGAAGATGATCACAAGTAAAAGGGATAATGTTAATATGAGAGAATAGAATGAATTTATGGGGATGGATATCACTCATGCAGCTTCACCTTCATTGTCTTAATCTATGGTCTATCAAGGATATCCAACAATAACAGATACTCTTTCCCACAGATCCACACTATATAAAGAAAACTTATTTCGCAAGTAATTCACTTGCGAAAAAAATTGATGACTTCTCCCTCCAATGATCAATGTTTTTAAATAGTCTATATATCATTCTGCCTTTTGGATAAAATAGGACAGAAAAGCAGCAAGGCAAGTATCAATCACATTTTAGTTTTCCCTGTAACATAGACACTCGTCTTTTTATTACTACTAATAATAGAAGAGTTGGTGGAATTTGTCTTTAAAAACAAGGATAACTTCAAAACCAAATCTATTTGGACTGTGTGATATGAGCACTGATGCTTACCCTTTAAAACAGAACACAAACTTCAGCAAATGAGAAAGGTTAAAGGGAAAAGCATTATAATTTAAAATGTGAAACTAGACAGGAATAGAAATCCATACTCAGGAGCCATCAGAAGCTTTCCTAATGGATGTCAATAAATGCACAATCAGAATACTAATTACA
This sequence comes from Lepidothrix coronata, assembly GCF_001604755.1. Lineage (NCBI taxonomy): Eukaryota > Metazoa > Chordata > Aves > Passeriformes > Pipridae > Lepidothrix > Lepidothrix coronata. The sequence continues at coordinate 1,952,921 of NW_016690246.1, read as the reverse complement.
AGAAATTCTCAATATTATCATTAAACTTTGGATTCCTTCTTTAATTTAAATTTCAAACTTTTCAACATTTACTTATTATTATTTATTGTTACAGAGCCTGGTCCAACCATATAAAAAACTGAATTCAACAACAAAAGTCCTGCCATTGATTAGAGTATTTTTGTCTGACTGAAATAAAAAACCCAATGATACCACATCACAGTAATTCTCTCTGAACTCAGACTTCTATGACAAAGTAATAGACATCAAAATCCAGTGGGATGTAAGATGATAGCGTAAACAAATCCGTGTTTTTTATAAGAAAAAAAAAGTTATCCTATTAAATTTACCTAAACAAGAGAGAAGAATCGAGTGTAAAATAGATAAGGACACCATATTTTAAAACCAAAAAAGGACAGAAGTTATTTTGGGCAATATACTCTTTTTCTTCTTCATTGATAAATTGTTGAATATTGCTAACCATATCCTGGGCTGTATCAAAAGAAGCCTGGCCAGCAGGTTGGGGTAGGTGATTTCTGCCTCTCTGCTCCACCCTCACGAGACCCTACCTGGAGTACTGTGTCCAGCTCTGGCACCCCCAACATAAGGACCAGTTGAGGTGGGTCCAGAGGAGGCCACAGAGATAATCAGAGGGCTGGAGCACCTCTCCTACCAAGACAGGCTGGAGAAGAGAAGGCTCTGGGGAGACCTTAGAGCAGCCTTCCAGTACCTCAAAAGAGAGACTTTTCACACACAAGGGACAAGGGGGAATGGCTTCAAATTAAAAGAGGAGAAGTTTAGATTAGATATGAGGAAGAAATTCTTTGCTGTGAGGGTGGTAAGAAACAGGTTGCCCAGAGAAGTTGTGGATGCCCCATCCCTGGAAGTGTTCAAGGCCAGGTTGGATGGGACTTTGAGCATCCTGGTCTATGCTCAACATACGTGGCAGGTGCATGTATCCAAGGTACATGGCAGGAGGGTTGGAACTAGGTGATCTTTAAGGTCCCTTCCCACACAAACCATTATATGATTCTATAAACCCTGAGCACAGTTAAAAAGGACAGCAATAATCCCTTCTTGCTGAAACACGGTAACATGTTCAGTATTCCTTATTCAGGTAATGAATATTGGAGATGTCAGAAAAACCAGCACTGCAGGCATTGAAAGCCTATTGATTTTTTTATCATAGTTGAAACATTGTAGAACACCAACAAAGCAGAATAAATGTATTTGGAAACCTTTCATTTTTATTTATTTTTCACGTAGGAACATGTTTATTGCTGTTCCTTTTATAGATTTTCGCTGCAAAAACATCTGTGAATTTTAGTTCCCTCATCTAACAGAGTAAAAATGCTTTGAGTGTTTTCTGGTTTTCTTTTTAATGTGTTATAAATATAAAAGTCTGCTTGTGGTTTTTGAGACCATTTCTAGGCTGATGCATGGTAAAAAGACTGTCAAAACATGTACAATTTCTTTAGCAGAGAAACACACTACAAGCTGTGAAAGCCTGAATGAACTGTAGGCTGTATCAGAATACGATAGAGTGGAAGCTTTATCCTAAAGGAAGATCTTATCAAAAGAAGTAATAGAAATATTTGAAAGGCACAGGACATGTGCACCATCACACCCCCAAAAACCCTACAACAAACTCCCCTTCCCCCCTCAAAAAAACCCAAACCAACAAAAAAAACCAAACCCTAAAAGTCAGAAATTATAAGGACTGCAGCAAAATTTCAATTAAATATTTGAGACCAAAGAAATCGGAAAAATTCAATTTTCAGACACTAACTTTCAGTATCTAACAGGGCAGCAATAGTAAATAGGGGCAAATTAACGGTTTTTAAAGCCAGCAAAAGAGGACCTTCTTAGACCAGCTGAAATAGATAATTATGATGCGATAACATCATTCCTCTGATTTCCTTTGATGTAAATGTTCTAGCAAGACAAAAGCCCTGAAGAAAACACCAATCATGCCTATATAAATACATAAAACTTCTCAAATTCAGGCAGGGTGGTTATATGGCTACAATCTAAAAATTTTTTTTCAAGTGCTCTTCTTTGCAACAAACAAAATACCTAATGAAGTAAAAGAAATGTGACAAAATGTAAGCATAAAATAATAGCTTTTAAGAATTTTCTTTGTGTTTAGAAAGAATTTTTCTCCATTTTAAAGAAGGTGGAATGTTGACAGTGGAAAATCTATGCACAACTCAGCTCTTATCTCACTATTAAAGGATCAGTGATGTAAACCAAATACTGCTTAACCTTCTTCTTCATGATCCACATTTCTTGCATTATGCAGAAGAGCAATATATCTGCTAACTCCTGTACACTCCTTCTATATAAAAGCCAGCAGCAATATTCCTCAGTACCCTTTAAGAACAAGCAGTGAATTTATCATATCTGCTTGTAATGCCCTTTGGGACTCTTCAGGAAGAAAGGCACAGTAAATGTAAGCTCATTAGCATCATTAACTCCTTTTATACACCAGCTGAGCTCAGAAGGAACAAATGGGAGAAAAAATATAAGGGCAAAAAAGGTTAAATATATTTGCCATTCTCTTCCCGGTAGGTATTGTTAGTTTTTAACATTCAAAGATACCTTTATTGGATGAAACTTATTTATTAGGAAGTTTTAAAATTAGCTTGATCATTTGCTTCCATGAGATGACACTTACGTTGCTAAGGAAGAAGAAGAAAATGGCTTGACTTATGTTAAGGGGCATGCAACACAGCAGTGCCTAACTTATTACACGTTCTCCTAAGACTTAAGGTTCCCACAGGTACACCTCACCTACATGTGTGAGAGAACAGTCTGAGGAAAATGAAAAACTTTTGGTTTGTCCTGTTTGTGTGTTTTCTGGGTTACTGTCATGGCCAGGAATGACACTTGGAGTTGAACGGGACAGGACTCACCAGCTTTAGACAGTGAAAGATCACATTTTTCATCCAAAATAGTAGCACCTGCAGTTAGGATTTTATACCACACATTGGACATCACTACCCGATAAATGGCCTCAGGAAGACACTTTTCTCTCTCTGTTGACAGCAAGGTCAGCCCAGTGAGTACCTTCATGTACAGCCTACCTCTCCGACAGCTAGGTGAACTTGTACAGCTATATTTTTAATATCACCAAGAATTAAAAATTCATACAAAAGAATCCTTCTGACACTACAGCTTGATTCAATCTCACTGAGAAAAAATGGTACTAATCTTGCCTCTGTTGTTGCAGCCAAGAGACTGGGTTTATGTGTATATGAGACATGTATTTTCTGTTACTGTTGATTTCCATAATTTTCTTTGTTGATCATTAATACAAAAAAGATACAACCTGCAAGCACATCTCAGGTCCTTGGGATCTCAAGATTTTAGAATCTGGCCCACAAGAATTTACAGGACTATTAGATCCACAGTCCTGATTTCAGTCCCTAAACCAGGGAGCTCTGGCATCTTTTACTAAATTTCTGATCTTTACATCAAATGGGTTAAGCTTGAGGGGGGAAAGAATGCTTCTCAAACTGCTTTATGGGAAACGTTTTAAACTTTTCAACTGGTTGGGCATAAGTTGCAAGAAAATTCTTAAAAATGGAAACAAAGGCGATGGAGAATCCTTAAGGGTACTTCTATAACATTTACTTGCATATTCGGCAAGCTGTCACCTGAATGAAGTAAAAATCAGAGGAACAACAGGAAGTTTATCTGACTGTATAACGCCAAGAAACAAATCCACACACAAACGTCCAAAGCAGGAGAGAAATCCGTGGAGACGCTTCTGATGCTGTTCTGCTGCGGGCCGATGTTTCCTTCAGCTCAGTCTGGTGCTTCATGTTGCGCTCTCACCCGCCGCCCTCCTCCCTCTCTCGTCGTGGCCTCTGCCCCTGCAGCGCGGCTCCTGTGCCGCCCCGACGCCGACAGCTTCCCACACTGCCTCCCCCCCATCCACCCACCCACCCGCGATTCGTGCAGGGCCCAGACTCCCGGTACCGCCGCAGGGCGCTCCGCTCTCCTATCGCTCTCCTCGGCCCCGCTGGCACCCGCGGGCCGAGGTGGGCAGCCAGACCCTGACACCGGGGCGAGCCGGCAGAGACAGAGCAGGCCGGCAGCAGGGTCTCACGGACCGGCTCTGGGGGCGGGCGGGGCGGGAAGGGCACGGCTGGCCCGGCCCCGGCCCCTCCCCTCGCCCCGGCTCCCCCGGCGGGCGGGCGGTGCCTCGGCCCCGCGGCGCCGCTGGGCGGCGCTTGCGCACTGCGGAGGCCGCCCTGCCTGCCCGCCTCCCCGGCGCGCCCCGGCGGAGCCGCGCTGAGCGCAGCGGAGCTTCACCGGGCTGAGCGGGGCCGCGGCCGCGGGGAGCCGGAGCAGAGCCTGCTGAAGACAAGCCTCTGCCTGCCCGGGCGGCCGTGGCTGCCGCCCCGCTTCTCCTGTTGCCCGCACGACTGGGAGGCAGGAGCAGCCCCGAGGGGTCGGTCCCGATGCTGCGCCTTCCCGGCGCTGGCAGCAACTTTGCCGCTCCGGCCGCGCTCGCTGCTCCCTGCCGCCGTGCGAGCGTTCGGAGGGTGCAGTGACCGATCCCAGCAAGAGTTTTGCAAAGCTCTGATACACCCTGAGCTGCGCGCAACAACCTGTGTTCTCCGAGGTGCTGGAGAGAAGGAATTATGTGTTCGCGACCGCCCGGCGAGGGGAGGTGTCTTCCTCAAGGGACCTTTCCTCACCCATAGAGCTGCCGGCTGCCCGCGACGGCGGGAGGACGCAAATGGGCAGAACGAGGCCGGTGTGGCTGCTGGCGAGGAGGCAGCGGTCCCGGGAAAGGGCGGAGCGCCGGGGGGGGGTCCTCCCGGCGCTGCACTTGCCACATTAACTCGGCGCGTCGGAGACGGCGACACAACTTTCTGGGTCTGCCCCGGGTGGCGGCGAGAAGAGCCTCTTCTCCGCTCTGCTCGCCGCACCCCCAGCGGACCCCAGCGGCAGCGGGAGCCGCGCTCCGGCGGCAGCAGAGTCGCGGTTGCTCCCGCTCTGGCCCCGGCGAGGAGGGCTGACCCTGGGAGCCGGGCGGGCATGTCTTTCGCTTCCAGCCCCGCTGAGCGGGGCGCACGCCGCCTCTGAAGGGGAGCGTGTGAGCCCCGCCGCCTCCCGGCCATGCGGCCCCTCCGCGCTCCCCTCGCCTTGCTCTGCCAGGTGCTGAGCGCCTGGGCTGCCTGCGCCCTCGCCCCGGCTCCCGTCGCGGCCGCTGGGCCGCCGGCGCCCCCGCAGCGCGCCCGCTCGCAGCCAGCCCCGACGCCCCTCGCCCCGGGCCGGCGGGCGGCCGCGGCGCTCCCGGGGCGCGGAGCGCTCCCTCCCGGGACCGGCGGAGCGGAGGGACCGGGCGGCAGCTGCGCTCCCCACGGGGCGGCGGGGGCCGGGCGGCGGCGGGCGCGGAGCAGCGATCCCGGAGCCGGCGCGGCGGCGGGGAGGGGCGGGGCGGGCGGGCCCCGCTGGCTGCCCCTGAACGGTTCGGCAGGCGGCGAGGGCAGCGCCGGGGGCCGCGGGAACGCCACGGGGCGCCGCGCCCGCCTCCGCAACCCCTTCTACCCGCTGACCGAGGAGTCCTACGGCGCCTACGCCGTCATGTGCCTCTCCATAGTGATCTTTGGCATCGGCATCATGGGCAACATGGCAGTGATGTGCATCGTCTGCCACAACTACTACATGCGGAGCATCTCCAACTCTCTGCTGGCCAACCTGGCCTTCTGGGACTTCCTCATCGTCTTCTTCTGCCTGCCGCTGGTCATCTTCCAGGAGCTCACCAAGAAGTGGCTCCTAGAAGACTTCTCCTGCAAAATCGTCCCGTACATCGAGGTAATGGCTGTGGGTGGGGATGCGCGGCCCCGGGCGTTTTCGCGCAGTCCCCGGGCGGACTGGCCGCGCTCGCCCGCACGAGGGAACGCGAGTCCCGAGCTCCTCTCTCCGCTGCTCCCTCGCCGCAAACCTGACCTGTCGGTCATTGCTGTCGGCCCGGGGACGTCTCAGTGCGGCGTGGTCTGGGTTTCACGGGCGCTCCTGCGGCAGAGCGGGGCCCCGGCACGGCCCCGCAGTCATCGGAGGCGGCAGTGGCCGCCGCGGTCCAGCGGCACCGGGATTTCTGTGGCTCAAGCTGAGCGCGTCCAGCGCTTCCTGACACTCGCGAGAGTTCTGCCAAACTTTCCTTGCTCCCAGTGATCCTGTAAGGCATCCTCTCAGAATTAGGAGGAATTTCAACTTTTTTGCTTTGCTGTTTTCCTAAAGTCGAGTGAATCAGGAAAGCGGATGGAGGGAATGAGTGGAGTAGCTTGTAAGAAAGTGATTGTAAAAAGCACCATCAGCAGGATGTATGGGCTCTTAATTTATATTTCAGCGTTCAAATTGCACATTTATTTAGCTTTTTCTTTTTCTTTTTTTTTCTCTTCCCTTTAAAAAAAAATACCTCAGCTCCATTTAAACTGCAGCTTCTTGGCAGTTGTTCAAAGGCTCTGTCAGAGAAGCTCCCAGACAGCTGGCCGGAGTCCTGCCGGCAGCGCTCAGGTTGTCTGCTTTATTTACTGGAACTGAACACTAAGGCTTGTTGGTAGGATGGTAGCCTGTAGTTCTGGCTGGCTCTGCTGTATTCCCAAAACCTTATGTTCAACATTATTCTGTAACTGAAAGCTGATGAAATAACTGTTGATCCTCTTGTCCTAAAAACGAGATATTAGAGAAAAAACAAACAAAAACCTAGACAAAAAGTCAACACCCCATCCTCCAAAAAATGAATAACGCAACCTAGTATTAATACAGTGTATCAGTTTCAGCAGAACATTGTTACAGAGTAACACACAGTTAACTTTCAAGTGGTGTTTTTAAGAAAGTGTTGAGAAAGATGACCTGTGTAGCCACTAAATTGTCATTGCTTCTTTCGTATGTGATACAGTTTATTACTGGTGATATTGAACAAAGGGTGGAGCTGTGCTACGCTTAGATGAATTCTAGGCTGGTAGTATACCACTGAGTTTGAAAAACTCAGAGTACACTTAATCAATTTGCATTTAAGAAGACATGGTGCAGTAAATATGTGTTTATTGAGAAACTGAAAGGATCTTCTAAAATTTCTGAATTGGATTAGTGGTGTTTCAAGAGTAACCATTTCAATTACAGTAGATACAGTAGTTTGCGTTTCAAGGACTTTCCTACAGCCACATTTCACGCTTCCTAACATTTTTTGGTGCATCCACATACAAAATAGAAGTAATTCTTTGTAATGCCCATTCTAATTAAAGATCAGTAATTTAAATGATTTGCATGACCACACTGTTCTTCAAACTTAGTTGCTTATGCTGTGCCTGGCTTTGGGCAGTAGAGAGTTTGTCAAACTGAAAGCAGTTTAGCTGAAATGTAGTTGCTGAAATTCAAAACTGTAATCCTGAAAAATGTTCATCTGTCTACTGTGCTCCTTTATACTTCAATATAACCTTATTTTTTCACTTAAAAGTTCTGTAGATGTCTAGAGTTAAAGTCTTATTCAGGAACTGGCACCAGTCCAGTTGGGATGGACCAGTAGCTTGGTCTCTGTCTTAGGCTTAATTATTACTGGTGTCTATAAGTGAAGCATTTTCCTTGTCCCTAAGGTAGTATAATTAACGTAGATCTAAGGTGCAGATATAAAAAAATACAGCCTTGGGGTTCTGCGTTGCTCCCAGAATTGTATATTTTTTATTCAGTGGTCATTAAATATAATATGTATGTAAAGTATATTCATCACCTGAGAAAGTGTACGTAAAAGGCTGGATTTCCCCCTCTATAAATTGTAAGAATGAGTGGCAGATACTGAATGCTACTAGTGGATCATGACTCTTCATGGTTTGCCTTGAGCTTGGCAAGAAGGAAACTATCCTGTAAATCAGAATTTGACCCTGCTGAGGCAGAGAAGGCAGTTAGAGCAAAGGTTCACCACTTTCCAAGTGTTTTCTAACCTCACAGGCATTACACAGTGACACTGACACCACCAGGAGCAATACAGATGGGGAGCATGTCATGAAATCCACCCATGTATATGAGCAGCTGCTGTTCCTTGCTCTGGATTGTTCACAGGAGTACACTCATCCAGCAGCTGAACAACACTGTCTTTTCCCTTGTTACTCACCTGGGCAGGCTCATCCGCTTCTCACACAATGGGAGAAGGATGAAAGGAAAGCTGTAGACAGCTATCTTCAGGAGAGGTTTCCAGACCTTCGTGAAATACAAATAGAAGCATATTCCTGCAGATGGACGAATTTTAAGCTGTCTTTGTTTTCTCTAAGTTTGCCTAGTGTTTGGTTCTTCTAAGTGTCTCTTAGTTCCATGATTTGCATCTCTTTTTGTTACACATCAGTTCGCCTCATCCACTGTTTAGTGAGCTGTATGTCTCACCCAGATTTGTATATCCAGAAATATCTTACTTTCAAGCATCAAAGACCCTTATTGGCTTGAGCCCTCTGTCATACCAGCTTGTACTTTCAGAACTAGGGAACAGGGGATGTCTGATTATCCAGATCAAGTGATGCAGTGATCACAGCATTTTAACATAATTCAGACATGCTTTGTTTTATGTCAAAGGTTTCAAGTGACTCCGGTGAGATACCTTGAGTTTTCTTTGTTTAAACCTCTTGAGGCCAACTGGTTTTTATTTGTGCTGTTTAATGGGTACTGTGCAGAATTTCAACAAAGCATCTGTTGCCAGTGATAACACATATGCACACACAGTCTGGGGAAAATGTTTTATGGTATCTTCATGTACATTAGTATAGGTAAAAGTTGAGTTTCCAGCAGTGGAAGGTCTCCACAATATTTAATTTAAAGCGCAGTTTTCCTAATAAATACCTAATAAAGATCTGTGACAAGTGCATTAAGTAGTCATTTCAGCCATATATTGTATCACAGTTTGTTCATTCTAACCCGCAGGTTTGAGTGTACTCAGAGGGAACTGAAAAGAGTTTTAGAATAACTAATGCAGCTACTCTGCCCATAAGGATGTGTGGAGATGTGCTTTTCCTCTACAGTTTTAATCCTCTGCTGAACTGTTCTTAAAATTTTGCCACTTTTCTGCAGATGGCTCGGAAGTTTAGTTTTTGTGCATGTCTGAAGTGTTTACGTGCACACTGTGCTTATTTTGTCTTTCATATCATTTTCTCAGCATCACTCAGAATCAGGAGATATGGGGTAAATCAGAATACAAAGACAATGACTTTGGCTGATACCTGCTGATGTGGGACCCTTTTCATTTTGTTTAAGCACACACAGTCTTTTGAGCAATGTAGTTCCCTACTTACAGATTTATTCTAGGCCTTAATAGAAAGAAGTGGATGTAGTGGATGTAGACAAAATCTGTACTGGTACTGTGCTTCTGAATATTTTACAGCTGTTAGTACTGTGAAGTAGAATTGCTATTTTTTTTATTTTAATTCTGGAAGGTGGTAATGAAGAGATTAAATAAGTTGTTTAAGGCCCAGAACAGCTTGCTCAATATGACAAATGTCAGCTAGGACTAGAAAGTATCTTTTGGAAGCTTGCTTAATTTGTGTGCATTCCGCTTTTGGGGATTACACTGGAAGCTCGATGAGTTTGGAGGGGTCATTGGAAGTAGGCATCCCATTCTATGCCAGCAAATTGCATCCAGCTACTTATAGTGGAGTAAAGATTTAGAACTGGGGAATAGTCTAGAGTGAGGGCTTGGAGAGGCTGATTTACTGCCCTGTGCAGTCCAGCACAGACCAAGAAGTTGCTGAGGCCAGTAATGGTACACAGCTCTCTGCTCAGTTCTGGTAAATATGAGCCCCTCTGCCTTTCTCATACACCTCACAAAGAAGAGAAAGACAAAGTTTGTGGTGTCTTCATATGGACCATATCATGCATATGAGATGGGCATGGCTCTGGAGCAGTCTGACAGGGAAAGCCTCTGAAAAAGGATGCTCAGTCTCTGCATGTGCTTTTGGCAATCAATTTGTGGCATCACTCCTGTTTCTGATGGGTAACTTCCAGCTCAGGAAAGCTATCACAATTAGTATTCTTAGTGGAAAGCATAGGGATTGATTTGGCCTGGAATATGAATTACTCTCTTTCCCTGGAGCTGACTCTCCAAGGCAATTTGAGGTGAGGCTTTTTCCTCTTTCTCTGTTTTACTTGACAGAGGTAAGTTAGAAGCACAGAAAAAGTGGCCATTCTCTGCCTGTTCCAAAGCTGTCAGAAGAGATCTCTATTTTAAGTTTTACTTTGGGGAAGCAAATATGTTTTTTATGGGAGTATATAAAAGCTGTGTATTTTCTGTCTTTTCTGTGTCTTTTGATGTGCGGCATCTTCTTTGTGTCTCTGCTTTGACTCTAGTCAGAGCTATGCTCCTGAACCTCCAGTGAGTCCTCTGGGTCATAGGCAAAGATACTCAGAGATGTTTGCAGTTTCAAAGCTTCTTCATGAGAGTTTTCTAGGGCAATGGCTACATGTGTCTTTTACTGAGCAGAATAACTTCAGCACTTATCACACAATAAATAATTATTTAAAGCAGAAGTGTTAATATATCTCTGCCCTTTAGGTATTAATGGCACAATGATAGTGTCTGCCATGTTGGTTGTTCTGTTAGTCTTTCTTTCCTCTGCAAACCCTGTCTGCAGGGTCTTCTAAGTTGTCCATAAAAATTTGCCTTTGGCTAAACTTTGCATATGGCATTTCAGCATGAAAATGAATTTGTGTCAGAGTAGGTCTAAAATTGGGTCAGTAATATTTAAGTTACATATGTGTGGAGAGGAAAAGGCAGCATCTGCTATCCCAGCATCAATGACTGCTCTGAGCATTGGGATGTCATTTCTCCATATGACAGGATTTTTTCCTGCAAAACAGGAAGAAGCAGATTTTTAGCAGTAGTTCATGTTGTTAATATTAAGAATTAGTCCAGGAGTCCCTTATGTAGCATGATGAGAATTAGATCCTCGGTGGAGATGACACTTGTTTCTGTATTAAAAAAAAAAAGTAAAATAAATTTACCGATATGGTAGCATGGTAGAGTGCAAACAGGAAAATGAACAGAAATTAAATCCTTTTGTGTTTTGTGATTTTTCCAACCCCCAGATAAGCATGTAGTGTAATAATGAGTATTTCCAGTGCCCTGATGGTCTGGTTGGCTTTCGCTTCCAGCAGAATTCAAGAGCAGCTCATGGAATTGGATTCCAATTCTGAACAGTATTACTCTTAGGATATCATCATGGCTAGGCTTGGCAAACGAGGATTTGGGTCTTAGCATATAGAAGAGGATAAATATCACACAAAGCATGTGTGCTCTGTGTCTCCTTGATGTAAATGTTGATAGTACTACAGAGGAAACTACAGCATTGTACCCATTGTTCAATGTGTGTAGAACATCTCTGTGATAGTAGTTTCCAGAATTACCATCTTATCTTTTAGATAGTTAAAGTGATGTCGATTTTTATCCAGGATGCATAAGCGAATTGATAGTGTCAGAGGGGTACACTGGCACCAGTTCTCCTTAGCTACTGAATTACTTTTGCCACACCACAGTAGTGTTTCAACTGAGTGACCCTTCCCTATTTTAAAACATAAAGCCATTAATGTTTAATAACACTTCTTGGAAGGAATACTGTGAGACTTATTTTTTTTCTTTCATAGTAATGACTGTTTTTCTTGCTTTTGTTTTGTTGGGGTTTTTTTGTTGTTTTTTTTTATTTATTTATTTATTTATTTATTTATTTGTTTTGTTTTGGGTTTTTTGTGAGGGGGTGGGACTTTTTTATTTGAAGAACAGAAACCAGAAATTTAGATAAATGTTAAATAATTATTTGCAGTAAAATGATCTTATTTTGCAATAGTCCAGTCTTGTTACTGGACTCTCTACTGTAAGTGTAGAGTTGCACAAAAAAAAATGTATTTTGATTTGTTTATTTATCTTAGGCAAAACTGACAAATTTGGAGGAGCCCCCATGGTATGTTGCATTAACATGCTCTAAAGCTATGAAGTTTGATGTGCCTATAGAGCAGCCATAATAAAATGATAGACTATAATGGCTTGAGGGAGAAATTAGTCGTTTATATGATATAATAGGAATGGATATAAAGAGTCTACAGGGTGTTACTGAGAGCTCAGAGATGCCCTGGCTAGTAGTTATCAACCTTTTCTGTAGTTCAGCTTTCCCATTACAACAGGAAAATTTTTCTAATACCCATCTTGCCTTGTAACAAAGGAAGGAAGAGTGCCTTGTAGTTTAAGAAACTCTGTGTTATCCATATCAAGTATATTCCATCTTAGAAAATCCAGTTTCAGCTGGTAGAAGCAGCCACTTCTTGTAACACTTCTAATTTATCTTGTTCCGTATAAATTTAGTCTGCATTGTTTCCCCTCACTTTTCCATCAGGTGTGCTTGAGAACATGATGCCTGAGATGATTAATGGCCCCTCTCATTTCCAGCCTTGAGTTGTTCACGGCCAGTTGATTTGCATTTTGTTACATTCACTGTCCTTTGGCTTAAGTAACTTTTGTATCTCAAGATAGATTTATCTGTAGATAGCAGCAATATCACTTCTTGGTTTTTGTCTCACTGGATGGAATGACCCAACCTCTGTTTTATATTCACTTACAGAATTTGGTCTTTGTTGACCTTTTCACCCAAGTCACCTTTTCTGATTTCCTTTCTGGTTTTCATCACCTTTATCTGATCAAGCAGAAATTAGTGAGAGAGAATTGAGTCTTATTTCCACAGCCCTTGCTCACTGTACTACATCTTCACTGGTCAGCCAGAGACACTACTCCTAGAGGCCAGGGCCAAGAGCCATGGGACCACAGTAGGGAGAAGTAGGACAAGCCAGGAAAGGCCTGAAAACATTTCAATAATTGTTAAAGTTTGTAAAAGGGGAATGAATATGTTGGAGGGATGGGCAGGAGAAATGGTACAATAACCTGAGCATTTCATGAGTGTTTACTGGTGGTTTTCTCTGGGCTCAGTTGCCCAAATCAGTTTGGACACAGTTGACTAACAGCGTGGTGAGCTAATGACCAAAGGTTTATGCAGTGTCTGGAATGAGCATCACAGTGCCCACTAACATCCTTGTCAATGCAAGAGACTCTCCTTGTAACGATAATGTCATCCTGTGTATGTGTATGCTGTAGCTGGTAATCCCTTCTACAGTGATTCTCTGCCCAAATAGTGTGGGTATTTCCTCAAGGCAGGGGTTCCTTCACCACCTTCTCAAAGCAGATTGGTGGTCCTTCAGTTGGAAACTTGGGGGCTTCTCTGATTTCATGTAAAAAGGGAAAGTTGTAAACTGATGTCATCCCGAATGTCTAGAGACTGCAGGAGAATCTTCATAGGGACCATATGGTAATAAATCAGACAACTAAGTGATGATCAAAAACTACTGAGCCTGAGTTACCCTTGCCTTGCCTCATTTCCTGCCATGTTGTTGGAATTAAGACTGCAACAGCACATCAGACACTCAGCTGTTACAACAAGAAGAGCACCATTAAACTCCATGCAGCTTTGTACCACTTTACGACTTGTTAATTTGTGCTTTACCTACTCCCTGTCAAGTGAATTATCTTCATTCTGTGGTTATTTCAAGGCCATGTATCATATTAAAAAGGAAACTTCTCTGACTTCTTCCACACTTTCAGCTTAACTCTAATTAGTAGTATGACTGGTATGAAGAAATAACCCTAAACTGAAATTGTGTGAACATGCAGAATGCTTGTTCAGTTCTCACCCACATAGGTTTTGAGTAGCACCCATTGATTTTGCTGGCTATTACTTATAGTCTGCATTGTGGGAAAGTAATCTAACCCTTAAATTGCTGTACTGTATTTAAACAAGTCAGCTGGAGTGAATCTGTGTTCATCTGCTTGTGTGATTGTATGGGTTTTGCAAGCTTTTCCATTGCTTCACTAACTCCACTGATCTATAGAAAATAGGAAACCATTGCCTGTTCCAGAGAAACACTGGCTTTGTTTAGCTCATTTCATCAGTAAATCTATAGGAGAGTTTTCAAAGCCATCTTCCAGTATTCTTAGTTGTTTCCTCTTGCTCTATTTCACTGTCTTAAACCTCCAAGTTGCTGGTCAATTAATGTGACAGGAGCCCCGTAGGTTATGTTTGTTCACGGTAGGCATGTCTTCTTTCATTAGTCCAGCCCTAACAGCTGTAGAGTTTTAATGTCTTAGCTGCTGTGTAACAGTCTGTTTGCAATGAAATGCTAAAGCAATAGAAGTGTGTGTGCTGGGGGCAGGGGAGAGGCTTATGTAAGAGCTGAGAGGGAAACTGTTAATTTACAAAAACTCAGCCTTTCTTCTGTTCTGCTGATTTTTATTTCCATCCCTATTTATTTCTGAATTTCAGTTATTTTCCTGTCTCCTGTAATTGTAGCAAGCTGTCCTGACACTTTTGTTATTCATCTTGCATATTCAGGCTAAAGGTTTTGCTGTCACTAAGAAATTTGAATACTCCTCACACATTTGAATGTTTTGGAAACAAAGTCACTAATCTTGAATTTACAAATGTCACTCTCAGCTGTGATGCTGAAAAATCGTATTTCATTAGCTAGGTTTATCACTGTTCATTAAGATTTCCCTGTAACTGTAATTTTTCTTTAATTGTTTTTATTTTTTGCTGTATTTATCAAGCTTTCTTTGAATCTTGACAGACAGTTTAACTTCCTAAATCAATATGTTTGCCTATTAAAAATGTTTACAGTACTGCCTTGTCATCATTAAATATTCCTGCAAGTTAATTAGTAAGAGATTGCATCTTACTTGTTCAATCTTTTAGGAAGCTGCTTCAAAGAATTCTCCAACCAAGCTAATGTCTGACAGTTCTAATCCCAAGTGCCTAATATTTTCCAGTGATATTCAATTTTAGCAATCTGATATGGCCATTAAATATGGAAGGCCAAAATTAATGATACATTTATATAAATGTGCATAATTGTGCTATCTATCTTTGCAGAACGTTTTACAAGAGATGCATAAACAGTAATATTTCAATATTATGGTGGAAATCAGAAAATGTTTTTTTATGTCTGCCTGTATGAAATTGAAATCTATCATTACACATCAAATTTTGATAAACAAATTTATAGTGAACTGCCCAGTATTACCTTAGATTTCCCAGTTAATTGCACAGACACATGGTTTATTCATGATAAAAGTAAACATTCTTTACATTTATTAGGAATGTTAGTTAACAGTTTCTTTTCTTCTGCATCAACACATTTGCAGCATAACACAAGCATACAAACCCAAGAAAATAAGTGAATTAAAATGCAACAGGGCACTTAATCTTTCTCCAATTGAAGTTAATGGGCATTCTGCTTTGAATTTGAACTGAAGTTGAATTTATTGTTAATAGAATTAGGCCAAAATGTATATAGTCATTTTGCAAATTTCGTTTTTATAAAATTGAATTATAAGCAGGAAAAAATTATAGGAAATGATGACATGACAGTACAAGATATCTACTCATACATAGAATGATGGTTATTAAAGCTAGAGAACATAAGCATTGCTCTGTACTTTTTTCTCACAGTGTATAATTGAGAGTTCTGTCCAATCCATCGTTAAATCATTTAAAGAATGAAACTTTGTCCATTTCTCCTGACCTGCAGTACACTCTCCCACAGGATGTTTCCTATGAAATTGAGCCTGGATTTTCCTGTAATTTTTTTTCTAAATAAACTGTTGAATACAGATTATTAGAGCTCAACTATTATAGTGAAGGTTCCAAAGTTAGACTTGGGAAGTCTGAGGATTTCAGGTATGATTTCTTTGAACTGACAATATGGGGTGGCTTTATGTGCCTACATCCCATCAAAATTTCATTTAAAAGTCTAAGTCCACAAAATTAGTTGTTGGACCCTACTCAATTCAGTAGGTGCCTAATCCAATCCCCAGGGTTTCTAAGTTTTGTAGATGTGAAAGGTTTCAATGTTATGATCCCCTGCATGGTTGATAACTTGTGTTGGTAAGTTCGTCCTTCTGATGAAGGAAGACGCTCCTATCTCCCCTTTTGATTTAAGATTCCAACCCCTGTGGTAGAACCAATCTTTATGAAAAACATCCCTTAGAAAAAAGTGGGGAAGGAAAGGGTTTAGTTTTAAGTTTTGCTCAGTTCTTCTATTTTATTTTCCACTCAGAGTTGCACAGGTGCTTGCTTGGGTCTCCAGGAGAGGATGACACCAAGCTGGAACAAATATTTTTAGGCAGAAAAGTAGAAGGGTGTACTCTTTCAGAATGCATGCTGGATGATAGCTGAGCAAACACTGGAAGTTAAGTTCTGTTTGTGATGTTTCTTTTGGTGGTGCTCAGCACCATGGTGCTTAACTGTCTCCTACACTGATACCCCTAAATTATGTTTGCCTTTGCCTTTGCTGGTCAAGTGGCTAGACTTGACTGGTGTTCCAGAGTACAAATTGAGCTATCTCTATGGAAGAGTATAAACCTCTTCCAGAGAACAGCTCAATGGTAAGAGCCTTCATCCAATGTACAATGTATTAATTCCCTCTTCAGCCTGAATGAGTTCAGGCCTTCATCTTCTGTCTCTAAGAAGACTGCCATCAACAGGGAAACAGGGGACTTTTGAAGGATATGATGTTTTCCCACTCTCCACTGATTAATGGACTGTACCCTTGTAGCTGTCTTTTCTCATTTCCCCCTTTTCCCCCTTTTTCCTTCCTTTTTTTTTTCCCAGATAGCACCTGTATTAACTTGTGTTTCCTTTCCTCCTTCTCAGGTGGCCTCTCTTGGAGTCACCACATTCACACTGTGCGCCCTCTGCATTGACCGGTTTCGTGCTGCCACCAACGTGCAGATGTATTATGAGATGATCGAAAACTGCACCTCGACGACGGCCAAGCTGGCTGTCATCTGGGTAGGTGCCCTGCTGCTGGCACTGCCAGAGGTGGTGCTGCGCCAGCTGGCCAAGGAGGACCCCGAGTACAGTGGCAGCCCCCCAGGTGAGCGCTGCGTGGTGAAGATATCCACCACGCTGCCCGACACCATCTACGTGTTAGCTCTCACCTACGATGGGGCACGACTCTGGTGGTACTTCGGCTGCTATTTTTGTTTGCCTACCCTGTTCACTATTACCTGCTCCCTGGTGACAGCGAGGAAAATCAGGAGGGCTGAAAAGGCTTGCACAAGGGGGAACAAGCGACAAATTCAGCTGGAAAGTCAGATGAACTGCACAGTGGTGGCTCTGACCATTTTGTATGGGTTTTGCATCATTCCCGAAAACATTTGCAACATTGTGACTGCCTACATGTCCACAGGGGTCTCTCGACAAACTATGGACCTCCTCCATCTCATTAGCCAGTTCCTTTTGTTCTTTAAGTCCTGTGTTACCCCAGTTCTCCTCTTCTGCCTCTGTAAACCTTTCAGCCGGGCCTTTATGGAGTGTTGCTGTTGCTGCTGTGATGAATGCATCCAGAAGTCTTCCACAGTGACAAGTGATGACAATGACAATGAGTACACCACGGAACTGGAGCTCTCTCCTTTCAGTACCATCCGTCGCGAAATGTCCACTTTTGCCTCCGTGGGGACTCACTGTTAATTTACCTTAGGACTTTTTATTTCATGTATCTTTTTCCTTTTTCTTTTTTTTTTTTTTTACTTTATATTTTTCTTCTTGAAACAAAATGCAGGAAAAAAATTACTGTTGAACACTACTCTCAAAACCAATCTGTGTATTAACCGTCATGCTTTGGAAAATAATTTGTTTGGTTATTAAAAGAAAAGAGAGACAAGGAGAGTCAGCACTCAGTTTTAAGTCATGATATTTTGTATGGTGCTAAGATTTCATTGCTTGGGGAGGAAGGTCCATATCGATCCACTTTTATTTAATTCCATAGTATTTTTTTTGATAATCACTGCAAAATGATTTGTAGACATTGTGGGCTTTGCAAGATGGTTCACGTAAAAGTTGTGGTGGAAAGTATTTGAAAGTAGTTTTAATCCAATTACTGTACACTATTGTGAGAGGACTTGGACTTCAGAAAATTTATAAGTAGCATAAAAATAAATGAGGCTTTATTCTTTAACTTCCTTGTCAATCTGCATTTAACAAAGACATCTATGAGTACTATTAAATTCCTTTAATAAGTAAAAAAAATCTTTGCATAAAATAATATAGATGGCAATATTTAATTAACATTTGGGTACTTACCCTTGGAGGATATAATTACAGTGTTCAAGGAAGATGGTTATAATGGTATTAGATTTATATGAGTGGGTTTTTTTAATGTTATATTATGAAGGTCCAGTATGCCTCATTGAAAATTTTTTTAACCTGCAGGTATACAAAATCTGAGTTATTTTATACTTCTTACAAAGAAACATTCATTTTATCATTGCATTTTGTCTTGTGTGGTTTCAAAATCAAGTTTCTTTCCAGTTTGATATTGGTTTTACATTGGAATTTTGTCCTCAGTCTCTGTATATATAGCTCCTACTAGCTTCAGTGAGTCTCATTGCAGAGGAAGGCATTTTTTGCCAGAGGTTTGCTGACAATAAATGTGAGGGACTGAAACATGTGGAGAGTGAATTCCTTCTTTTTTAAAAGGTGTAAACACACTTGGATGCTTGGGGCTTGACCCAGAGCCCATGGCAGTCAATGGAAAGGTTTCCATCAGTTTCAGAGGGCTTTGAATCAGACTGGCATCTCCTATTTATTCTGGGATGTGTAGCATGAATATTAATCACAGGGACTCTCTATACTGATTATAAATCATGCTGCCCTCACAGAGACGGCTATTCATGAGCTGCTCACAGCTCTGGAGCTGTTTTTGAGAGCCACAGTGTGTTTTGCTGATGGCTTCTTGCTGTTCACAGAGTCGTTAAAATGAGGGTATGTCAACAATGCCAGCAACAGTGTGATATAATAAAATTTAAAGTTGTTATAAGCAAGCCAGGTTAGAGACTGAAAAGTGCCTATCCTTACCAGCAGAGCTTATTTGCCCCACTTCTTGGCTGAAGTAGACAGGCTATTCTTGGCAGGCAAGCTGGCTCATAATTATACTGGGCAGCAGGCTGAAGTGAACTTACTGAACACTAAGGAACTGAATTTGTTATAGTTAGCTTATATTTTAATACTAATTAAATAAATAGTGCAATTGCAATCGTATGAGCAGAAGTAAAATCACATGCATTCGTACTTTGAAATTAACAGTAAATGTAACTGATGTAATCTTACCTCCTGATACCTGCCTCTAACTGTGTTAAAGAACTTACTGTAACTTCTGGAAAGGAGTCTAATTTTTGTTTGTAGACTGTGGACTTATTATGTTTAATCTTTGTAACTGCTTGGGCAAGCAGTATTTCTTCTTTTTCTTTACCATTTTAACTTATGGTCATTTCACCTGAAAAAAAACCCCAGTTTAAATTAATTAATATGAATTTGAATACAAACATACATGCACTTGAGTTCTTTTTCTGACTTCTGAATCAGACATTGGGCCCTAGCAAAGCAATCTGCTTTAACTACAGACATTTTTTTCTGTTTAGGACTTGCTAAATTACTTAAATTTTTAAAATCCTGTTGTAACATAGTCTCTTACGACGACAAGGGAACTGTCTCTTCCTTATAAAACCCTTCACTGACTTTGCTTGATTACATTCAATAAACTATGAAAGGGATTAAAGAGAAAAGATGAAAACGAAATCCTCCTCACTGTGGTGCTTTTGTCTCCTCAAATACATATTCCTGTGTCTGCATTTTGATTTGTACTATTCTTTTTTACATGCCAATTTTTATAAAGAATGGGAATAAAACCTCCATTTTTGTTCCTGGCTGAGAGAATTGTTTCTCTCAGCTACCTTTTCTGTTATAGCATGAGCAGGGACTCGAGGATCTGGGAAAAGAAGAGCAGAATGGGAGGAAGCACTTTTAAAGAAACAAACAAAACAAATAGAAAATTTACTTGGGAATATTAAATCATCACGTTTTGCTATTTTAGATGCAAGACTGCACCAGGACAGGGAAAGTCCCCATTGCTTTGGATATAAGATGCTTCCAGCTTTCAAGTCTGCAGTGTGGGTATGTGTCAGCTCTGCTAAGGACTGTTTCTAGCTCCCAGGTTATATGTTGTGTGTCCCAGAGAGCTGCAGTTTGTGTCTCCATTTAAACATTTCCACAGTATGTTTATGGTAATCCTACTGGAAAAAACAAACAAACAAACAAAAAAGCCCAAACAAACAAAAAAGCCCCGAAACAAACAAACAAACAAACAAACAAGGCACCTCCCCCCCAAAAAGATTTAATGAGGCCATTGGAGAAGGTAGAATTTGAAAATCAATAATGCTATGTTTGGAAATACATCTTCCTGCTTGTGTGACAGACCATTGTATTCAATGGTGTTTCTTTGTCTGTAACCTTGCCTTTTCTGCTGCTAAAAGAGCATTTTTTCGCAGCTGTT
Source organism: Lepidothrix coronata (assembly GCF_001604755.1). Taxonomy (NCBI): domain Eukaryota; kingdom Metazoa; phylum Chordata; class Aves; order Passeriformes; family Pipridae; genus Lepidothrix; species Lepidothrix coronata. Next base: position 1,932,521 of record NW_016690246.1, on the reverse strand, counting down.
TCTCTGCCTTGCCTTGGATGTCCATAGCAATTTGACATGCAAGACACCCTTTTATTCTAATTTGCTCTCTAAATTGGTTCAACTAATACCACATTAACAGATTTGTATTGTCACAGCCGTTCAAGTGTCATGCTAAATGATTCCTTATGTTAGAGATGGAGTGCTGCATTGCTTTTCTTCCAGCTTTTGGGATTGATGCTCTGAACTCTTGAAATTTTCTTGGTGTTTGCTTTTCTTACTTTATTTAATATTATTAGAAGCCATTTCTGTCTGTTTTGAATCCAGTTCTGTAAGACATTTGTCTGTTAACAAGAGGACACTTGATTACTGGAGTTTTGGAAATGCTTATTGCAAAGATTTAATTTTTTAACCTAAACCAGAGAAACTTGCAGAGCATAGTGATCAACGTAGGAGGGTGATGGAATGGAAAATCAGATTGTGAGGCAGGAAAACCTTATGGCTCTCAGTTATGTAAACCTTTAATACATTAAAACTTTTCATCTCTGCCCCGGTCCCATTAAGAAATTAAAAACCATAAAACTATAGTATAAGTTCCAGTATCTCCAATGAAATCGCATTTTGTGACCTGTATCAAAAATACAATATTTGTGTAGGCCAAAGTACAAATGGTAAATTATTGAGTAATATTGCTGAGTTAGAAGAAATCTCTTATTTTACCCCTTGCAAGATAAATTCCTACATTCAAACTTAACTCCTGCCTTTAAATGACCACAGTGACTTGCTTAGCTCCTGTTCTGTCACTGGGACTCTGATGCAAGCTTTCACAGAGCTCCAGCAGCTCTGGGAATGGCTCCTAAAGACATTGCAGAGGTTTCCAAGCATGTGGTCCTATGTCTCTTTATAAAAGATTCTGTGATGTTAGGCTACATGGTGAGACTCTCTTATTATGTTTGTGCCACGCAGAAGCAAACTAGATTCTAAGAAATGTGAATTGCTGTTGAAACTGAGTAGCTTCTCCAAATTCATTGAACATTCATATTCAAAGCCTCTCTAGTATCTGTGAGCCATTGTATTGGGAACAGTGCAAATACATGCAGCTTTGCCCTGTGGGTGCCTGTTGTAGATGTACTCAGATACATCGCTGAACTGCTTCTGGTCTTTTTTTGCCAGGTGACATTAACAGAACTCCAAAACCAGTTAAATCATCCCCTTGTCATTGGGCTGGAATTAAGACTGAAGCCAAAACCTGCCCAAAATTAGTCTGTCTCCTTAGCTGGGCCCTGTCTTTTTTGTGCATGGAGAGCACCTCTAAGGTGGTTGCTGACTTTCAGTAGATACAGGCTTGGCAGAGCATATATAGGTTTATGCACATTATGATGAACCAAAAATTTAGGTTCAATTATTTCTAGGATGGAAAACTAGATTTAAAGTCCTGCTCTGCTTAATTTATATGTGAGACTTGAAGTCTGGTGGCTCAACATCCCATCAGAAAGGCATAAGGCATAACTGCTGTAGTAACTGCTGACCATATTCTGGAGGGGAGAACCTATATGAAACAAACTACCTGCAGGAAGCTGGCTCACCTCAGTTCCATAAGAACCTAGACCTAATGATTTGCCCAGATTACAAAGGCAAACTGGAACCTTGAAGTAGATCTTCGATGTCTCTTCTGTGTTCCTTTTCTTCTTTCCAACTTTTTTTTCCATGAAATGCTCAGCCAAAGTCAATGTGAGCAGATGATGTGAATCATTAAAACTTAACGGTATCCTACATGCACTGTCTCATGCTTCAGGAACTGTATTTTTTCACTACTATTGTGTATTTGATGGAGTCATTTAACACCTATCCTTGGCAGATGTCAAATTTTCAAATGCTGGATATGTTTTGTAGTGAATGAAAATGAACAATGAAACAATGAAACAATTCATGAACAATGAAAAAGACACAGACTGAGACACTCCAGGACACCCAGCCATCTCTGCTATAGAAACACTGACTCCTGTTGAGAGCTGAAGGTTCACCAAAGAATCAGGAGGAGAGCTGTGTTTAATCATGTACTGCATTTAACCCCTGAAATCCAGGCTGCTTGCTTTCCGTATTTGGCAGGTTCAGTTTCTGTTTTTCAGGCAGTAAAATTTGGGACAAAGACTCCCTGCCATTTTCAACATGACAACACAGAGAGCCAGTGCTTTGCCTCCTACTGATATCACATTCCCTATGTAGTGTCACCTGGAGTGCCAGGATCCATATGCCTGGATCTCCCAGCCTCTTTCAAGAAAGAAATCAAACATTTCTGTCCTTGTGCATTGTAGCTTTAGTTGTGCATCGCAGCTTCTTATTACTGAAAAGTAGAAGATATTATCCTTACTAAAATGTGTGTGGGATTTTTCTTCAAGTAGAAATCAGGCCTGTCAGAGTTACAGAATACTCAGTTTAGAGCATTTAATGTAAGTGTTAGTGGCAGCATTATTATTCAAGGTAGCAGGTCATTTTTAGGTAAATAGAAAGCTTTTATTTTTCTTCTTTTTTAAAAAAATATATTTTATCCATTATTTTTGTGTGATTACAAAGTAATTATTTTTTTCTCAAACAAAATGCAAAAATCGCACAAGAACTTGTCCCTTTTTCAAGCCATCATTAGCTTACATCAGACATCTTCCTTTGTAACCACAGTGAATTTAGCCCATTGTTCTTTGAGAAAAGAAATCAAAATACTCAATTAGAAACATGGTCATGACTAACTTGATCTTGAAGAGTTTAGATTTGAATAAACTTTTAAGCCTGTGATGGTAATGTAAAGGTTTTTTTAATAATTATGGTCATGCCAGCCTAAGATTTTTAAAGAGATGGGAGATACATACAGTTCAACAATAGCTTGTGGTTGAATTTTGTAATTGTCACTAGGGACTCCAGAATACATATAGTCTGGAATAAAATGATCTAATAGCAGCTGGATATGCATGTGATAGTCCCTACTGAAGACAATACAAGTATTTAAGTGAACAAATAAATTTCACTCTGTTAGCTATTATACCAGAAAACTAATTTTTCCCTAGAAAGTGCTTCCAATTTGATTTAATATATATGTGTGTGCGAGCTAGAGGAATCTTTTTAGTGTTTTTAGTGTTGTACAGAGAACACAAAAGCTTAAGAAAGAAGGTATCCCATCTGTATTTGTAGCCAGCAGTTATACTTCACATTTTTTCTTCTAAATTCTTTCCTTCGTCTCTTTTGAAGCAATTTCTGCTGACTGTTCTTATCAGTCCTTTCTGTGTCTTATTCCACTTGCTAACTCTCCCCTGAGCAAAGGAAAATCCTCTTTTGTTTTTCTGATGATCAATTCTTTTAAATTGAGCTTGTAAGTTAGTCTCATTCATTTTTCACAATCTATCTACTGGAAAACTTGAAGGTGAACAGTCCTTCTCCCTGTGGGAGGTATTTGCAAATAAGGAAGCTGCAGTCTATCTTTTTCTAAGCTAGCAGAACTAAAAATGCCTCATCAATCTGTGCAAGACCTGTAGCCAGAGTATCAACACTACAGTATGAATTTCTGACTTAAAGTGGGCTTACCTACATGCAGATCATGAGACAACAGACAACAATAGTGTCTCCTTGCCAAAACATGGGAGGTTTCTACATGAAACTTGCTCCAGTATTTTTATTTTGTATGGTGATGCTCTACTGAGTCTCTTTTTATCTATAAAAAATCCTCTTGTAGATTGTTAGATGCTTTGTTACCTCTGAGTAAACCATTTCTAATTTAGGCCTTCATTTAACAGATATCACTCATGAGCTTAAATTAAGTCATGTATAATTAAGCTGGGGGTTAACGTTAGTTGTAGACCTACCTTTGATATAAGATATGCTTATGTGTGGACAGCGCTGTTGGAAGCTGCATCTGGAAGCTGAAAGGGCAGGGATCCCCCATAGGCAATGCAGTACATCTGCATCCTGCCTCCTGGTGGTCGATCACAATTTGACGACAAGTCTGCCAAAAGCTGGAATTAGTTTTGAGAGGTCTGCATAGCACTGCTTTTGAGAAGTTTTAAGGGCTAACCAATTCCTTAAGCTAATAATTACCCCTCAAGACATTCTTGTTGCATAGGGAGGAAGACTTGCCTTTGGCTTTTGACAATAGAAGAGCAAGAAAGGAGGTAAGAGAATTCTGCTCAGATAAGTTTGCCTTCTGTCTTTTGGGATAGAATTCTGTAATTGTAACTGTTTCTTAGCTTCTCAAGGTTAAAGCAGATTGAGCACTGAATCCTCAACTCTAATGTAGACCCCCATGCTGCTGCTGAGGATGGAGCCAGTGACCCTGGTAAAACCAAAACCCCAGACAAAATACCTGACTTTTTTTCCCCCCAAACTTGTAGGCCTGTTTGAGTGGTAAATCCATTCAGAAAAGCAGATCATGGAGAGCATGGGAGTCAGCCTGCTTTTCCTGATGTTGCCCCTTGGTGTTGAAAGGGTTAACAGTGTTAGTCTTTAGTCTAGCAGAGCCTAGTTTCAGATGAATAGGGGCAGTTTGTGCCTTCTCAGTGCCTGTTTCTGTCTGTCCTCATCCTGCACAAGGCAGCACTCTGTGTTATCCTGAAGGTTCCACCGCCTGCAGGACTTGACTTTTTAAGCATGTTTTTTGTAAATAAAAAGAAAAAAATAAAGTAATTGTTAATTCTTTGAGGTTTGAAGACTTTTCTTTGGATAACTTTTTACTCCTAGAGTACCACTGCAGCATAAATCAGAATTTGCAAGTATGTCTATGCCTAGCATCTACACTCAGAAGCAGCTATAGAGACCTGAGCACTACAAATCATATAAAATAATGCAAAATTGTGGATTTACATTGAGTCTGACAGAAAGTAGTCCGACAAGTGGAAAATACACCAAATATTTACCTTTTTCTACTTTGAATCCACCACTCCCCAATTATAGAATATTTCTTTACTGTCAATAACAATATTACTGCTTAAGAATTCTTAAAATTTCTTATTCCTCCTTTTTATTTATTTTATTTTCATTTATTATCTTTTTACATTCTATTCTCCATCTTTGTTTTTCTTTTTAGCTGGAGAATTTTAATTTTTTGTGCTGTCCTCTGTATACCTCATGGCGACCACTGTTTAATCCGAACTTGAATTCAGGGAGTAAAACATGAGTTAAAGAAGACAAAAAACACTTCTAGCTCACTACATTACCATGTACCTATGTGTTTTGGGTCTTAAATGAAAATAACTGAATATGAAAGCTCAAATTTAAATCAGCCTCCCAGTAAACCAAAAGCTATCAGAACCTGGAGGTTGGTAAAACAAGCATTACTTGTGGGCTTCTCTGCAGCTGTTCAGCAGCCAGCTGCAGAAGTCTGCCTTGGGATGGACCTGCCAAGTCACAGATAGGCGTCCCTTAAAACTAATCTTGAATACAGTGAAAATTAAAATATGAGGTATTTTAAATGAAATATACTGTCCTCAGCAAAGTAGCATTTGAAACACCACGGTCTATTCCATCAGAGCAGACCTTATCTGCTCTACCTCCAAGCCACTGTCAGACTGTCAAGCTTTTGGCCCTGCTGGGGCAGAAAATCTATTCTTTTGATTCTGGCATCCAAACCAAATATTAGTGTCAACCTAAAACTATTAAAAGATGAGATTCCTTATAGGCAAAAGTAATTTCATCTTGACACATTCCTAACAATCACTGGCTCTGGAAGGACATTGTGTAGTCAGATTTATGTTTGCCTCTAGAGAAAGCTTCTTTACTCAAATTAAGAAAAATGAATCAAGATTTGAACTTATATCCATAATATATATGCTAACTAATTTAATATGTTATATAGGAAACAGACATGCTTCTTGCTTTACATTAAATAGTCATTATTATTAGAGATAAAATATTTTATTTTTCATAAAAATGTAAGGGGAGTAAGGCAATAAACTAGTCTAACTCTTGCTTAACAAGCCCTTACAATTTCATCCAGTTATGCCAGTGCAGAAATCCTGGTTCAGTTTTGTATACCAGAAGCAGATCTAATTGTTCAGTCAAGATGGAGACTCCTGAAATTCCATTTGCTTCTAGTGCTAATTGTGCTCATTAAGAAAAGAGCAACCCTATGACTTCTACAGAGTTTTCATAGTTTTGATAGTTCATGTTCAAATACATCTAGTCATTTAAATGGAATTGGCTCTGGAATAGCTGAACACAAGTTTAGATCTTCTTCACACTCAATTTCCGAAGCTGAACAGTTTCTAACCTCAGGATCCATAAGCTCGTTACTGGATATTTACATGTGGGGTTTGATGACAATACAAGATAATTACCAGTAGTTTCTTTCTCAGCTGAAGCTCTTTTAGTGTTTCCTCCTCCTCCCACGTAGTCAATCCTCATGAAAAATATCTTGTGTGCATTGCACCATTTAGTATGTGCTTCGTATGTGCTCTCAGGACAGCACATCGTCATTTAGGCAAAGTACTCCTTCTGACTTTATCAACTGTCAATAGTCCTGATTTTTTTCTTCATCCATTTTCTGTGTATAGCTTTTTTTAATACTTCCAACGTTTATTTTTACAGTGAAGTTCATCAGTAAGTTTCCTTCAGTCTGTTATAGGAAATTGTTTGCTGAAAGACATTGTTAAGTAGCAAAAAAGCTCTAGCTGTCAATAAGCAAGTCAGTATAAATTCATCAGGGGCATTTAGTCATTTTGGAACATTACATAATCTATAGTCTGCTCCCTTAAAGATAAAGTTTGCTACATTTCAGCTATCATTTATGCTAATACTAGAGCTTGGAAGCAGAGGCTAATCTCAATTGTATGGGTGTATGCTGTAGGGGGTATTGCTCCAAGAATGTTCTGATATAAAAGTACACTGTAGGGGTATTATTCCACGATTCTTCTAATGTAGGAGAACCTTCATGTACTGAGGGATCAGCAGCAAAAGCCGTTGCAGAATGACAAAACCTCTGCTGCATTACCACGGCAGTACTTTGTGTTGCACTGCACAGCCTTTCCAGGCAGCACAAGGTTATGGCTCCTGGTGATGGCAATGCTTCTTGCAGATACAGCAAAGCACTTCTGTTAGGACCAGAAAATACTGTATTTCTGTGGTGTCAACATGATAAACCACAGCAAGGGCAAAAAACTAGATTGTGCCCTTCGGTCTGCATGACTGTTACGGTTTTCTGGTTAGGGGAAATTCCAGCCCCCAAAGATTGGAGATTTATTTTGGGGAAGGAGAACATTCCTGACTGAACAAGATGAGTAATTCTGCAGTTGCTATACTTCAGAAATGCTGTGGCCTTAGTGGAAATAGGCACTCAATCCTTTTTTTCTTTGATTCCAGTAATTTTCTTGGTCTATGCTGAATCAGACAGGAGATGTCTACAGAGAAGCAGGTGCCTTGTCACAGTCACCAAGAGCAGCCATAGTAAAAGTGAATACTTTTTTCATCAAGGAGGTCCCAGGTCTCAGAGGAGAGAAGCGTGGTGAAGGTCGCCAGGAGGGAGATAGGTGCGGAGGTTTTCAGTCGACCTTTATTTGCATTATAAAACCATCATCTTCACTAGCACAAAGGAACGGCAGGGCTGACAGCCTGCTCGGCCCCACAGCGATGAGCACGGCACAGGGTGGGGATAGCGAGCACAGGCTGCGCTGCCGAGGGATGGTTCACACATTGCCCCCATCTCTGAAACACTTGGCTCTAGACAGTGCTGTTGTCTCTCACTTTTAAGAGTGCTAAAAGGTTTTCTCTCCTCTCTGTGGGGGGTAAGCAAATGCAATTTGAGTGAGTATGTTTCTGCTGAAGTACCAACATTTTTTATTGCCATTTGTTATTCTCCTTATAAAGAACCATCTTTCTGTTAAACTAATATAAGTGATCACTTGAAGGCTGCAAATCTGTATGTCATCTTTTAACCTACTGTATCACAGTGGCCTTAGAAAAATTCTACAGATGTCTTGCCACAATCCATTTCTTCCTCATGAGGAGCTACCAGGCTAGTTGGTTGGATTCATTTGCCACAGCTGTTTATTTCTTTGACCTTAAAAAGGTATGGTGCCAGTGTAATGAAAAGGAGGCTGCCTTTTAAATTACTAATTATAAGAATTATTTTCTAAAGTAAAAAGGGACAAGAGACAGTGTTCTTATGGCCAAATGGACCTACTTGTGTGAGTATTTTGTCTTCACCTTTTAATAATTTTCTTTTTACTTTCCTTTTTCTGTTAAACTGTAGACATAGATAAATGAGCAACACAATATTAATGTGCTTATTAGTCTGGAATAATTCAAGACAGACTAATATCTCCCTGACATAAAATTGTCAGCTCAGTTCTGTCATGGTATCAGTCATTGCACGCTATTAAATTTCTGAAGCAGAGCTACTAGGTAGGTACCTCATTTTATTTATTTCTGCAGTTCAAACATATCCCATTTCCATTTTGCCATTTTTCCTATGTGGTAGTGCTTATTTATTTGAAGTTATTTATGGGTGATACTGTCCTCAGCTAACAGCTCAGCATGCAAGAGATTATGAATATTAAATTATAATTTGTCTAAAAACCAAAGACAACAAATCTAGGTCAAAGATATTGCCTCGGGCAAAGTCCACACAGGTTTTTTGCATCACTGAATATTACAGCTCCTGTCTTTCTGTTTAAAAATACTTGTACCCGATCAGGCAGGTGCCTTTTTATGCAACAGACATACCATTTAAAAGCATCTCAAGAGCTAAGTGTGCAAATCCTGGGGTATGTGTTGCAGAAAAAAACCAAAATGTTACTCCATAATATACATTAATGACTGATGCTTGAGATTTGGATTTGTGTTTGCTGCTTGTCCCCTTTCAAGGAAGAGACTTGCCCCAAAACATCAGGCGACTGATCTAAACAAAAAACTAGGAGAATTTGAGGAGCTCCTCACATTCTCACTTGTTGAAGGTGTTTGTTTGTATAAAAATTCACTAAATGCCTCTCCTCTGTCATTTCACTTTTATATCTGTTTGCTCATAACTGCTAGTTTCCTGGTCATCCATGCTGTGTTTGTACTATGCTACTCATGGTATCTCCTCTGAAGTGAATCAGTTCCCTCCTGATAGAGGCTAGTTTTCTTCTGGGTCCACAGAGAGCATGTCTGAAGTCAGCCTTCTGCAGGAGCTATTAGCTTTGAGCAGTAAGAATGTAGACACATCCACACCACCTGGCCTAGGAACCAAGGTTCATTCCTTCACAGTCTACAAAGACCTGTAGATATACCCAATGAGCATAAAGTGGATAATTTCAAACCCTGATGACAAGGATATTAATGTGGAAAATGAAAAACTGAGGCTCAGTTTTTTTACCGGATGGCACTGATCAAGTAGCAGATTGTTGCATGAAGGGTATAGGAATTCAGCAGAAAATAAGCCCCCTTGCATTCCAGCTGGTCCCCAGGGATCAGAGGGACTGGGTGCAACTGGGCTTAATTTCTAACTATAGCCAATTTAGCACTATGACTCTGGTTAAGTTCAAAAGAAGAGCTTGCATGAGCACAGATGCACAAACGTGCAGTTTACCAATCCAGTACTGTAGGTTTGATCACATTCAATAAGGACTTTACATGATCTAGATTCACAAATAATGCAGTTTATTGAAGCAACCAGAAAGGAGGTTCAGGATTACCAGTGATAAATGCACTTACTACAGAGTGTTGATATGTGTCATGACAGAAAGCATAGTAAGAGAGATCTATATATTATATACTTCTGGGTATACTCCAACGCAGTTTGAGGTGTCTGAATTATGTGCTGCTGCCTGGTTAAATATGCAGTAGTGAGGTTCTGCAGGTCACTGTCATGACTTTGTCTTAACAATGAAAATAAAAGAACTGCAGCTCTTACAAATCTCAATAAACATTTTTAACATCAGCTTCAACAGGAGTCATACAATGGGTGTCATACAAGGTGTCATGTTGTGTGTCAAAGGATGGCACACGTTCCTACAAGGTTCATTTTCATGCCCTGAAACGTCTTTGATTGCCAGTGGCTGAAAATCCTTTCAAAGGCTTATAGAGAAATGTTTATGGAATCATAGAATCATTTAGGTTAGAAAAGACCTTTAAGATCAACGAGTCCAACAGTAGACCTAACACTGCCACATCAACCACTATATGTATACATATAGTGTATGATAAATTTATATAAAAATAAAATATGTTTACATTTATTTGGTATTTTTTATGCATGTACTGCAAAAGTGGCCCAAATAAATGCATCCTTCAGATCTGTATTCAAATTCTTCTGTTTCACTTCCCATACAAGAATTCTAGCTCTGGGCTTAGCAGGAGCTAAGAATTCATTAGAAAAAGGTTGTTCACCAAGAGGGTGGTTGGTTGCTGGAACAGGCTCCCCAGGGAAGTGGTCACATCACCAAGCCTGACAGAGTTCAAGAAGCATTTGGATGATACTCTCAGTCACATCGAATGTTGTGAATATGTGGACAACTGCACATATTCAAGCACAGTGACATAAGTTTTGTTGCTCTCTGGGCTTAGTTTTAGAAGACTAATTAAGAAAAAGTAAACAGCCTTTCCTTGAAGTTTTCTGCCAAGACAACTTTTTGGTGAGAAGCTTCTCTTTAAAAGGTCATAGCTGATGTCTGCCATAGAAATTGCTGAGGGTACCAAAGGTCTCTTCAGACTGCAGACATTGAATGCTTTTGTTCTCTTTAACCAAAAATATTTTATACTTACTATACTCTTTCTATAATAAAACTATACATAAACATGGCTCTTTATATTTTTTACAGAATTTATTAAATCTGTCCAGATGATTTAGAAATATTCTTGACTCTGTAAGAAGCTATAACAAAATACTTTGTTTGACCATTTGAATGACACGTATCTTTTTGACTCTCACAAAAAGTTATGTCCACATGCTTGCATTTTTTCTATGCATCCAGATTTGAGTATTATAGGAAATGAAGTGGAAATCTCTGGCAGAAAACTTTGACGTTTTAAACCAAAAGTGAGTTTCATTGTCTTTTTTTTTAACTGAACTTAAGAAATGAAGCTGCAGAGATCCTATTAATCAAATTCCTGCTAATGAGAAAAAGGACTGAAGTGAAGTATTTAAATGCATGCCTATAACTTCCCTGATTATGCTTCCAGTAATATAATGTATGTACATTCTTTGGTGATGAAGCATCTTCTGCATTCATTTATCTTAGAAGATCTATGTTGAACTATTTTATGAAATAAACAGAGATCAAATGCCTCTTAAATGCATGTCTAACCACGGGAGGAGGTAAAAATTTGAGAGATTTCATAGCTGTCACACTCAATCCTTATTTGCAAGATAGCCCAGGGACATACCTAGGTGATAACAGCCTCCTGTCCTGTGAGCAAAAACTGCAGTACGTTGCCTTTATATTTTCAGCTTGTCTCCAGCATTGGAGAGCTTACATGTTCAATCCAAATCTGTCCTGTAGTCTTGAAATACAGCCACACAGGTGTCTTCTGCAGTTCCTCTACCACTAAGAGATGGAATATCCCATGCCCCGGTTATACACTGACGCTTTGGTTTATCATAAATTGGTTGTTGCACAGGAAAAATCACATACCATGTCGCAGAGGGGAACCGCTCTCACCTGCTTTTCAACAGTGTTTGTCTGGCTATTGTGCTACAGAAAATGTTTTTCTTTTAAATAGCATATTTAATAATCATTCAGAGTGACATAAAAACACCCATAAAATATTTTGTACTGCAGATATTTTTAATGGTCTCAGACAGATGAAGGGCGTGTTTTAATATATTTGAATATTGCTTAAAAATGTTTGATCTTGACTACAACTTTCTTAATTTTAAGTTATTTTTGTTATTCTCTCTGCTAAAACCAAAATTATCTGTTTCTTTTATAAGTCCATTTGTTAGTACACCTGTCAGCCTTCTTTCTTCTAACTTATTATTATGTTTGTTTCCTCATTAAAACTGAAATAAACAGCAATAATTATGCTGTTATACTTATTTTGATACATTAAAAACTGGTAGTTTGGATAGTAGATATGACTTTGTGGCACGTGCATGCTTTCACCACTGCAACCACTCCACAACTTTGCCCATTCCCATTATTTACTAAAGCATATATTAAATTCAACATCCCAAAAAAATCATATTTTAATAGGTGAATTGTTTCATCATGCAACAAAATAACAGGTATTTTCATGTATTAGACCTTTTGTTCAAAGGCATGTAGTATCTAAACATATCAGATGTTGATCCAACCATGCAGAAGAGCTGTATCTAATGAAAAACACTCTTCCTTAAATTTCTTGCCTCAGCAAAATTAATTTTTTTAATGAGATAAAAACCAAACCACTCTTAGGTAAGCAATGGCTGATAATACTGGAAGGACATAAATTCAGGTAGGAGAACTATTTCGTTTTACCTCATTCAGGTGGAACTATTTATTTATTTTTACATGTTCAATTCATTTTTGCATTTATAATTCCTATTATAGACTGTCATTCCCAAACTGGTTAAGGGCAAGTTTGAATGCCATTAAAAATTAGTTAAATATGCTTAAGTGTTTTTCTCAAGTAAAGCCATCCAAAAATATTCCTTTGACAGAAAATCAAAACATTAACCTCTCAGTGGTATGAATGTTTGTTCCTCTCCTAATTGTTGATTGACTGAATCTGTTCCTTGCACAACCAGGAGCAGAACTGTAAATCACCTTAATGAGGCAAATCAAGGCCATCATCTTCACCAGGATGAGTACATTCCTTACGAGTTCACCTTCCTTGCCCACCACACACAAAATTATAGCAGTTTAAATTATTAAACCCATTGATATTTAGCAACTGTTATGTGAAGCATGAAGATGCAGATGGAAGATTTCTTCCATTCCATGGGAGCTGCCAGAAGTCCATGTGGATTTCCAGACCAGGAAGCAACCCACCCAAGAAAATAAGTCAAAAATTATAGCAATCAGCTGTGGTAAAAAGGGATCATGTATGAGCATATGTTTGCATATCAGAATTTGTTTCTACCTATCCTTTACTTTCAAAGTTCTGAATACTAATGACTTTACTAGTTCAATTTTCTTATTCAAATTGCCTATTATTTTCAGACAAAAATGGCTGTAGGTGTGTAGACAATCACAACAACATCAAAAAATATCAATACACTAATTTTTGAATTTTTTTTTAATTATTCATAGACTACAAATTTATATAATTCCTTTAAGAAAACCTTTGAATAGGAAAATAACTGAAAATATAAAATTTCCTTCTATTGGTGATTTTACTATAAATGGGAAAAAATTTTACACTTAAGCTCCAAGAGCAATTTCAAAGAACAAATTTTTCTTTAATAATTCTGACTCTGAAAAGAGAACTGAAGGAAAAAAATGTCTTATAACTGAACACATAGGCTCACTTTTTTCTTAACAGTGAGTTTTAGGCTGACATCTGCGCATTTTCTGCTATAGTATGTCAGATCAGATTATTTCAATTTAAGTTCTGTACACTTAAAATTGTATTTCTGAAAAACTGGCTTGAAGTTTGTCAGCATTAGAAATCTTATGATTCTGATTCACCACTCTGGCACAGAAAGCGTTTTTTTATTGATGATAATCTGATTGTTATTTTACCCTTGAAGCATATTACTAATGTTAATGTTAGTGTTAATTTTCTCCATATTATTACTATTTAATATTGTTGATACTTATGCTATAATGATACATTATAAGCATAATATTCAATAATGTATGGTGATATGCAGTCATATAATAAACCAACAGCAATAGTAACAAGGATAACTGATAAATAATTAATAGCATTTTTATAATACTCAAAGCCTCCAAACAGAGTGAAGTCTTGTCAGCTTCTAGAAGCTCTTAGAAACCCACAGTCTTTCTCTCACAAAATATTTATGTAAATCCTCCTAAGACAGGGAAAAACATGGCAATGTATAGAATTTCTGATCAGTGCAAAATGTAAATTTTTTCAATCATAGTCTTGTTGAGGAAAAAAATATCTCTGATGTGATGCCTATTGTTGCTTTTCTCATCCTTGTGTAGCTTGGTTTTCCCAAGAAACGGCATTAATCCTTCTCTGAGGCTGAAGCAGCACACCACAGGGGAATTGGTCCTCAGGGCCTTTCTGGAGCATTTGTTTCTCCTGTGCAGCCTCTGCTGACTGTTTCATACAGTTTCTCTCTCCCACGTAGCCTGTTGGACTTACTGAAGCATTCTGGTTGCTTTCTTACCATCTCTTGCTACCGAAGATAACTGCAAACAACTATATTACATAGATGTCACCTTAGAAGTAAATGAAAAAGCCTTTAATCAGAATTATAGGGATTTTTAAAAAGCCTCACAAACCTTTTATGTCTTCAGGCAGCTAAGAAATAAAAAAAGCTCACAGCTTTCCTAATTGGAATACTAGAATTATTTGAAGTGAATACAGCTCCTGGGTTTGTCCTGTCTCAGAATACATTCCTTTGAAAACATCAGTTAAGGGCTTTAATAATTTAAATATTATCTTCCCTTTTCTATTTTTTTTTAATAATTCTATGGAGTAGAAAATGTCAAATATCCAAACCACTGATAATGGCTGATGGCATTGTGGATGTATGGGCCTGCTTGACTTTTGACTCTGCTATTTAATGTTTCTTATGTGCTCAGTGTATGAGGAGGATCCCTTTTCCCTGGTATAACTCATTACAGTGGCTGAATGAGGAGAAGGAGGGGAAAGTGGTGGTGTACTTGTCCCAGGTCATTAGCTGCTCTCTACTTCACCTCAATCAGAGCTCAACTAAAAAAGAATTGACTTTACAGTCAGCTCCTCTGGGAATACTGGGAATAAGCGATATGCACAGGTATCATTAGGCACAGGATGTCCTGCTGGAAGAGTGCTGCCCTTCAGACAGCGGAAAAAGCCAGAATGTACACTTGGTTACTGGGGCCGTGTGTTGTGCTGATGACCTGCAGAGGACCCCCAAGAGAACAACCTTAAAACTGAATTATCTCACTTCCCTAATAAATCAGGCCAATAGATAATTCTAAGCCACGACTCCAAATCTTAATTGTCCAAAAATCTAGGTAAATTTTATCCCTGGATCACAAGACTTGGGGCTGCAGGTTTTTTTAGCCCACAGCACTGATGTGAATAAGAACTACCAGCTATCATTTGTATGTCAACCAGGACAGTCAACTCTAACTCAGGCACACCACGAGAATTTATAAATTAGGTTGGTTACAACTCAGCCTCAGTTGTAGGAGAGAAAATGTGCTCTCACAATCTATCTATCTATCCATCTATCTATCTATCTATCTATCTAATCTATCTATCTTTTTTTGTGCCTATACCAGCTGATTAAGGCAACCATAAGGTATAGCTTAGAAATATGGGCTCAGAAGAAGCAGGGAAAACATTTTCATACCTCTGGGAATACTGTATGCCTTCTCCAGGAGCACTCTAGGCATTCGTAACCTTATGTTTCACTGTTATGTTTTCAGAACAGTCCTGGTCACAATTATCTTCCAAATGTCTCCTTGAGATGTCTAAGGAATACTGTTCACTGATCATTCCCAGATGCCTTGCACAGGTTTTACTCTGAAAATTAAGATAGTTAATAGCATAGACACAGGCTGTTTGTGTCAGTGGGCCTCATTGTCAGGGTGTGCTCATCTTTGGTGTTTTTATTCATATTTTATTGAAGGAGACTTGCTAGTTGAGCTGTTCAGGAGGCAACTATGTCAATAGGAGTTTTGGTAGGAACCAGGCTCTTGGTTGGCAACGTGCATGCAGCTTTGTGGTCACAGCTCATGACGTACAGAACTGTAGCTGAATGAGGAACACCTTTGCCTCCAGCTTTCAAAGTTTTTACAAAAGTACAGATGAAAATGAAAGGTCTGTTGTATTCTCTGTGGTTTTTCCTTCTCTAATGAGTCATTCTGTGTTCCACATACAAAGCAATGCCTGTCAGCCTGACACGAGATTATGGGATGTAATTGTATTTTCTCCCCCTAGCTATTTGTGATGAATCTAAAGGGAAGATCATTAGATAGAGAAGGAGTGGCATTTGCAGTTTATGGTAGAAACAAGAGAATCTGTGTTTATAAAAGTGTGGGAGAATGAGAGTGCTTTCACCACTGGGAATGTGAATGTCTCTCAACCTTGCACATACATAGTCCAAGAGCAGAAGAGAAGAGGTTCCTCAGAGCCCTGACACAGCTGGTTGTTCTTCCACACTGAAACACTCTGGAGATTTCAGGCCAGAGCTAATTTCACAACATCTGGATTGGTTTGAAATTCATTTGGATTCATTTTAGCAGCCTGAACAAATAGCTTGGGGAGGCTTAGGAGTCTTCGTCATTGGAGATCTTCACCACAGCTTATACAAAACACATGTTTAGGACTGACCTAGGTGTAACAGAGTCTGCCTTGGGCAGACTGGACAGCTCATAATTTGAGGTCTGTTTCAGCCCTGTTGTTCTAAGTTTCTATGAATATAGGAACATGAAAAGAACAAGACCCTGACTAAAGTCTGAAAAGACACCCCTTTCTCCTTCATTCCAGAATTCAAACAGAGTCTAATAAATTTTTATATGCATCACACAATATATTAATAGCAGACCATTTTTAGAACATATTTACATTTTGTGGTATCAACAAAGCCAGTGAGACCTGAATTGCTGGACAACACACGCTTCAGTATTTTTTTCTCTTCCTTCCCATTTGTCTAATAAAGAGCTTACATGTGGAAAAGTAAGATAACCACATAAATTTTAACAGCACAGTAAAAATAGCTATTCAGAAAAGTTCAAAATACTAGTAATTAATTTGCACACTCCCTTTTCTTGCTTGATTTATATATGGACATACCTTGCCTCTATTAGATTACCCTCTCCTAGCAAGTGACTTTAAACATTAATTACCTGAAAAATTCAGGTCAGGTACTTTAGCACCTACCTTAAACACACTGGGAATTCAATACTACTTCATCTAGTGTTGTAAGCTAAAGGATGGGGGATAGAGGTTGCATTAAGGTTCACAGAAAGATACTGTAATAGTAAGGAGTTAGAAAATTTTCTGAACACAATTGCAGATTGCAGATTCTCCCTGTTGGGAAAGTTACACCCACTTTTGGCAAAGCTGTGCATCTTGGAATAGACTTTAATTCTTTGAAAGCTAAGCAAACAGACAACAAAGTCAACAGTCACATTATAATTAAATAATTTGAAAACATGCATACATCTGTGTCTTCTTATCTGTTTCTGTGTGTAAATATTATGTATTAAGAATTATCAGTATTAGAATTCATGAGGGTGATAATAATGTTTGAGGATAAAGACATAAATAAAAAATCATGTTTCTCGTTTGATGTGAAACAGTAGTTTCTGTAACAAGTTTTGTCCTTGCAGGAAGAAAATAGCATTTTAGAAGAGATTAGGAATTTTAAAATAACTTTCACTCATTGTACTACAGTAATGAAAAAGAAAATAATGGAAAATTTTCTTTGGTCCAACTAGAAGGACAAAGCAATTCTACTGAGTTTAGCAATTCCAGCATGTGTCCATGAAAGTCTCTGGAAAGGCGTCTCAGGGTTCTGCCTCCTAGAAAGCCATATATTACTGACAGATTTGGGAAAAACCATTATGGAGAACTTAGAGGCTCTGACTTACCTCTGAACTGCATGCATGTGGTCCTTGCTGCCCCTTATATCCACCATAATGACATACCTATCCTGCTGTGGAACCAAAATCATGATAGGCATAGGATGAAAGGCACTGATGTGGTATATACTTACTTTGCTGACTCAAGTTTATTTTAAAATATTAACAAGCTAACTCCATATTGCCAGGCTGCCTGCCAGATCAAGTATTATCTGTCTGCATCTCTCTAACTTATGCCAGATCAGGCTTTTTCTCTGCTCTCCCAACTGGCATAAAACCAGCATAAAAGCATGTAGCCAGCACAAATGCTATACACAGATAACATTTGCCCATGTGTCATCCAAAACAAAGGTGTGCTGCTGTGTGCAGTAAGATCCAGTTCTAACACATGTAGGACCATGGCCTGACTCATGCCGTATGGTAGTCACCACAAGTTACAGCCATTATCACTGAAGGACTTCAGCAGAGACCAGGGAGCCAGGAAAGCCCCAAAAAGTCTGTGGAAAGAGACTTTTACCTCCAGGGCCCAACCTACACGTAACATCTTTCTTACCGAAGTTTTGTGACACTTTGTGTCATGGCAAGTCAGGGACTTCTGTAATTCAAACTGTATATCTCATCACAGAATCGTCACAGGACCTTGAACTTGGTCTTGTTGAACTTCATGAAGTTCACCCAGGCTCACATCTAGAGCCTGTCAAGGTCCCTGTGGATGGCACCCCTTCCCTCCAGTGTGTCAACTGCAACACACAGCTCAGTGTCTTCAGCAAAGCCACTGAGGATGCACTTGATCCCACTGTCCATGTTGCTGACAAAGATGTTAAACTGCACCAGACCCAATACCAACGCCTGAGGAACACCACTCATCCTTTCTCTTCACTTGGATACTGAGCCATTAACCACAATTCTATGATGGTGGCCATCCAGCCAATTCCTTACCCAACAAGTGGTCCATACATGAAATCCACGCCTCTCCAGTTTAGAGACAAGGATGTTGTGCAGGACAGTGGTAAATGTTTAGCACAAGTCCAGGTAGGTGACATCAGTTGGTCTTCCCTTATCTCCACCAATGTTGTAACCCCATCATAAAAGGCTACCAGATTTTTCAGGCATGATTTGACTTTAGTGAAGTCATGTTGGTTGTCACCAATCATCTCCTTATTTTTCATGTGCTTTTCCACACTTTCTTGTGAGCACAAACCTGAATTAGCTTCAAAGAAACCAGCTTGAATACCAATAGCAGACTAGCAAGATTTCTGTCTGCTCTGGTGTATGTTCCAGGCCTATAATATATCCTTTTCCATTCTGAATCTGTATGATTTTCTGTAACAAGGTGAGCTGGTATAGAGAGAGCCTGGTATGTACATATGAGTAGCAAGTCATCCACTTGGATTTCAGCGAAGTACTCAATCAAGCATAACAGAGTTTCATGACTCACTACTGAGTGTAATGACTCAAAAATGAGTGTAAGAGAACAAGGTGAAAGCCCCAGTTGGCCATGGGTCTTATTTTTATTGTATGGTTTGAAGCCTATTTGCATGAAGGTAGTATCTATCAAAAGTAATGTGTCTGGGGGAAAACTGTAAATGCTGACTGCCTATAGTTTGACATGCTAAAATTACAAAACAGCAAAAACATCCAAGTCACAGACATGGTGTTTGTTTTTAACAAGTTATATGTTAACATATATGAATGTATGTAACATACATTCAAATATATAATATATGTATTGAATACAAAGAAATTAGCTAACACTGCTAAGATTTAAGGCCAGCATACTGAATAGCCCTATATGTATTTTATGTTATATTGATTACCACACTGATGATGCAAGAATCTTATATAGCATTTCAATATTACAATAATTTTTATATAATTGTTTGACACTAATAATAAACGAATGCTTGTCTCCAGAAACAAGTCAGACATCTTGCTTATTTCTCCCTTCCTTGCTTTATTATAGTGATGTTGCCAGTTAGATTCAGTGAAAACATAGCTATGTATTCCAGTCCAGAATTGGTTTAAATTATGACTACAAAAGCTGTCATTGGTTAATGTACTAGGAGATGGGTAATTTCAATTATAAGTAATAAAAGTCTGTATAGTCTCAGAAAGATTTCTTAAAATTTACTTCCGTGTGAGGTAACAAGAGCTGGATTCCCTGTTGCTTTACTTACCTGTTAAAACAAAAATGACTGTGTATCTTTGAAGACAAACATTGAGTTGGAAATAAAAACTCACAAGTTCAGAAGAAGGTTCAACCAATGTGCATCAGCACTGGAATAAATATTGCCCTCTGGGGCTATTACAGAAACACTTCATTGCTGGAGGAAGAATTATTCAAGTTCAAAATGTTGTCCTGTATCCACCAGTCCTGTGAAAGAGAAGTGTGAAAATTGAATCCTTTTAAAATCAAAAGTCTTGACTAAATACTGAAGTCAATGGAAGGCAACATAGGAATAATTCTGTTTAGGAATAGACAAGGAAACTCCATTTTAACAAGGCATCAAATATAATATTAGAATACCACAGCACCAAGGAATTCAAGTTCCTGAGGCTGCTAACATCTTGATGTATTCAGCACTGTGTGACTGGCTTTTCTGTGCTGGGTGTCGTGGCTGAGAATACAACATCAGCATTAAGCAAATAATGGGAGTGTTGCTATGGGCTTCAGTGAGAGCAGGCCTTCATTTAATGTGTTAAGACAACATCCAAGTAATTTTCTTCTTGCCATCTTCGATTTGGTGTAGTACATTATCATAATAAAGGGAGCTGGGAGCAGCAAGACTTGATTAAGTGTCAAAATGCTCTTAGAAATTCAAAAAAATCAGTTTTAATGACAGTGCTTTGGTTTTCAAAGTAGACAGTATTCTTACAGGACAAAAGAAAAACGGACAAGAAACAAGTTGTAATACTTATATTTAAAAATAAAGATACACAATAAGATCCTTGAATTCCTGTTGTAAACACCACAGGACTGGGAGGGATTGATATACACCCATTTGTACTGTTGAGTCTTTGGTCAAGACTCTAAAAAGTAAATAGGAGCTGGGTGTCAAGCTCCTGCTTGTTTCAGTATTCATGAGGCTGAATGCAAGAGTTTGGGCCTTCACAAGTTTATGGCTCTACTTATCCACATTAAAAAATAATATTTTGCACTAAAAGTATTCACACTTCTCTTGGAAGGTAACATTCCTAATAATATTTGTGCAAATTACTTTATAATTTTATCTCCATTTTGCTTATGAAAAAATAGAGCTATAGAGCAACAGTGATTTCCTGAAAGTTACATCCTTTTTTTCCCTTGTTTTGCCATCACCTCTCCTGAGGAATAGTAATATCCCCTATCTGCAAGCAGCATGGGAAGGATGAATTAATTAATATTTGCAAAGAGCTTTGGAATCTTAAGCTGAAAGGTGCTAGATAAATGTAAAGAATTATACTGTAAATTATGCATAAGCATTGTGAATGCTGCTCTTTCAGATGTGTCTGCTACAAAGATCACTCAGTAGTTCAGACATCTAAAACATGGATGAAGTAGGACTGTTTAAGAATTGATTAGTATACCTTTGGGGGTATAAGAATGGCAGTCTGCAGCAATGCAGGAGACAACAGTTCTTATATCATGAGGAAAATGACATTTCAATACCATAAGAAGTTCCTCAGGCCTTTGAAGTTGTATCTTAATTAAAAATCAGTCAGTCTTCTTTATTTTTCATATAATTACGAAAACAGTTTCATATCAACAAGTGGTTTTTTTAAAAGTGAAAACAACCTAGATGGAGCAGTTAAAAATCCAAAGGAAACACTCTCTCTTCTCTTTTGCTGTCAGGTACAATTTGGGTTGATATTCCCAGCCCTCCTGAAAACGGCTTAGGAAGCTTCTCAAGCAACTGTCCACAGCTGTATTATTTTAAAAACAGGCTTAATTTGAACCATGAAGTATTCTATTTTTCAAAGGCTCAGAGAAACAAGACTGCTAATGAGACAGAAATCACGAAAGAAGGATAAAAATGTGCATCTGGGCAATTCATAAAAGAGATTTTTACCAAGGAAGTGGTCAAAGAGCCCTGGGCAAGAGGGACAGGTTTTGTCTAAGTCTTTGGACTTAGACAAATGAGCAATGAGCAAACTGTTTCCAGAGAATCACTGACTATATTGACTACTGACTAGACTAGACAGCTCAAGGCAACTGGCTAGGGCTCAGCCTCTCTTGGTACTGACTGGTACTAAAATGGGCTCGACTGCCCCTATGGGATTTTCATGCCACAGCAGGAAGCAAGGAATTGTAGGTCTAATGATTATTCCATTAGCAATACACATTTCACTAATCATCAGAAACTGAAAATATGACATAAATTAAGAACAAGAAAGATGAAAATGTTAGCCAGTATTCCCTTTTCTAAGCCACTGTATGGGTGAAGATGCCCAGTGGATCTTTGAAATACATCTTTCTTAGTGAAATATCTGGATAATAGATGGTAAAAAGAAAATAAAAAATGTAAAACATCTGCCACCAAAACAAGGAAAAGGATAATTTTTCCAATTTAAAAGAACACACCAGTAGAGCTGTCCTGTTCCCTTGACAACCTCAGTCTTTCCTCTATGGTTCGTGAACTTTCTTCACCTCCCCAATTAACACATTGGCTCCTATGCCTTCAGGGCTGCCATCTCCTGCCAGCTGAGTGGCACAAATTTGGTGTCACTAGCAAATGTCTAGTCCTAATGGATGTATTCAAGCTAATAACAAAAGGTGACCTACTAGGCTAGTAGCAGAATACATGTAATCTTGAAACATTGTGGTGGTCTGAGCTGCAGTTAAAGCCTAGATTTGAGTGGGAAAATTAAATTTGTGAAGATAAGCTTTAAAGCAGGGAAGAAACACAGAAAATCCAAAGCAAAAGACAGACAGAAAATTACAAGTGTGTCAGGTGAAAACAAAATCTTTTCAGTGGACTAATAGCTGGGTGCAAAAGGAGGAAACAACTGAAAATAATTTCACAGTGAATGCTGAAAAGAAAAAGCCCCAAAGAATTGTGAGGAAGCTGGAAGAACTGCAGGCATACAAATTCTTGTGCTTTCCTTTTTAATGCTATATTCTTCATGTAATGATGTGTCACTGCATGATTTGAAAAAGAGCATGTTTCTTGTTAGCTCTTCTATTTCAAAACCAAAAGGAGAAAGTCTCGAAAATGTGACCCTGCCTGTGAGGTTGCAGCAGCTCAGTGGCCTGCATGGAAGAGATCACCGAGCTGAGAGTGAATTTCTCGTTATGCCCTGCTGTGCCAAATAGCTTTCCACCAGCTTTACATCAGTATTGGCAGCGTGTAACAACCCTTCAAATTTCTCATCTCCTACCTGTGGTGAGGTAACTTCTTCAGAGGATTTTAAAGCCAGCCTAGAAAATGAGAAGCCTGAGTCCTGGGTCAGCCTTTCATCCAAACCTCATGTGATCTCACTGGCAGAGGTGAGTACAGGTTAAAAAATCATCTTGTAAGGGGATTTTGAACACAGCAGCATTTCCAACTTGGGAGACTCAAAGTAGTGCCTAAATAAGAAGTTAGGTTCTTTTTTTCAGAAATGTTAAGGAGGTGAAGCATTATATCCCTGACAATCAGGCCAGTGGTATTTAGCTTATTGAAGAGATGATGTCCGCTTTGAATCAAATTCAAAGTGTCTAAAGTTAGCAAATAATTAACTGTTTTCAATATGAATATTTTAAAAGTTAAATAAAACAAAATGTGCAATATTGTTTTCCCACAGCCTTTTCAAAACAGAAAATAATTTGTCCTGGCATCAAATGGACATCTTATGTTAAAAATTTGCATAATAAGGGTGACCTGAAGGGCTTTAAAAGGAAAACAATGACTATGCACAAAGTTCTTTCAAAAGTCCTAGGAAAGCAATTGGGACAGAAAAATTAATTCTTCTTCTTTTTATTTCCCTTCATGAATACAAACTCTTGGATTAAATCTGACTCTGCTAGACCAGATCACATACTGATTAAACACTACTATTTCACACAGCAACTGTATCATCTAAAAATGAAAATTGGTTGAAAAAATGTTTATCCCTAATGATTATCACTGATACACTTTAATATGACGCCAGATTTTTTTTAATTTCCATATAGAAAAATTACCTACATTAGTGAACTTGTTAAGAAATTGTCAGCAGATGCAGACACAATGAGCAGGATAGTTTTCTTTTACAGCTGACGCTTCATTGGCCTTCAATTGCAATTTGTTATTGGAGATGTGTATGTGAACTTGAAAATCACACCCCCTTGCCAATAATTTACATAGGAATTTAAAATTAATTTTTTCATGCAATGCCAAATTCCTCTGTGTGTTCATAAGCGTTAGGCCATATGCCACACGTTATTTTGCCAGGTGCTAACTTGATACAGACAAATTACATGTCTCCTAAGATATCTGAAAGATTTTGAGGAATAAAAGTGAAGGAAGAATATAGGATGAAAATAAAAGTCTTTGGAAATAACTTATTAAAGACTTGAATAGATTTTAAAAAATGTTTTTAGGACTTTTCAGTAAGAATCAGTTTATTTATCTTAATCCACAGATTTAAAAGGATACAGGAGATGTATAGCGTTGATGAAAGATCTAATTTGGCCGAACTTGTTCAACAGGTTCTCACTGACTTACCAGCTTTGTTTAAAAAAGTCCATCTTTAAATGATGGAAGCAAAAAGTGTAGCAGAAAAGGAATTCCAAATAGATTGTATTGGCACAGTAAATTGTTGTGTATATCTCTTCTTCTATCTTGTGGTTTTATCTATTAAGAATTACTGATGATTCATTCCGAAGAGGAAGGGAAATTAATTAATTAGGTCTGTTGTGTGTTAGAAATTAAGTGCGGTTCAGTAGACTTTGTCCAGTCCTAAAGAGTGACTATCAGATCCCCAGTACTCCAATAATTTCTAAATAACAAAGTCAAACAAAATATTGCTTTAATTCCTCTCTGTGTGTATGTCAAATAAAACTATGCACATAAATTCACAGACAGTGATATAAAAATGCCACACTTGATCATCTGAAACTCACGCATATTTGCATGAGGCCATTTAAAGATACTAAGATAACATATCCTTGAAATAGGAAAACAGATAAATATTTCCTTCAGGCATACAATTGATAACAGAAACACAACCTATCAGCAGAGATGTTAAATAGTTTGCTCATTTGAATAGATTTTCATCCTGCTTGAGTACCATTCTCCGTCTCTTGCCTAATCTAAAATTACTCTAGTCATTAGCATATAACATTTTAGTTGTAGCATGCTGCGTTTGCCTGCCACTGAAAAGCCAGAGAACTACTCCAGGAGCAAATAATTATTAGGACACTGGTTCATTGTTCACCTAGTAACATCTGCTGTCAGGTTTGAATCACTTTGCCTCCAGACAAATATTAGTGGTTAAAGCTAATATCCACAGCACTGTCTGAGATGCAAGCAATAAATGCCTAACAGTGGGAACTCTCTTCAGCTCAGACCTCTGCTAATTATTCTGTGCATGTGCCTGCCCAGTCTCACCAGGTTCCCCCTTCTTTCCCCACCATTAGTACAGCAGGGTTACTTTCAGTGTCATTATTGAGGTTAAAGGACTCTAAATCTCCTTTGTGGCATTGGCCATACTGGTGTATTATCAGCTGCTTCAACACTCTTTAGGCTGTTACGCTGGGCAAATTGCTTCAGCTCAAACAGAGGTTATGGGTATGATGACATTTTTTCTGAGTGAAATTCTGTGCTCCATGTCATTCAAGAGCCTTCTGGGTTTGTTTCTGGGAATATCCATACAAATGAAGTTTCACAGTCTGTAAACCTGACTCTTAGTCATCCTTGTGAGCACTTCTTCATACAAGCTCCTCTGTGGGGTCTGAATGAGCACTGTTATAAATGAGTAACAGGTTGCACAGCCAGACCCTACAACTTAGAGCAATAGTACAGAAAACTGCTTTGCAAAAATATCTACTATGTGATGTTTTTTGCTCTTGTACAGAAATTGTAGGTGAAATTTTATTCAGCAGATGGTATTAAACAATAGTTAGCAGATAATAGAGGCATCAGCAATGGCCTTTGTTTACTGGGAGTCACAGAGAAGAGGACACATTAAAATCCGTGCATGAGCTCAAGCCAATTTTTACGCAGGATTTGGCAGTGTTTTACATGCTAAGAGGCTGCCACTATGAGTGAGCCCAAGAAGCCAGTTACTTTCCACAGACATGGCTTGGTCAGTAGCACGGCTACTTTATCTAGCCATGCCTTCCTTCATGCTCAGCCTTCATATGTGAACTGAAAAGTCCAGTTCAGACCTGGGAGGAGATGGTATTGCAGGCCTGAGGCACCTTCACTCTATCTCCAAGGAGAACAGTGAAAATTGGATAAGGGCTCCACAAACTACAACAAAGTAATACAACCCATCCAAGCTTAGATCTATCAAGTAACTTGAGTTTTATCAATCAGTGACAGTGATTTTCCTGGGAATTCAGGAAAGCATGAGGAGATAGGTCACTTTAAAATATCATTTCTTTTTGTAGCACTGCAAGTAACAGCAGAAGTGCTATTTTTGTAGAGTGAGATTCAAGTCTTTCTTCATCTGGCAAGAACTTAGAGAAGAAAAATACATCAATATTCTCAATCACTTCTTACTGAAACCTGAATAGCTATTGACCATCGTTCTTTCTACCTTTAATCACTCAATCTAATTAAAAATTCTATAAAATGATAGATTGATTTAGATGAAGAATAATTTCCCAGAGAGAGTCCCATTGCTTTCAAAGAAGACATGGTACTCTTCTTTGCAGTGCAATTTTGATCTCAAATATGCACTTCATGAATCACAAGTATATTATTTATTGGACAAAAGCCCAACAGATTTTGAATAGGATTTCAAGATGATCATTGGAAACAAAGAGGATTAGATCATGTCAAAGTTCTCTACAAAGAATGAAAAAAAGCTTTTCCCGTCTTTCATGTTCACATTATGATAAAAATAGCTGTATGTCACATTATATAGCATTTATTCATAAGGCCAAACTTTTCTGGGAAATCTCTGTGCTTTGACTTTGGTAAGGTTACCATAGGTATATGTCAAGGTACAATTTGTGCTATAATATTTACTGCTGAATTTTCCCCCTGTGTTTAATATAATTAGGTTTAGTGTTGCAATATCTTTATATCAGCAAAATGTCACAGGGGCCTAGATCCTCGTGCCCTTATATACAGTGAAGAGAATAGATGCATTGGCACTTGTTTTAAAAGTAAGGTACAATTAACTGTGACTGCAAATATAAGCATTTCAGTTGAGCCTTAGAACCATGCATCAGTGAATCTTTTTATTCTGAACCTTAAATTCAAGAATCTCTATAAATTTTTTTTTTACAAAAGACCTTTTGATATGTTGCTATTTTTAGGCATTATTGTTGAGGAAAAAAAGTCCATTATTTAATAAATACTGCTATTCTAACATTGGCATCTGGGACTCAGCTGTACAAATTTAGTGGTAAATAAATGCCCATGTCTGAATTAAATTTAGTGTTGCATTTTTTTAGCTTTCGACACCTTCTATCCTGAGAGAACATTCAACAAATGAGCTACACATTGTTGATGTTTTCCCATTTCTGTTACTATTTAATAACAGTATTAAGGAACTTCTTCATGTTAAAGATAATTCAAAACCAAAGACTACATGTTCAGAGATGCATCTGAATAAATATAAAATATAATCATTATAAAATTATACATTCTCATAATTTTAGTATATTATGCATACATTATGAAATATATTGCCTAAGCAACAGCTACTTCCACAACTAAGAAAACATATTTCCTGAAGTTCATGGGGTAAAGACTCTGAAATATAAAATTTTGGGCTTCAGGAGATAAGACAACCATCAGCTGGCATACTACTAGGTGATTTTTCTATGTGTGGTTTCTTCTGTTATTCTCTAGTATTGCTTGTTCTGCTGACAGCCAGATTGTCAATATGGATTAAAACAAACCATTCTTCTGTTCTGCTTTGGGAATTCCTTTGTTCTTTGGAGAATCTTATGCTTGTCTTAGATGTCCCATATCTGACATCATATCCATCACTAAACTGCCTTGTTACCTCTTGGAGTCCCCTGAGGATTTTACTTGTGATGGTCACATTAGGAATCTCTCTGAAGGGATAAGCTCTAAATAGTGTGACCTTTTTCATGTAAAGGAGTACTGCAGGGGTCGTCAGTGACCAAACTGAGAAGAGCAGAAAGCTTCCTAAGATACTTAAAATTTTGATCCATGAGGGTGGGACGACAGAACAAAGAAATGAGAAAATGTGAATACCCTAAGAAATAAGTTGCAAAAACACCACAACACAAAAAATATGATTTTAGAAGGAGGAAGTCTTATGTCACAAGACATTCTCTTTTGTTAGAAGACGAGAAGAAAGGGAGTTGTGCCCTGGCAAGGAATAATGTAATTAAGTATTAGAGGATGCCTAATAATTATTTCTGGCAGAAGAATCAATCACAAGGAAGCTGACTAAAGTAAACTCACTTGAAATGTTCACTATTAGTCCTGGGACTGTGAAGTAATATTTACATCAGTTCTACCATGACTCAGAAGGATGAGCTACTATAGATGACTCACTTGAGTCTTCCCACCCTCATAATTCACAGAAACTTATTCCAAAATATTTACCTATTTACACAAAAATACTAGACTGAAAGTACCAACCTATGCCTTAAGATCTTTGGAGTATTGAAAGTGTAAACTCTATCAATTTACATTATTTAAAATTCTTAAGGACCAAACCAATATACATTAAGGTTTTAGAAAATAGGTTGTAATGGTAAAGAATCATGGTTTTTTACTCCACTCCCTACTAGCCATATTTTCCCCTACAATGGAACACAATACTGTTTCAAATTCCAACACAAACCAGATTATTGTGGAATCATACTAGGTGTAGTATTTTTGTACAGATTACTTTTTACATGATTTAATAAATTTCTAGACTGGCATCTGTGACACTTTATTATCTAGGATATAGAAGTTATCAGAAACAACAGAATTGCACCAAAATGAGTTTGAGCTTAATGTGAATGAAAAATCCAGATGAAGAGGTGAGAGTCTAAAATCATTCAGGAAGTTAATAGCAAATCAAGAGGTAGGGCAAATCTCTTAAAATCAATCTGTTAATTTATTAATTCATGGAGCAGCATACCAAATATGTTCAGTTCTTTCCCATTGAGAGAGGAATCCTGAAGAAAAGACAGGACTACTTATTTAACGTTAGTCTCTCTTACTACTCATTAGGCAAAAATTTTAAGAAGTATAGCCATAAAATTGTGTGAATAGGGTTAGACTCAGAAACTAGCTTAAGCACCAAATGTAGGAATCAGGCATAATTTAGTCATCTTTATCCAGAGTATAGGTATTCCAACTCCTTTTTTTGACTGTTTTGGAGATATTGCAAGTGTTGAGACACTACAGATTTTGAGTTTGAATTGGAATAGAAATTGTACTTTTGGAATCCTAACTTTTACTAAACTGAAAAGTACTGCAACTGTCTTATGACTACACACAGCTAAGAGCTACCTAACACTCATTTTGGGTGCTAGGCAAACACACCCCAGAGCTGCACAGATTGTCTCTGTTTGCTTTCAAAATGTCCTTGGAAGAGCATGCACCTTCTCCATTGCATTATAAAATTCAGCATTATTAAAGCATTGGAGAATGTTTCCACCGAGAATTCATTCATATTCCTTCCAGAACAGTTGTTTAGATATCAGGCTACATTAGAGAGTCTTTTTCTATTTATCCTCTTGAAGCTGAAGAAGAAATCAAAGTGGAAGGCAGGTGTCATGGAGAATTAGCGTTATAGAGCATGATTTAGTACATAAATGTAAAGCATTTGACTAAGAGACGCGTGTTTCTGTTGCCCTGCAAAGTCTGTTCACATTCTTGGGTAAAACAACTTTTGGAAAAAAACCTAAATCACTATTAGAAAAATGGTTAGGGCTTTTCTCCTTCACCTTAGTGCTTTGTTAGACTATGGAGTTTTACGTGCTCATGGGTTCTTTTTCTAGGATATAAAGAAACATTTCCAAGGCTGGAACCATAACTTAAAGAGTGAATTGTTAGGACAGTCTTATAAAGATGCAGATATGGTTTTGAATCCTTTCAGATGTGAGCAGTATTGGGTTTCTAGGGTCTCAGACAGGAAATGCATTGCTAGCAAAAATTCTAAAAAGAAAACCAAACAGCAAAAACCAACCAAACCCTCTTCAGTGAAGGAAGTTTGTATGCACATGCAGAAAGTCAGAGTTATGTGTTCCAAATATACAGTTATCTTTCTGTACATCTTTAGACTCACTTTTTGGCTTGCCTAATCTAAAGAAAAGCTGAAAGTACACAAGTCCTTGTGTTTCTTGTTTTAATTCCCCTCAAAGTTTTCAGTAGCCAAACCTACGTGGGGTAGAAGTGTTCAGGAATGCTGGTCATCATTCTGGTCCTCCACAAACTCTTCCTACATTTTGGCTCTGCTTCAGGAGGAGACTGGGCTGTGCCTGCACAGATGACTGTCTTTGCTGTCTTTACAAAAGAATCACTGATGGATGAAAAGCACCTACCCAAAAGGAAGATTGTCACATGTAACCTCAATCCAGACCATACTCTGATTTGCCATTCTCCTGGAGTGCTGTCCAATTCCTTCTCTGCTCCATGAAGAAAGGCTCAATTGAAAGGCCCAGCTCCAACAACATTTAAGATTTTTATTTCCTAAGTCCTTTTTATTTTTCTATGCAAGGAATATAAATGTGAGCTAAAGGACTGTGTGTTTTTGGTTTGTACCTAAATGACAGTGTAGTAGTTCTTAATTTTCAGGTGCACAAGACTTTTATTGCATTGATCTATTTGAGTTTTTCTTTATAACTATCAGGCATATGTTCTGAATTAATTCTGGAATATTCTGATAAATGAAAATATTTCTCCAAAGACCCTGCAAGGAACAATCCTTTCATTCTACATATTGATAGACTAAAATAATTTTCTCTTTAGATTTTCAAAATATTTGAATATCACTGAATAGAGGTCCTAGTAAGTACTGCTCAAAATTAAGAATTTTAATTAAAAGCATAAGATTTTATGTCTTTTTGTACTTCTGAGGTTTTTAGAAGAGATCAGTTAATTTGTCATTTGCAGTATGTGTGAGAAAATGGGTGAAATATTTGCCTATTTAAAAAGTTGTCTAATGAATAAAAATTTTGGGTATAAATTTCATTCTAATTTTAAAAATAATGATGACATTTCAGAATTAATGAAAATTGGTGTTAATATTAAATAATAACAAAGTTCACTTCCAATAAAATGTGTCAATGAGGTATTTAAAAAGAGTAACACAGTAAAATATTTCAAGCCAAAAGTATTAATTACCTTTAGTGTCAAACTGACGGAAGGTTGATGTGTATTTGGGTGTAAGAGTCAAGATGTAAGAAGAAGGGAATTTGAATATCAAAGCTATTCCATAGACAAAGGACTAAATTTATTGTTTTTCTCAAAATATTTGTTTCATTAAGATAGCACAAAAGTAGTGTCTTCTTTCATCTTAGTGAGTGTTTTTATAGTCTTCAAAATATTTTTTAGTAGTCAGATGTGTAAGCACCAACTCTGCCACTGAAACTGAGTTGATAATAATGTAATTCTCCAATTTAGTCAGCCAAGTCCCAGTACTTCATTATTTTTACTAAATTATAGGTTTGAGGTAGAGACAAAACCATCTCCCAAATCTAATTTCCTTCTGAAGTAATAGATAACTAAGGACTTAGGTACTTGTATGACTACATCCAAATTTTCAAATCCCTTATCATTGCTAATGGCATTTTTCCTCGCAACTGCCCTGTGGATAGGAAAATAATATCCTTAACAAGTAAGGGATCAAGCAAAATAAATTACTTACGCAAAGTTACGAAGGAAAATCCAAAGGCCTGGAAATATAAAACCCTTCCAACACCCTTTCTACAGGTTGCTCTTTCTTCCTTGGAAAATTTTGTGGTGTTCCTATGAATAGACTGCACAAAAGGGTATTTAAATTCTTGATTTTTTTAGTTTTTTATTAATTTATCTGTTGATTGATTGATTGATTGATTGATTTTTTATTGGTCTACAGAATTACAGGTAAGATTGCACCTTGAATATTGTGTTCAGTTCTGGGCCCCTTGCTACAGGATAGACATTGAGGTACTGGAGTGTGTCCACTCAGTGAAGGGACAACAAAGCTGGTGAAGGGTCTGGAGATCAAGTCATATGAGGAGCAGCTGAGGGAACTGGGGATGTTAAGCCTGGAGAAAAGGAAGCTGAGGGGAGACCTTATTCTTTCAGACAACTGCCTGAAAGGAGGTTGTAGTGAGGTGGAGGTTGGTCTCTTCTTCCAGGAAACAAGAGATGAGAAGAAACAGCTTCAAGTTGCACCAGAGCAGGTTGAGATTCGTTATTAGGAAATATTTTTTCACTGACAGGGTTGTCATGCATCGGAACCAGTTGTCCAGGGAAGTGGTTGAGTCACCATCCCTGGAGGTATTTAAAAGACATGTAGACGTGGTGTTTAAAGACATGGTTTAGTGGTGGATTTGGCAGTGTTGGGTTAATGGTTGGACTCAATGACCTTCAGAGTCTTTTCTAGACTAGATGATTCTATAATTCTATGATTATGTGATTGTCTTTGTCAAGTAGTGTATTTTTAAAAGATACTTCCTAATAGTTTGGTTGGTATTTGATGCCAAAGATCACATCACAAATGGATGATGTCATTTTCTGTATGGCATTTTGCAAAAAAATAGTGTTAGATGATAGTATCAGGTCTTTTTCTTGCTGCAACATCTATAAACAAGAAATATATATGTCACAGGAATAATCAGACAATTAAGGCATGGCTGAGTGCTTTGTGCTGAGAAGTGACCTTTATAAATACTGCCACCTGGAATATAAGTCAGTCAAAACTATTGCAGTTGATCTCCAAATCCAACTAATCTGTCATTCTTTCTGGTCTATTATATTCTTATGTTCTGATAAGGTGTCAAATTTTTGTTGTGCAGATGCACCTCCTCAGAGTGATGTCTTGTCTGTAGATGAACTAAGCTGCATTAGCATGGGGTGAAATCTGATCCAAAGACAACTCTAAACAAACATTCTAGCCTTCTCTATTCACTACAAAACTCTTGTCTCAGTCTACTAGCTACTTGGAGTAGTGTTCTTTGGCTAAGGGCATCAGAGAAGACTGTCAGATTCCAACACCTTCTCGTTACATTTTCACCTAGCATAGCTGCATCATTCTGCTTTGAAACAGAAAGATATATAGAAAACCAGAACTGTCTCCCAGTTTTTTTACCTCTGAGAGATAAAATCTCATTCTGGACTGGAATTAACAAAGCTGAAGATCTGAAATCCCAAAAGTTTTAAGGAAGATAACTTAATGTCTTTGCTATATACTGTAATTTTCTACATTTTCTTCTCTATTCCTAAAATAAGACAAAAGAAATAAAAGAACAAGTGCATTTTGTGATTAAAAATAGGAGCGTGGTTTTGAAAAGCAGTTCATAAACATAACACTACATTACAATTGCCATGTAAAATCTCATTAACTCCTTGGTAACAATGGGTTACACTTTATTTTCAGTTGCTATTCTATTCCCCATGTTGGAACACTTTTGATCTGAAATAACTGCACTATGAAGAAAGGAATCATAATTGGTGAATGTGAACATGAAATGAAGTGTCCTGACTTTAAATAATTGTATAATAGAAGCAATTGTAGATTTCAGAAAACTACATGTTTAGCTTAATAAACACAGGAGCAGGAGAGAAATATTTAATGGGGTAATTTGTTAGAACAATAAGTATCAAGGTGTCAGACAACTCCTGGAAATAAATAACTGTATAGGTAGGGTTTACAGTTCCAGGTTTAACTTTAGGTTAGTTACCCATGTCATTATTACTGGCCAGGAAATTCTAGGCTGAGATGTTCTGACTGCTATTTAAATATTTTATTATTATTTTTGGAGGATTGCCTTTTTCTTGACAGCAGACTAAGTCAGAATTAAGTACAAATTAAAGCAGAAGTTGGATATAATTTTCAGTGTCAAGAAAAAGTCCTATAGAGATGTGGACATAATAGAATTTTTTATTGAGATTTCTGCTTTGTTACTACAGGGTCAGAGTCACTCTCATCTGCTCAGTGGGTAGATCCCTAGTAGCTGTGTCGGTGGTTGCAACATTTTAAGCATCACGAGTAAGCCTTTAAAACCATCTGTTAACTTAAATCAACAAAAAACATGAATTCTGAAACCTAGGAACTCTTCCTGACACAAGTCTTGAAAGTCTGGCATGCACTGATGCTTTATCGAATGCTTCTATCCATAAAACTCTGTGGGGAGATTGCAGGTTTCTTAGTGTGCAATGGATCCAAGCTGTGATTAACTGAATTGCTTTCACCATGTTTGTAACTTGTCCATTGCTTTACAGTGCAAAATAATCTACATTCTCTATCTATATTACATAAAAGTCCAGACCATGAAAGGGAAAATTCTGAAGCTGTGTTCGTGAGGGAAAACAAAATGTTTATTTGGGACACCTTCATAACTCCCTTTGGCTAATAGATATGTAAGGGCCTGTCAAAGTTACTGTTTTCCATATATTTACTAGATATCAGTTCATCTATTTTAATCTACTGTCTAGAATTTAAGCACAGAGAAAGCCATTGGTCACATGTCAGGCTCTGGACTTCTCCTACCAAAGCTGTAAACCTTTTTCTTATGCCTTTAAACTTAAATGATTTAAGTATGAAAAATGCGGAAAAGGGCCAGGGAGAATGAATGCATTGCCCACTGAAATAATGGAAGAGTGGTCACAGAAATGTCACTGGAGGTACAGAATGAAAACTGAGTTTGAAAGCTTTATGCTATTTGAGAGCAAATTCACGTAAGACTGCTCCACCAGGCAACTGCCTTATGCTAAGCTACATGAAATCCCTGCTGAAACTGACTCTGATGTAGATGCACCTGAATAACTTGACAGTGTAGTGAGCTTTTGATTATTTGTAGATAGCTTACTTGATTGGTAAATAAAAAAGGATGAAGAGAATGATTTTTCTGGCATGACTTATTTGCTCAGACACTGTGTTGTACTAATGTGCCTACACCATTTCCTGATCTCAGCCGGTTCCATCACAGCCCCCCAGGGCTGTCACTAAGTTAAGTTTCTCAGTGTTTGTGGAACTGGGGTGGTATTACTGAGACATCTATGCTGATTTGGGACAATCAGTGGGCACTGGGAAATAGTAATAGTCATATCATATGGGTCTTCCTTTTCCCAGGGTATCCTGATCATGAATGAGAGAATCACAGAATCACTGAGGTTGGAAAAGATCTCTTAAATCTTTGAGTCCAACCTTTGACCAAATACCACGATGCCAATGAAACCATAGTGTGAAGTGCCACATCAAGTTTTCTTAAACACTTCCAGGGATGGTGATTCCACCACTTCCCTGGGCAGCCTGTTTAATGCTTAAACACCCTTTCCTTGAAGAAATTCTTCCTGATGTCCAATCTGAACCACACCTGGTGCAGCTTGAGTCCACTTTCTCTTGTCCTATTACTGATTGCATGGGAGAAGAAGCCAAACCCCACCTTGCCACAACCTCTTTTCGGGTAATTGTAAAGAGCAGTAAGGTCTCCCCTGAGCCTCTTTTTCTCCAGGCTAAACAACCCCAAATCCCTTGGCCGTTCCTCATAAGACTTGTTCTCCAGACCCTTCACCAGCCCTGTTGCGCCTCTCTGGATACACTCCAGTCCCTCAATGTCTTTCTTGTAGTGAGGGCCCAGAATTGGACACAGTACTGAGCACAGAGGTACAATCACTGCCCTAGTCTTGCCAACCACACTATTTTTGATACAAGCTAGGATGCCATTGGCCTTCTTGGCCACTTCAGTTGTCAGTGCTGGTCAGCCCCAAAGCAGAACAGATCTCAAAGGGTATTCAAAATTACCGTAAGTGTTTGAATGTTCAGTCTGACTTGTGCACAACTATGGCTAGCTGCTGCAAGTGGTTAAAGCCAAAGTGGCTACTAGTACCCCATACCCCAATCACAGTATATCCATTTCTTTTTATATGTTCTCTATTGTCCTAACACAATATCCTTTAAATGTCTATGCTCAAGACAATGCCAACAAAAGTACAGCAATGGGACATAGGAGGGAAAAGATTATTTTATTATGAGCTGAGAAGAAACATCTACTCCCCTTAATGGTTATCAAGGGACATGTTCATGTCAATGAACGTTTGATCATAGGAGTTTCTAAGATAAATTCACCATGGTCACAGAAGAGTTCCAGCTCAGAAAAAAAAATATAATGCTTACAAAGTCAATATTATAGAACCATTAATAATTATTACAAAATCTGAATGTTATGTAATGAGAATAATCTCACAAGCACTATCTTTAAAGATAATCATTGTCATTCCTGTTGGTAATGGAAGCCTAAGCAAATTGAGGTAGAACAGTTAAAAGCCTCCAGTAAGACAAACTCAATCTTAACCTCAGAGCTAGTTTATCCAAATGTAGGTGTATTCACCAATGAAGGAAAATAGAGTTAGACAATTGAAGGACAGTCTGAGCTCTTTGCCTCATTGACAATTATTCAGACTTTCCCTTAAGTGTCAGTGTTTTTACAAGTATAATGTAAGAATCTATTTCTATATTCACAATATTTGAAATATGAATTGAATTTTTCTACATGGTTGTATTTGAAAAATTAAGGTCTCGATCTGTTGTAGAAATGGTTAAATATTACTTGTAGGGTATACTAGTACAAAACTGTTATGAGAGGAAAGGCACGTTCTGTCAGCATATGACTTGTTATTCTAAGAAGTGTTTGTGTTTAAGCCTTCACAAATTGCCCAGAAATGTTGTACCATTAAAAAAAGAATCTGCTGCCATAAAAAGCCTTATTCTGAGTTTTATCATGCATTACCTTCTCTCCATATGGTGGAAGAAAGTGTGGCAGAACTAGCTTATATTAACTTGCATAAAATAATTGCCAAGCCCTTCTGAGTTTCCATCGAAAATATCAGCATTTTTAAACTATCTCATGAAGCATTAAAGGCAGTCTCGCTCAGAAACTTCAAAATGAAACCCAAAGAGATGTGGTTAATGTTTCTTATTATGTATGATTTGCAAAGCATGGGATTGATTCTTAAAAAACTCACAGTTTGCAAAATCAATAATTTACCCCTGAAAACTAAGCATATAAATAAGCTACCAAACCATAATATTCAACTGGTACTGTACTAACATTATAACTTGCCTTGAAAAGGTCATCTGCTTCTGCTGGTTAGTTATCTATCGAAAGAAAAAATAATTCTCATGCAAAAGAAAACTAGAAAGAATCTGTTGCAAGTTTCTTGGGGTTGTAGTGAGTTGTGCGGATGCCAGAATAATACAAACAGTATTTTCATAGGACTTCTTGTAAAAAAATTCATTATAAGTTTTTCAGCTTTTCTTTATAATAATCTGAAATTGAAATGTTCATTTTTTAGAAAAACAAGACAAAGCAAAACAAACCGAAACACTCACAACCAAACAAAAAAAACCATATTGCCATACTTTTCTCATTTGTTTGAAGAATATGGAGGTAAAGAATCAAATGAAGTTAAAACTTCCATATAATATAAAAAACTATATATTCTGATTAACACAATTTTGGCAGAGCACTTTCCAGTCATCTCGATTTATGCGGAAGATTAGCTCGTTTCATTGCTATTGTTCAGTGTAGTCCTCCATGGATATTTCACCAAACACATGGAGAGGTAATGTTTTCTGGATCAATAATGTAGCTGCCAAAATGATTTTCTCACTTATTAAAGCGAAACATAGTCTATAATTGGCACTCAGTTTTCTGTGTACTGGCTACACAGATGTGTCACAGGATTGTATAGGTGTTTGTAAATGTGGTATTTGAGTAATTTTGAAAGATATCTTAAAAATTGAAATTTTCCAGTGGTGAAGGTATTCAGCCAAACCCAACTTTCTTTAGGTTGCATGCTTCAGGTGCTTTCATACTTTTCTTCATCTTTCAAAGTTTTTTATGCAAAATATTTTAACAAAAGTTATTTCATGAGAAAGTATGAATGCAATATTTAACCAGGATCCCGGACCTACAATAGAAAGCAATATAAATATGACTTGCTCATTTGAATTAAAGAACACTACAGAAGTATTTACCTCTGTCTGTACTCTCCCTATACTATTGCACACAATATGTACAATTCCTCCTTCTCTCCACCGCTGTCAAACTGACTGTGACTGTACCAGCCTCTTGTGATATCTCCAAACATTTGTTCATTATTCTGAATGATTCACATAAAGTATTTGTGCCATTAACTGCTCAATAGTATCCTGCGCATTCCATTTTCCTATTCATGTCCTGTAATAGAATAGCTGGAGCTTTTATGATAGGAGAAAACTAAACAATTTTAGAGTGACAACCATGCATACAGGACATTGTTTAATATCAGGACATAAAAAGGCAATTTACTCACTTTGTAGATTGATCTTGACACTTACAGCACACATATAGCCCACATAATATCCATAAATAGGGAAATAATTGAATACTCCAGGTAAGTAGGTTAATGTGTTTTCATGAATATGGATGATCATGTTTTGCTTATACTTTCATAGTCTGCATAGCTTTTCTTGAAGGTCTCTTGGTTGCAGGCTATTGAAAATCACGTTTTCCTACACTCCATTAGAAATCTATAAATCATCTGCTGAAAGAATCCTTCTCTACCTCTATATGCCAATATGCTATCAGTGGTAGAGCTGGGACCAAACCTTTAAAATAAAGGTACAATAAATTCTCCAGTAGAGTGGAATTATGAAAGAACAACACAAAGGGAATTTTCATCAGTTATGGATTAGCTTCTGCCTTGAAGCTATTTGTATTTATACTGCTTTCAAACTAATTTTTGTATTTTATTTATTTAACCTTTACTATTGTAAAATGAGGTGGTTTTATTATCTAAGTAAATGTCTAGCCCTTTAGAAACTACTATTAACCTCATAATACCTTACAACTGGCTTTGTAATGTATGCCCTCCAGTAACAGAATTTAATGGTCAGTTAGAATGACAGGGATCACCAAACCCCACAGCATTTTAGCCACATTTACTCTCTGGGCACAAGTCTCATTGACATCTTGTGCAGAGAACATGTTAGAAAAAGAGGATGCAGTTTGGCTTGGGCTTTGGTTCATGCGTTGACACTAATGATTTTTCAGTTAAAGGGAACAATTCACTTTGTTTTCAGTTGCCTATTTGGGTTAGCTTTACAAGGAGTCACTGAAGTTGGAAATAAAAATCTCCCTTATTTTCACAGTTTCTACACAACATGATACAATTCTGGAGAGGTGAAATAAGATCTTTATGCCCTTATTTCTCACTTTCCCCAGTAGTGAACAGAGGAAGAAAATGGTACAACCGTGTTCCCTACATTCAAAATTCAGATACAGATTTCCAGTAATCTCTCTGAGTCAGAATGCTAGGCAGGAAGCAGAGCCATGTGGGAGATCAACGTTCATGCAAGTTCAGTACTGTGAATGCTAAAGATTATCCTTTGTTGTCTTGACTTCCTTCAGGTTTTTCGAGGTTGTCTGAGGCCTCGGGTCTCTGGCTTTTTTTTTTAAGACAAATGCTGAGAGAAATAGTATGATTGGGAAGGGGGATAATGTGCACAGAGGAGATAGAAGTCCTTGGTTTCGGTGCAGGTGTCCAGATGGAATACTTCATGTGTATTCTTGTGTTGGACTGAAACTAGAAATACTCCACTTTACCCCAGGATCACCACTATAACTATCTATACAACTACCTCTCTGCTCCAGAAGGCAGACTACGAATGTCATAAATTACGACTTGACCTCATAGATCATAGCCTGGAAAAAACTATAATAAAAATATACACTTGATCTTCATCTTAAGACAGAATGGATGCTGAATGGAATTTGTCTTGAAAGTACTAATCCATCCTGAGTACCTGTGTACAGCTTTCATTTTGTGATCACCCACTCCTGTTGGAAACTGAAGTGTACGCTATGACTGGTGTCACAAAAGGGATATAAAAACTTACATGGTGGTGCATTTTAAACATTTAAAAATATATACCATATTGTTCATCTTTAAGAAAATAACAATAAGTGGAAAGTATGAATTATTTTTCTTTCAGCTGTTAAATCCAGATTATCTGGAGCTTGGTCCAAAGATCACAGGAGTTATGATGGTGGTGCTTTGAAATCTTTGTGGCAAGTGATATGGTGCCTGTGTGTGTTTGTGGACACATGCTGGTAAAAGAAAGTCTCTGTGAATTTATGTAGCAAAAAGTTTGCTTCAGAGGTACCCTTGCAAATTTTAGATGTGATTCAAATTTAAAACACTCCTAGGTACCTCATGCCCCAGAATTTGAGTCCTGTACTCTATAACTGATAAATTATATAATTCTTTTTCTTTCTTTCAACTTAATTGCTGTTTTTTGCTAACTTCTTGCCTTGTACCACAAGCTTTACATGTATAATGCCTCCTCTCCATGGAAAAAGACAAGAGTCTTCTTGCATGTAAGAACTTATCAACGAAATAGGTTTCTACTGAAATGCTTTCTTTTCAATGGGCTTATAATACATAGCACAGGCACTCCAGCAAAGAATCAGTAGGTCTTTTCTACATTTATGTTACTTATTAATAGAATAGCAACAAAATAATTATTCTAAGTGCTGTGTTTGTCTTTTATGGTGCGGTGGCAATATTTACTGATTTACGGCAGTATTTACTGAGCCATTTTTCCTCAACTTTAGACCTTAAAAATTTAAGTATCTACATCACAGCTATGCTTCCTGTCCACCTGTTACAGTTAGACAAGTAAGTTAGATAAGGAGAGATAAGCAGCTCTGGAGAGTCAACTGGCCTATTTTAGACCTCTGTCTACTACACACCATTTTCTTTAGAAGGAGCCCAAAGTTACAAAATTAGATTGAAATTCAGCTTAGATTCAAGAAAAATGAGTCCCAGTTCTAATTGCTACCTGTGTCCTTGGAAATAAGACTTTGCCAGTGTTGGTGAAATTGAAATAGCTCACAGTCCAATGGTGCCAGTATTACAGAAACTTTCCTCTAGGCACACCTCATAGTCTACAGCACAACAAAGATGTTACCACCTAATTACAAATTAGCTTCATAATACGGATTTTGTAGCCAATACATTGGCTTTTATTCTGCGTAGATCTTTTCAACCATCACAGCTTCCATTTTATCCACAGTGTCAGCTAGGCTATGACTGCATTCATACAATGAGGAAATCATCTTGAGGATGGGCTCGAAGTCATATTTGTTTCCCCTCTGCATTATCTATCTGCACAGTAGACTGCAGGGCTGGCTTTAAGCTGACCCAGCTGGAGTGTCCCTGGAAGAAAAACGGAGATAAATCAGGAGCTTTAGAGCATGCAGTACAGCAATTTTCTTTCCCATACAGAGATTTGGAACAGCTTTGGAGACTACTGCTGTGGTACTGTGCAGAGAAGGTGGCCGTGGAGGGCTGTGCAGAAGCACTCCTGATATTTTGCCTGAAAGTGCACCAATTCTACCTGCCACAAAGGCAGATGGGATTTACAGTCAACAGATCTCAAGCTGGTTGCGAGCTCCCTGTAAATGCAAGCTGTACTATCTGGAGAGTTCCTCTGGTTGTCCAGCCTCTATACAGCTCAGACATAGGTAGTATTTAATAATTTTCATTCTTTCTTTTCTTTATATGTCATAAAGATATCTGGGAATGAAATTACTTTGCTCCTCTTTTACACTGGAGAAGATCAGGAGGTCATCAAGATTTATGTGTCTGACTTGTGTCACTTTGGGACACCTATACTTGTCTGAACCTCCTGCAAAAACCAAAGCGAGTTAGACAGTTTCATGATTAGCCTTGTCAGTTCTTGCTTCTAACCCTTAGACTAACTTAGACTGGGGGAAATATCAAAAGTATGTGTCAGGACATGCTTTTAAACCCAGTATTAGAAGTCCACAAATCTGAGCAGTGGGATTTAGATCTGAGCCTCTATTAACATAGTGAAGCCAAAATGCATAATGGAGATTAGCTACTTTTTGTTTTTCTGTCAGATAAACTTTGCATCAGGTGAGAAAATAGAGCAGACCTCTATATGTTTGTCTCACAATAAAATAGGAGTGCCTGTCTTCACCCAGCGCTTTCATCCTGGGCTACATAACACTGCTGAAGAGCCCTGAGACAGGAATTCACAGCTCTTTTAACAATGAAGACAAACCTGGAAGCTGATATACAAGTGTGTTATCCTGTCGGAATTTTAAGAGCATTTCAGAACACACTTCGCGACTAACGTGGTAATGGAAGAGCCTCCTCACCGTCGTTTTGCATCAACAAATGTGGCTGCAGACAAGTGACGTGTGCCTTTTGTATACCACATCAGCCTGTTGATCAACATCTTTCCCTGCAAAAGTTTTCAGGGAGAAGCTTTAATTGGTACTGTCACAAAACGTGTCTTGCTGCCTTCCTCATTCAAAAAAGCTGCAAAAACCACTAGAAAATTCAGAAAGTTACATTATCAAGAACATGGCATTATAGAAAGCTATAGAAGCAAAATAAATCCACCATGTTCAGTGCAAAACTGAGTATTTATTGCAGTTTTTTTCATCTACTGTTTTTCAGGCATTAAATAGATCTGTCTATATCTGCTATCACTGTCATCACCTTTCATATCCTGTTTTTCCTTACCTCACACAGAAGCAATATTTTTCCCTTGTGTGGCATTTCATACATTTCAAATAATTTCCTATTCAATTAAATTTTTAATTTTAAAGAACTTTGGCCAAAGAATGTGATTGCTTGATGAAAAATCAGTGAAGCATCCCTAGATTTTGTAGATGTGCTTGCATCCAGGTCATTGCTTGAGAGCAAACTCATGTATTTGCAAATATTGATTCTTTAGAATTTTCAAAGTCACTGAAACTCAGGGTGACCTGGTGCACCAGATACTCAGGTCAATAGATTTCAGAATGCTTGAGGAGAGTGCCTTGTGCAATTCCCCTGTTGGTAAATTCCTCTCCCGTATTTTAAAGTCTCCATAGGCCAGATGGCAGTTTACTTTCTCGGAGTCTATGAAGAAGAATGATAAAAAGGCTTATATTATTTGAAAGAATTGGTTTGTGTTGAAGTAGAAGCAGAATATACCTTTTGTTAAATAAAAAATACATTTGGCCACCTATTGGCTGAATTCGGAGCTCAGTACAGAAAGTATTATAGGAATTTGGTTTGAATTATCCTACTGCTGTTCTATGCTACATTGTGTAAATTCTGGCACCTTCATTTCCTTCTGATTATCTCAGACACAGCTACACTCATAAACGAAGAAATGGAACCCCTTTGATCACCCCTGCAGCTGCCTACATTCACTTATGCGGATTGACCTCCATGGTAGCTTTAGTTGGAAACTTACTCTTGAAATAATTTTGCAAGATATTTCATTTCTTAAAAATAAATCCTGAAAAGTGACTGCTTACTGATAGTTTGGGTTTCTTTAATTTTAATTAGATTTTAATTTCAACTGTAAAAAAAACCCCACTCCATATTCCTTCCTCAACTCCCCAGCCAAATTACAGAATTATTTCATGGGGGAAAATGTAATCTGACCAGCAGTGTTATTTACTCTCACTCAGAAAATGTGCTTGGGAATTTATCCTGATGAAATCATCCCATCAAGCAACCAGACAGCAGTGTATCAACAGAAGTGTTACTCAGACTATTCTGAATTTATTTCACGCCTTCTTCAGCACTTCAGATATATACCCAAAGTCTTAGGGTTTCAAAAGTGATCCTTTCTGTTTATCTTTTTGTGCTGTCCTGTTGAAAGCAGACAAGTTGTCATGGTTTGAGAACCCCAGAATCCAATTCCCTAGTCCAAGCCCCCCTCCCACATCTCAGCCCAGTGTGAGATGGATTTTCCAGACACCACATTAGACTCAGAATGGAGGGAAGGGATTATATATTACAATGACTGTACAAATAAATAATACACTACACTATATACAATCTTAATTATCTCTACCATGACATAAAAGTATTTACAATGGATCAAATCTCTTCTCCCCTCCAAATAAAAGTCCAGGAGGGAAGAAGGAAAGATCCTTTCACTTCTCAGAGCAGCATTCTCATCAGAGTAGCAGTCTATCTCTCTCTTCCATGCAGCAGCTGTAGCTGGATCTCTGCCAGTACACACGAGGGAGTATCCAAGCCCTTGTGGCCCATCGTCTAAAGCGAGGGTTTTCTCTTCCGTGGGCTGCGTTTCCCAGGACAAAGGCGCTTCACCACGTCATATCACAAAGCGCAGGGGTCTTCATGATGGTCCTTATCTTCAGGGGATTCAAGTTCCCCTACAGAGCTCTTGGGCTCTCATCTCAGGCTGCTAGCTTAGCTTAGCAGTGACAGAGAGGGAGGCCAAGGTCACCCCCTCTGCATTCTTTCTCTGAGCTTTTCAGCTCCTTTCTGCAGTGCTGTAGCACTCTAAGACTCTTGCAAGTAAGAGTCCATCATCCTCCTCTCTCTAGGAGGGGTCTCCAAGGAGTTTGGGGGTTTCTGGTTCAGTTTTTACCCCAACTTTGTCTCTGTCTGAGCTAGTTCTCTCTCTCTGCTGCTGGCTCTCGTCTCTCAGACAACTCTGTGTCTCTCTGCTCGGCTGCATGCTTGTTTCTGCTACTTCTCCAGTTCAGTTCTTATCTGTTGGCTTTCAGCCATAGCCTCTGTTCACTGCTGTCTCTGTCGCTGCTCCTGCTGCCCACTCAAGGTGGAGAAAACTCCTTCAGCTTTCTAGCTACAGGCACTTAGCCCAGTCTAACACTGTTCCAAGTCCCTGCAGCCCCAGCCGGGGGCTGGGGGGGCCAGAGCTCCCCTGTGGGGCTCTGAGCCCCTTCCTCGTGGCTCTACAACATGACCACC
The DNA here is from genome assembly GCF_001604755.1 of Lepidothrix coronata. Classification (NCBI taxonomy): domain Eukaryota; kingdom Metazoa; phylum Chordata; class Aves; order Passeriformes; family Pipridae; genus Lepidothrix; species Lepidothrix coronata. The sequence goes on along the minus strand of NW_016690246.1, from coordinate 1,887,862 downwards.
TCTCCTACAACAACTAACAACTACTTTCACTTCTGGTCTGCTTGTGAGATGTTTATATTTTGCAAAAGCGCTCATTGGCTCAAACTTCCAAAGGGGGTCACCACCCCCTGGGGATTTACCATTTTATAACTTCAGGGGGAAAACTGTTTCCCTTCACCACACAAGTATGTGGAACTTTATTGCCTCAATGGTGTTCATGGCAGTCAGCATACCAGTTGTATTGCAGTAGCACTCCAGAACCAGAAAGGTGATTAGGTGTTCTGCTGCTGGTAGTTACACAGAAAGAGTCACTTCTGGAAAGACTGCTACAGACATTAATCATTATGCATCCTGAATTCAGCCAAGAATAGCTAAGACTAGGCTGATCTGTGACACAGCAGTGAGCTAATCTTTAACAAAGAGTTTTTGATAACTTGTTGTATCTCCTTCTATATTTATATATGCAATGGACAATAAGTCAAAAATTGGTTTTTTTGTCTAGAAATATGTAAAGTCTTTTTTTTTCTGTTTAAATGACATTACAATGAACCACTTATCAACTTACTCTTTCTTAGACTTGTAGCAAAAAGAGCTGGATGAATGGCAGTGACAAAGACTGCCTTTGAAATAACTTATTTTTACATGGAGTATGCAATTAATAAGAAATGAAGAGACCGAATATTCTGACTTTAGTAACAGAAGTGGAACTGCAGATATGGATAACAATGAAAACTGTATAGAAAAAAAGTTGTTATTGATTTTTGATTCAGTTATATGGATACTTACAGTCTTACACCTGCAGGAAGAATTTTCTCTAGTCAACTACCCTAGCTTCCAATTGAACACTGTGGAAATGGACAACCTCAGGATGTAAATGGGATTATTTCAATCCAGAACAGCAATATTCAAAATTCTGTTTCTATTGTCAGAGAACAAAAACATAGCCCAAAATGTATAGTTTATTTTTGGGTTTCCTGATCTAATATGATGTTTTCAATTAAAAGGTTCCCTACTGCCAAACGAGGAAAGTAGATCTCAACAATTCATGAAACATCTGTTAACCTGCCCTGATCCCAGTGAGTAATCTGCTGTAGATAGTTCAGACACAGCTTTTATAGAATGATAATTTGGGTGCTTTCACTTCTGAATTGGGAATCCAGACTACTGATGCATCCCCCAAGGAATACACATCTGTATCTGAAGCTATAAGGTTGTCATTATTACTCAGTTTAAATAATTGCAATAGGTAACATCTACTCTGGGGTGACATCTTTGCAGGCAAGGGCAGTGAACTTGGCCCTCAGTTCCTGACTGTGAGAAATGTGACTAGCAATTCAGCATATTTCATAATAATTTCAGGCACATAAAGGAAACAATTGTTTTGACCTAAATGCCTTACAGAAGCAGAATACACTTAAAAGGATGAGTTGATGTGTCTCGACTAGGCAGAAAAGGAATAGAATTCTGAACATTCATAATGCTCTTGCTTTGTGATTCCATTAGGGAATTATCTATTAGCTAAATTATTAAATGTACTGTGTGCCAAATCCTGCATAAGTTATGACAGCAAATAGGCCAGTAAACTATTTATGGTCTTGGTTACATTGATATAGTTGTAGCAATAGATTAGTATCCTGGGTTTGCATACTGTGGCATGTGTGGGATAGAGTTTGTGCTTTCACACAGGCTGTGTGCTGCCCATTGGCAAAGATTTTCACCACTGTAAGCAGGAGCAGAAATAATAGTTAATTAATTCAAACTAATGCTTGTGTACTGTGCAAGGACAGAAAAATCAAATTAAAAAAAATAAAAGCAATGACAAAACAAACAAACAAACAAACAAATGAACAAAAAACCCCAACCAAAACAGACAGAAATATCCAATCTAGCCTAGGTACAAGATGAAGGCAACTGCTCACACTGGGCAGCAGCGTGTAAAAAAAGTGCCTGTGTGTCTCACACTGATTGTGGTATGGGAATACTGCAGCTGCTGGTGGAGGTGAAAAGAATATGAAGGGGATTAATCTGTTACTACTTACATGGTTGCCCTCTGTATCATGGCTATGTAAAGCACTACACTGAGCTTGCAATACTGGCTCACCGGGGCTGGCCCATTCTCTCTGATCCTATTCTGCTCCATTCCTGTACTGCAACTTTTCACCCATCAGGAGTAACCTAGTGGCCTGACCCCTCTACATCTAACATAGAAAATTCAATTTTGTAACACTCCTGAGAATGCCTGAGCTGTCCTAGGGGAGTTCTAAAAATACAGTGTAGTTGCTGAAGTTTTGTTTGTTCATAGGATGCCCTAGAAAGTCATGAAAGAAGTAGTAAAAGCTGAATAGCAAAATCAGCTTTAAAAGGCAAAAAAACCCCTTCCAACACTTCAGTCAATCTATCTAATTTTGAACAGAAGATCAAATCACTTCTACATTTTATTTATAATGCAAAAATTCCCAAGGAATTACATGTACTATGGGCTTTGACACTTCTCCCAAACAGGATGTAATGATTAATTTAGTTTAAGAGTATTCCAAAGTGTCTGTTTAACACTCTGCTGATGTAGTAAAACATTGTAAGACCTGAAAAGAAGGAAACTTAATCCAGACTGCTCAACTTTCCCTTTCATCATCTCTTGAAAAGAATGCATCAAAGTACAGTGGAGTAATTCTAGATGCCAATAAAATAGTGCCCCGTTGTTCTTCATGGAAATTAGTGATGCATAAAAATGTATGTCATTACTACTAGTGAAAGCCATAGGAGAAATTCTTATTCAATTTTATGAATAAGTTAGCTGCTTGGGATTGTCAGACCAATAATTATTGGAGAAAAATTAATTTTGGCATTCTGTAATTACTACTTCAAATATTGTAAGATTTCACCAAAAGTACAGTCTGAAATAATTCCTCTAAAAAGCCCCAAGCGACATACTATATATGCAGAATATTTGATTATAGTAGTATGGACATGATGGAAACATAGTATACAAACACACTTTGGGAATAAATATTCACCTTCTTACATCGTCAGATCTTTAACATAACACAAGCAAACACAGGTGAATTCTGCATCGGGATTTCTTAACGTCACTTCTTATTTCTCCAAAACTCCTGTTATCCATAAGGAACTCTGATTTTATTGTTGATACAACTCTTTGCATGCTAAATTCCACCCCATGATTTCTTTATATACACAATTCTGTTAATTCGAAGACATATTAAGTTTGCTTAATTTCAAAGCAGAAATAAATGCATTTGGAGGATGCTCCGACCCGCAGTGGAGGCAGTAGGGAAGGGAAGCAGGTTGAGGACCAGGTTGAGGAGGAACAGGTTACTTCTTTAGAAATACTAAACCACAACTTTATCTGAGAAGCCTCACACCATAATCTCTGCAAAAGGCTCTTCCATTGCCACATTAGTCACAAAGTGTGTTCTGAAAGGCTCTTAAAATCCCGACAGGATAACACACTCCATGTGTGCTGCTCAGGAGTCAGAGAGGGAGAGGTCTTGCAAGAGAGGACCAAGGAAGCTGTGGGAGCTGCTGAGAGCACAATCAGCTCAGAAAGGGCTGTTTCTCCACAGGAAGGAGAAAAGTTGAGGGGCAGAATACTGACCAGAGGTACATGCAAACAGTCCCTCCCCAGCATGCTCAACTTGAGAGGGGCTCTTAGTCTGTTCAGAAATGCTTGGTGCCATAGTATGTACAACACCTTGACTAGGATGGGTACAGAGAGTACTACCAGCCTCATCACATACCCATTGTATTGTCTTTCAGAAGATGTATAAACTTGCAAAAATACAAACATCTTTTTTTTCACTAGACCATCATCTTCCTGTTAAAAAGAAAGACTATCATCACTATAGCTGTTTCTTTCTGGCCTGCCATTATAGTGCTGTGTTTGTGGTCTTCTTAGCCCAGAGGTCTTCAGTGTGGTGCCACGACCCCAGCCATTTAGTGCACCCTCACCTCCTGTTGGCTGCTTTTCTGGCATTTCTATATGAATGCCACAATACAGCTGATGGTCTGGAGTTTGAATGCATAAAATTTAAAACCATAAAGGGAGGTGATCTGCTTTAGGACCGTTCTCTTTACTGTCAGGCACCTTAACTGATTATGTATCCAAATGTACTTAAGCCTTGAGGTGTCCCACAAGCCAAAAAAAAAAAGAATTGGCTCATGAAGACATCTTTTTTTGCAGGGAATAGGCCTTTGAATTTGAAAATCTGACCTGAACTGGGCAGCTTCAAACTCATTTTCTTATGAAAACACTGTTTGTATTTGAATTGGATTGCTCCTATCATGCTGCTTTTAAATGTTTCATCTGTCCTATTTAAATTTGACAAGAGCAAGTGAAAATTAAGTAAATTTTGTGAGAAAATTATTCACAAATGCTTGATGTGACTTGATGGAAGAAATGAGGTTTCTAAAGCATCAAAGAGAGAAAACTCTCAATGTAATTTTTGTGTCAGATTATGGTCTCAGTTTCAGATCAGCATATGTTGGCTATATTCTTTAAAGTAAAATGTATTTCTGTGAAGGTGATATTAGTACTATAATAAGGTCCTATTAGTAGCCATAAAACTAGTCAAAGGTGCGTATTAATTTCATTGCACCTATATTAGCTGTACTTTGCATTTTGATCTGGTGATCTGTGTGACCGAAAAGAGTTAACAGGGAAATGTATATTTATACATAGCATGAAACTGGTGATCCAGATGTAAAAAGACAATGTTACCCTTTGTTACAGAAACTGCCATCTCATTACTTTATTCCCATGTATTTTTGGTGACATATCAGTAATTGGATGCATAAGCTGTCAGACACCAGTGTTCCCAAGCTCCTTTTCAACTTGGTGTTTCATAGAATGTCAACGTTTTTTTCTGTCCTTTAATAAAATATAGTGTTATATACAACATCATTTCATTCCATTCAGTGTCATGCTAATATTACTCATTGAATCTGAACTGAAAATGAATAAAGCTACCTTCCTATTTTGAAGGAATAATGAGCTCAGCTTATATTCTCCGTAGTGTCAAATCGCAATGTTCAGATGTTTATAATTTGGGAAATATTAGAAAAATAGGCTTGGGAATAAGAAAATTGCATGCCATCCCTGAAAATACTAAATTCCATAACATATTTCTTTTAAATAAGGTAACAATTATGCAAATGGTTCTAAAGTAGTTAAGTTCTCTTACAGTGCCATTGCATATGAGACAAGCAATGTTTTCTTGACAAATTAGACAAGAATGAAGGCCTTTTGAAAGAATAGCTGATTGTGTTTTCAAACCATGGAGCTCCACATTTTATTTCTCTCAGGAAACAGGTATTTACAACTGACGTAAAGTGATCTCAACTTTTTGTTTATTCATTTCTCTTGAAGTTTGTTTTGCAGCATGAATAATCAAATGTGAAAAGAGATCGTCTCAGGAGGAGATTCTCATTTCAGTGTAATACACTATCTGTGTTTTTTTAGCAGCTTAGAAATTGTCAGTTTAGTAAACACTGGGACACAGATGAATTTGGAGTGTTATCTACAAGCTCTGATTCACTGACCACTCCAAAAATTCCTTGGAGAAATCTTGCTCCACACTGTCACAGGGCAGGGAATGGATGCTGTAATTCACCTCAGGTCATACAATGTCATTCAATCATTGTTGTGTTCAGACTAATCCTTGTGCTTTTCTACTCGTAACAAACAAAAAAAGTAGCTATATTCTACATCCACTTGTTTACTTTACTCAGAAATTTACTACAATTTCTTTTATAGGTAAATGCAGACTAGCATTTCTGTGGAAAACTTGAAGTTTGACATAAAAGAAGCCAGACAGCTTGCTTTCTTGGTCTCAAATCCACCTAGGATAATTCAGCTTTAAAGAGAAACTGTGATTCTGTTAATGGAAATTTTATTGGACAGAATATTTTTCCATGAATTGAGACACTAGTGTCTTTCTTTTTAGTGTAGGAATATGCAGGAAAAGTGTGAAATTGTGGGCAAAAGAAATTTGCTGGTTTGCTGGTTTTTCAAACCACCACACCCCCTCAAAAACCCATAAATTCTCACCAGTGGGCGAGTCAGGACTCTATCTGCCTCAAGGACACTTTAGAATATTTTGTCTTTCAACATAAGTTTCAAATAAGCAGTCTCTTTTCCATTTGTTTAAGAAGCATGAACAAAATACTTGAGAACTTTCAATTTATCTCATTGTTTTTGAGCTTTGATGAAAGATAATACCTCAAAGAACTTGACACGGCCAAGAGGGTGGATGAGAACTATCAATCGCACAGGTCTTCCCTCTTGAAAAAACTGTCTGAGTATTACTCTGGGGAAGAAGGAAGCTTGAAGCTCTGCTCCAGCAGTTGCAGTACTGTCTGACTTTGCAACAGTCCCCCCCAACCAAGGGTGAACTAACTATGGATATCAACAGTTTGGAGCCCTTGAGTATGAATTGCTTTCTTTAGTTACACAATATGTAATGCAAGAGTAACAGGTACTTACAGCTTTCTCAATGCTCACCAAAACAGAGTATCTTCAGAAGAAGAATATTGATATGTTGTCACAGCTAAGTATGAGACAGACCTCTAATTCCACTGCCAGCAGCGTGCTAGGTGTCTGTCAGCATGCCCATTTCACTAAAAGCACAGTATTATACACCACGGATAGAATTGCTCTTATTCTTTTTTCCAGTTAATATCAACTTTAGTAGTACTAAAAAGAGACATAGAGGTGAATGGTCTTGGAGTATATTAACAATGTCACTAGCCATTATTCTGATGGAATAGTTATTTACTTATTGTTGAGGTTTTGACTACTGTTCAGCAAATTGCATACAAAAAGTGCACTTTTGGGGCCAATAATTCATGCCAATACACAGTTTAAACTGCAAGAAAACACCAAGGTTTCAACTGCAGCATTATCCTCATTCACAGCTGAAAGTAATGCTTATTCTAGAGCTTGCAACTGTAGTGAATCTGAGCAATTAATTTCACACCATTGTTGCTCTTTTACACAAGTGTTAAGTTCACCTTTTTGTCACAAACATCTTCCAGCTGTTCAAAAATCCTTTATTTCTGTTCTACCTATGCCCTCCCCCTGCCGGCCTCAGCAATCCAGCTTGACAGCTCTATTTTTATAACAGGGTGCAATTTTAAACATAACCCTGATTCTTCTTTATGTATTATTTACTAACCACACATCACTGCCAGAAAAAAATGGAAAGGATTCTGTTCTGTGCTAGAAAATTTGTGGCTTTCAATGCTGATCCAGCAAATTGCTTCTCACCATTTCCCATGTGAGCAGATTACTGAAGAATTTTTCCTTTATTAAATCTTAAGATTAGAGTGTTCATTAAGTCATGCATGAAACTCCCATTCAAATGCTGAAATACTGGTATTGTTGAATTGAGCCAGTGGTTTGGCCAATGCTCCTTTTATGTGTTTGCTTAACCCTAATAATTTAAGTCAAATATATAAACCCATAAATATTTGAAATTAGAAGCTATCCTAGTTTTTCTGAATGTCATCCCTCTTACAATAAGATAGTAATACACAACACAAAGAAGTTTGGACTTCTCTTCTTGTAAAAGAAATCAGATACGGAGGTAGAAAGTTATCTGATTAGGAGAGTTTCTCCTACACCCCTTCAGAGGATATGGCAGGAGAACATATCTTTTCAAAAATTATCTCTTATTAATAGCATAAACATTTTGACAAGGAACAAAATTCAGTCTTGTAATGTGTATTATATGTCTCCATCAGCATCACTACAGCATTTTAAAAGGAAGATGCACTTTCAATTATCCAAAGTATTACAGGGCTAGCTTGTTTGCCTAAGGCATTATGAATTATTTGGGAATACCACCACATTTTTATATAAGCTGAAAACAAATACAGTGCCAGGTAATTAGCAACTTAACATGGATTCCTTTGTTATTCTTTAATACTCCCATGTTTCTGGCCTACTTCCTCCAAGCTAGAAGTGCTAAAAAACAGATGATATGTCTATTACTGTGTTTAAAACAGAAATAATTATGCACCAGGACTTAAACGTATGGCCCCTCTGAGTGAGACAGTAGTTACAAAATGACTGTTGGGGGTCATACTTATTGCTGTTTCATCACCAATCAGCACCAGAAAAGAATGAGAAAAGTAATATAGAGAGAAGAGGTCTATGACATGAAAAGCATCACTGAAGGCAACATAATACACTTATAAAAGTACTTTAATACACTAGTGAAGGCAGTGTGGTCATAATTGTAAATTTTGTGGAAAAAAGATCAAAGATTTATCCTGGTAATGAGTGAAAACAGAGTCACTTAGGTTAGTCTGCATCCTGATTTTATTCCAAATTCCCTAACCTTTACTCATCCACATTTTATTCCTCCATTTAAGCAGCAGGAAGGGAACCTTGCAAATGTGTGCTTTGGACTTTTCTATCAGATTTTACTTTTTACATTCACACCATTTTGTGACAAAGGTTTTTCTTAAGAGAGATGAGAATATTCCAAGAAAGTAAGTTTATATATATATATATACATGTATGTATATAAAATAATATAATCTAGTCCTTTTCCTTCTGTACAACATCTTGTCTTTGACTCCTCCTTTCTCTTTGGTGTAAAAGGTTCTCATATTCTCTCCATCAAGAAATCCCCCTCTGCCATCTTCTTTTATGTCCTTTGATCTCATTCTTCCCCTCATCCAATCATATTCTTGTGACATCCATAATCTGCCACACATCCTCTGATATCTTGTCTTTTGCATACCTTTTGCTCATGCAGTTCTCAGGACAAGCAAGCCTTTTTCCCCAAGCATCCTTGTGAGATGTCATGCATCTTCATTGCCTAGCATTTCCACTAGCTTTTCTTCTTTCCCTGCATCAAATGGTGACACCAGTTGTAGGAAGCATGAACTCAGGAAGCACCACTGTGACCCTGTTGATTATGGAGGGATCCTGACTTAAACTAGTGACTTACCAAGTACATGATGGAAACCTTCGGTGACAGCTGGGTATCCCGAGCAATGCAGTAGTTCCTCCTCTGTGTTTCCTCATTCTGGCATTAACCTTTCTATCAGTATCCTTCTACACAATGAAAAGATCCATAAAGAATGTTAGTGTTTTCAGACACACAGGGAGAAATGGGGTTTAAGTGTAAAGAAATGCTTTTGCACGCTCAATGTGCTCATATATGGTTTTGCAGCAACATAAACTATTAACATCTTACTGTGCATTTTGTTGCATTCTTTTACCTTTGATTTTTCAGTTTGGTTAAGTACACAAGTGAGCTGTCAGTGAGTCACTCTCTACAGCCGTAGACTTTTACACTATACATTTAATATAACTATACTAATATTTACAGATCCTCTTTCAGATTTAGCTTGAGTTTTGATTTATTTTAAGTGGTTTCTCCATGCAAGGTACTCTATACATTCATTACATCCGTTATACATGGCCAGCCAACTTTTTAAACCTAAGTGGACAAGCAGTTTACGGTTTTTAAGAAGATATAAACATTGGCACATTGCATTGTGACTTGTGTAATACTGATTTCCTCTTGGAAACAAGAGAACAGAGTCTGTCAGCGCATTCATACTCAGTTTGACAAAAAAAGCATAGACCAAAGCTCAGCTAATGGATTTCATAATTTATTTTTTTTCCTGAAAATCTGCTGAAAAGGAGCTCAAATGAATGCAAAGTTATGATGTGTGCACTTCTTAAAGTGATTATTTGAGGTCAATAGTCTTTTTGAAGTGTTAAATACTAAAATCTTTGAAAGTTGTAATTCCTTTAAAGAATTATGTAGGACTCCACTTCATGTTTCAGCACAGTAAAGTGTCTGTTGCATGGTACCAATACTTTCTGATGGGAACAACTGCTTAGGAGTTCACTAACATTCAACCTTTCTTAATTTTTTTTTCTTAAAAATGGAAGATGGGGAAGCTGAAGAACTTTATATGAGTTGCTGCATTAACATGACCCAAAACTACCTCACAAAATGTTAGGAAGTTCAGAATAAATTCAAAACTCAGACATATATGGCTTTTCTGACCAAACTGTGGTAGTGTAGTCATAACTAAAACCTCTTTTGAAAACTCAGAGCATTCCCCAAAAAGCAAAATGGAAGATAACAAAAAACAGGGCCACAAGAGATAAATAAAGGCAGATGAGCACTGACAAATGTTACCAGTCTGTTCCTCCTCTTGCTCCTTACTGCTGTTCTTCGAAGAGGAATAACAGCCAAGAAAACAAATTTTTCCTCTGTGATGAAGAAAACAAGGAAACAAACTGGAAACCCAATTGGGGTGGGAAAAAAACCCAAACCCACCACATTATCTAAAAACTTACTTGAATATCAGTCCCTTCAAATAAACATGAGTGAGGCAAATTCTGAGCCACTGTTAAACAATTTACTTCCCTTTCATCCAACGACAGTTGTCATGGTTTAACCCCAACCAGCAACCAAGTCCCACGCAGCTGCTTGCTCAGTCCTGCACCGGTGGGATGGAGGACACAATTGGAAGACTGAAAGTGAGAAAACTTATGGATTGAGATAAAGACACTTAAACAGGAAAAGCAAAAGCCATGCACTAAAGCATCCTTGTGTTATCAACTCTGTTTTCAGCACAAATCCAAACACAGGCTCCATACTAGCTGCTATAAAGAAAATGAACTCTATCCTACTCAAAACCAGCTTGCTAGGTTAGGTCCTCTGCTTCTCCATTTTCTATACTGTTTTCTTATGGTTTCTGGAGTTGTTTAATTGTTTGTTTTCTTTAAACCACATAAAAAAAAATCTGCAACTGTGAAACATTTTTGTGTACAACATGGCATCCAACACACAATGGTTCAATGCCTTACTAGAAAGGAAGCAGTGCAGACAGGTGAAGTTAATTTTTTCATTTTCCTCTATAATTCCTGTGCTTTACACACAAATTCACAGGGAGAGGGACAAGAATATGGTCTTTTTTCCTTTTGGAAATACTTTGCGGAGAACTTTCTTCTCTCTAGTCTTCCTTTTCTCTACCAGGATCAGACTCCTCATAGGTTATTCAAATATATTGGGTATAAGAAACGCTGAACTGAAATCTCACCTCTCTCAAGGATTTAGGAATGTCCCTGAATGTGATATTAATGGGAGCTTTCATAAAAATTTCTCCTTCAGCCTTTGGGTAGAGATGACTGCTTCATTTTTTCCTCATAAATTTTTCAACAGAAGTAGGACTCCGTTTTTATTTAAATGCCCATACTGTCACCAGTGTCCCTCCTTTCCCAGAAAAGCATCTTAGAGCAACAGGCTTTTAAACTACATGGAAGTGTGGGAGAGAGAGAGAGAGGAAGGAATGGGAGAGAGAAGAGCTGACTTCCACAACTCATGTAAACCCCCTGACAATTTACAGCAGAGAATAAAAGATTTTTGGGGTCAGAAAAATAGCTCAAGAAGAAGAAAAGGCATATATCTGTGTCTTAATCACTAACTCCCTCTCAAAACCCATTGAATCCCAGAATCCCATTTGTCTTGGATGCCTTATGCATTTTTTGTTAGACATTCATTGGATGAAATGTAAATCAACCAAAGGAATGATCTGTAGTCACCTCTGCCAGGGACTTCCTTTGTCTGCAGGTTTTGCTCTCCCAGTTGGACCGTTCTCATGTTCCCTCACTGTGACTCTCTGACTTTTTTATGTTTTCTGATGCCCTAATTCAACAGGCCTTGATAAGGGACACAACCCAGCCCTGCCTCTGCACCAGTGTTTGCAGTACTCAGATGTAAATGTGAGCTGAAAGATACCCTAAGTCAACCCTTCTAAAGAAATGCTAAAGAAAGAACCTGAAGTTGTCTGAGTTTTGTACTGAGTTAGACCTATCAATGTTTTTTGCCTCTTTTACTGACATGGGGATGACTCACTGGTACAACCTTGCATGGTTAAATGGGAGTTAGGCACTGAGAGGCTCTGCTTTTTCAAACTGGGGACTGTTCTTGGCAATAAGAGCAACTTGGCAATACCCTACAATAACAATAACAATAACCTAACCGTAACCCAGGCAACCTGAGAACATCAGTAGCCCACTAATTAGTAAATAATAAGCAGCTCTAGCCTTTCAGAATGGTTAATCAGGGCTTTCATACATGAAAACTTCATATACTGGGTGTTAAATTGCAAGTTTTGGTGAACGTGGGATTTAGGGCTCTTCTATTAGGAGTCTCATCCACAGTGAGACAGGATGGGAATAGTTGCTGTTCTGGTTTGCCTATACTAAAATGCCCTGTAAATGCTCTCAGTGAGCTCTGCATCCCTGACTGGTTTTGCCCACCATTCGATGTCAGATGGAGGTGTCTATAGCAGCAGCCTTGCTCAAGCTTAGCTACTCCAGGGTCAGCAGAGAGAGATGGACACAATCAGGTGGGGCAGGGGGGCACTTCCAAATGGGAAACAAGTAAGAGTTACAGTCTAATTAATCCACAACCATTGCTTCTTTTGTCTCATTTCCCAGTATCGGGAGGAAAACTTACCATGTGACTGAATAGGACATTTGTTGAGTATGGACTAATACGTTTGGTCTCATGAACTTCTCTTAATCAAGTGCAAGTTAATAAAGTCTTTAAATGAATTATAGTGTGATTTATGTAAGATCTGCTCTTCCCCTCCCCTCTGGAATATATCTGAAAACTTTGACTAGTTAAGCTAAAGTGAGTCATTTTGTTTTGTTTTGTTTTCCAAATAATGTTTACATCATAGAAATATTCCTACCGTACTCTACTAAGCAGTCTTTTTGTTTTCCAGTGTTTCAGCATTTTTAAAGATACTGGGGAAAAATATCCTTCCAAATCAAGGAAGCTTTCATTTTCAGTTCTGTTTGGGGTTTTTTGGTTTTGTTGTTTGTCGTTAGGATGATTTTTTGTAGCTATTGTGTTTTAATACAATTAGTTCAGACTAGAGACAACAGGGCTATTTCTCTGGGATGTTGGTAAACTGATGATGTCAAGTGAATATTAATTGGGCACTGAAGCATAATGCTTTAATTGCCTCATGGAGACTATGGAAATCCTGTAATTGGTCATAAACTGCAAAGGAGGGAGTGGCATCTGCTTCCTCTCTTGTTATGTTCTTATTACTGTCATGTCCCTTTGCTTTGCCACTTCCATGACTGCCAAAGTGACTCATTGGAGCTAAGCAGAAGATATATAGTTAGTAAACAGCAATCATTGTGTGTGTGTTGGTTTTGTTTTTCTGTTTCCAATTGCCTTGCTAATGAGGCAGTGACCAAGCTGTGCTACTCAAAAATGAGGGCTGCCCCGGGGCAGCTGCTTGGCCATGTCCTCACGCTTCCTTAGGTCACCATTGCATTTGTTGCTTGCCCTTTAGGGTTTCTTTCCACAGATATCCCAGACTGACTGTACACTGCGTGTTCCTTAGATCATCTTGTGTGCCTGTGAATATAAAACACTCTTAAACCAAATTAACTCTAAAATGCCACTTGCACCAGTAGCAGCATTTCCTTGTCTTCCTTCACTTTTTCCCTGTGTCTTTTATAAAACAAAATGACCATAGTAAGAACCAGAAGAGTGTAGAATCAGCCCTAACTTATTTCTTCATGGTAATTTTGGTTATTAATGCATTGGGGTTGTGAAAACACAGGATTTATATATGCGTGATTTATACACATTTATACAGTTAAGTATCAGTTGTGGAGCAGGATTCAGAAGCCAGTTTGTGGAGTGATGGAGAAACATCCTTGAACTTCTGTTTCTGAACTCAAGCTTCTCTCCAGGACCTGTACACACAAATCAGAGCTGTAAACAGTCATATTTCCATTTGGAAGCTTTATCTCTCTGTCCCCAGTTTTCATGTAATACTATCTGAATAGAGACAATGCCTCACTAAAAAAGGAAAACCACACTTCAGACATTTCCTCATTTTGCGGGTCTATGACCTGTAACGAGATGCAGCTCACAGATTTTGCTAAAAATGCAAGACTCAAGGAGCCAGACAGCAAGCAGAAGCCCTCAGCAGGAGTCTGGATTCTGCTTCCAGGACTGCTTCTGTGCTTGAGCAACTATTGAATATAACTTGCCTGAATATTTTGACAGCAGATTCTAGACCTCCGTTCTATAAAGGCCTACAGATATCACAACACTACTAGGCACTGCTACTGCTCACTGCTTATCTCTGTGGCCATGTAACTTCTGTGCTGTAATTCATCTCCAAGAAAAAGTAGAGTGATTCCTTAACATACTTCAGATTCCAGCAGGTGGCTAGAGTATTCTTCTGAAAAGAGTTTAGTTCAAATCCCTTTGGCTGACATGCATATAAATTCACAGCCTTTCACACTCTGCATATTTGTCTGTATCACCAGTTTATTAGGAAATACAAGGGTAGGTCCATCCCCTTTTCCAAACTTACTTTTTATTTCTTATATATTTTTTACACATCCCATTACTTCTCACAAAGTCAAATATTATTTTAATAATAATATGCATAATATGGATTATGTAAACAGTCATCTTTAACTCTTACTACCTTTTCTGCTTTTCTTCTGACAGTTTGCTGTTTTGTAAAAACCCATTTGTACTGGTTTCAGCTGGGGTAGAGTTAATTTTCTTCACAGTGATTAGTATGGGGCTATGTTTTGAATTTGTGCTGAACACAGGGTTGCTAATATAGAGATGCTTTTGCTATTGCTGAGCAGTGCTTACAGAGAGCCAAGGCCTTTTCTGCTTTTTGCACAGCCACAGTGGCAAGGAAGTTGAGGATGCATGGGAGGTTGGAAGGAGACACAGCTGGGACAGATGACCTCAATTGACCAAAGGGATATTCCATACCATATGATATCATGCTCAGTATATAAAGTGGAGGGAAGAAGGAGGAAGAGGAGAGGTTTTGGAGGGATGGTGTTTGTCTTCCCAAGTAACCATTATGCTTGATGAGGCCCTGCTGTCCTGGAGATGGCTGAATACCTGCCTGCCCACAGGAAGCAGTGAATAATTCTCTGTTTTTCTTTGCTTGTGTGCATGGCTTTTGCTTTCCCTATTAAATTGTCTTTATCTCAACTCATGAGCTTTTATCCTTCCAATTCGATCCATGATGCTGCTGGTGGGAGAGTAAGTCGCTGCATGGGGCATGGGTCCCAGCTGGGAAGAAATCACGATATATTAAGTCATTTTCTTCTTGTATGTTTGATCACTTATGTTTAGGAATAGAGGTAATCCAATGTAGTGTTCAGAAATTTCAAATAAACTTGCTTAGGAGTAGCACCCCACCTCACAGCATCCTTGACCTCAGTCCAGGTGTCACACTAGTAATGCTTCAACTGATTTTTAATATTAAAATGTGATGGATTCTGTTTGGAAATTTTATCATGACATTCCTAATATGGAAGTTCATATGTATACTGTTACTATAAGTTCATCTAAATTGCAGGATGTAAAAGTGCTGTTACAAAGAGCTATGGCCCAAACTGAAATAACTAAGAAAGGAGGTTTGTTTAATATGGAGTCTGGGAAGTTAAAGTTCTGGAGAAACACTTTTAGACACAGATTTTATTTTTGTTTTTATCTTGGAAAAGGAATAACTGATAAATTCTAGAAAAAAAACAGAGAAGATTCAAGGTCACTGTGTGTTTCACGCTCTTGTCTAGCTGCATGATAGAACATTTAATTTCAACCATGGTCCTCATGCATCCCTATGACTTTTCTGGGATTAACGCTACACAACAACAAAAAATGCTGTTATTCAAACAACTTTGAATGGTTCTTGAATAATTTTAACTTTTGACTGTTTGTTAAAAGCAACAAGTAAGCAGTAAGTAACAAGGTCATTTTTACAGGAAAAGTTATTTTCAGAGATGAACTACACAGAGAATCAGAGTGTCCATGGGAACATTTGACTTGTGCGCTAAACAGTTTGTGAAATCTTTGCAATGCATGTACAACGTACATTTTGATTTCTTACTATGATTGTTAGAGAAGCCAGACTGTGATCCTTTCTTTGTAATACTGTTGAAACAGATGTGTAGGGAAGTCAATGTCTAATCCACCCTCAGGATCTAAGATGTCACCCCAAATTTTAGAATGGTGGTTTGCCATTACTATTGCATTTTTTTAATTCATCATTATAACTTTTTAAAGGGAGAATTATGTCAGACACACTTGAGCGTCTGTTCTGATGAATTAACAATCTTGTGATTTGCTGTGGGCATTAAAATTAGCAAAATGTATTTTCCATCTTGGCAAACAAGACTGCCATTTTGTAAAACAGGGCCTTCAAAATCTATACATCCTCACAGCAAGGTTTTTTTTTTAGATTTAATTTATCCATTTTATATTGGTTTAGAACATGAAGCTCCACAGAAGAGACTTATCTGCATATCTCGTTAGATGTAATACTTTAAAACGGTGGCTTAATAGATCACTGGAAAAAGCTAAAAGGGATATTGGAGCTTTGTCATCTCTTTCACTCTTTAAATTGAGATTAAGTGTCATCCTGTGCTCTAATCCACTGTTTCTCAAGAATTTTATTTAGGGAGACAGATATAAAAGAATAAATACACAAACAGTTGTAGTATTATATGTATGGTCTCAAGAAAGTAATTCTGAAAATGTTGTTTTCTTATGCTTTCTTGTTTTTCTTAAAAGTAGTGTTATTTCACAGGTTTCATTATCTTTTGAAGAGGAAGGGAGAGAAACAAACCTATGAATTAAGAAAAACTTTTTCAACAGAATGTTGTTGCTCAGCTTGCTCAAATCAGTGGTTCAAACTCCTCGGACTGTTTATGCAGGATATAAGATCTAACAACAGCGTCCTTTTAGATTTTTAATGTCTGAAGCTTCTCTGAAAGATCTGGCAGTGCAGAAATTCAGGCTGCCTGCTTACCATGCTAGCTGTAACATTCATTTATAGGAAGAGAGTAACAGAGGTTTGTGTTCCTTTCACATCAATCGAACACAATTTTAAAGATGGAAACCATTGACAGGATCGATTAGCTGGTTTAAGAAAGGATCAGTCAGATTCTGCATCATATCATCTAACCGTAATTAAGCCCTGCTGGAACTGGGATTTATGTGTATCAAACAGACATGATGCTGAACTCGGTTTGCTTCTTATTTGTTTTACAAAACCACTCTTACAGACTGTGTCCAGATCCAGATGTAATAACTTTGTTGACAAATCTGAAGAGAAAAATTCACATACTCATAAATGGAATTACCTTCTGTTTATAAACGCAACAGTAAAGATTGGGAACATGTTTGGTTTTCCTCTGTCTCATGAATTGGGAATGACACTAAGCAAAACCTTTTCTTGTCTTTAGAAATCTCTGAATAATCCCTTTTCTCACAAAGATCAGGTCCTGCACTTCACCCCAACTATATATTTCTACAAAAATGCATTCATCTTGTCTTCATCTGATGCTTACAATCTCTCTACTTACTTTGCATGCAGGCACTATGGGTGTGACAGATGTCAAGCAATACCACTGAAATCAGTGGGATGCCTGTCACAGGGGATGCAGTTGTCCAAGCACAGACCCCTTGTGCCAGGTGAGTTGCTGTAGGGTGCCCTGCCAGCCTGCAGCCACTGCCTCAGGAGGGTAGAAGTCTTTGGTGGATTCATTGTTCTACTACAATCCCCCTTTTTGGGCAGTGAGGCTGACACTATTGGCCTGTCTGTACACTACTGACCTCACTCCCCGATCAGTAAAAGGCTTTGGGGGGTAGAATTTAAATATCTTTTGCTCTATATGTGTTTCTCCTGCACATCTTTGTTGGAAGACTGCTGAATTTAGTGGAGTTTACATATCTATGCAGCAGAAGAGAATTTGTTACACTGCATTAAAATTGGCACACGCTGTAAATCCCCAGAATCTCTTTGGCACAGCTCATGAAGCTGTATGTCGCAGAGAATTGCTTCAGATCTGTGTCAAGGCTTCTGACTAAGAAACCCTCATATAATAGCAAAACTTTATAAATTTCAGATAAAATAATGTATTCTGTTTCTGGAGGGTTTTTTGCCTAAATCCCATGTTTGTGGATACAACTTTACAAGTCAGTAACCTTGATAAGCCTTTAGAAGTTTTCTGAAACTTGTGTTCCTAAGACTTGGCCAGCAAGAACTTCAATCAGTCATTCTGACTTTCTTTTTTTTTCCTTAGTATCTGGTCTCTGGTGTCCAGTTTTGTGTTTCAAAAGAGGGTTAGAGAGACTGATGACGTAACCAACCCTGTAGATGTTGATGTTCTTGGCAACCTCTAGTTGAGCTTCTGCTGCAGAAAAGAGTAGGCAGGACAACTCTCAAAATTGCCCCAAAAGCAGACATGTGGGAGACGGTGATGCCTTACAAGGTGAAAAGGAGAGGTGACACAACTGTATTCTCAGCTCTAAATGTCAGTGGGAAAGGCCAATAATGTTCCCTCAGAGACTGTCTATGGAGACATTCAGAAAAGTTCAGAAAGATTAACTAGAGCTATAAAGTTAAATCTCATAACTAGAACACAGAAATTAAGGGCAGGTTTGTTGAGCTGAAGGAGCACACAGGAAGGCAGGAGACTTGGCTTTTGTTTTTGCTTCTGGCACTGACCTTCTCCGTGACCACCATAGATGAATTTTTTCACACTTCTCTCAGAAAAACTGGAATAGGTATATTTGCCTACTCTGAAAACCGTTTGAGATCATCTAATATTATTATTGATTTCTTATTTTATGGATGTTGGTATTCAGAGAGGGTTTTCCTCTGTAACTTTATGAGATTCTTTTTTTTCTTATGAAGCAGGAAGGACAGGAAACTAAAGGCTATCCTGTTTCTAAAGGGGGTGTTTACTTCTGGGTTCCTTTTACAGATAATGAAGACTTCTGTGGTTCAATTCATCTTCTCTGAAAGCAGATCCCTTAAAACCATCATATCAGTCATGTTCTAAAATTGCTTTTTTTCTTCCATTGACTACAAAGAGCACCTAGAATGACCAGCTTACAGTCGACATTGCACGTTAGGTGAAATGAATCCCACCCTCTGAATTAAATTTACCAAGCATGTCAAGAAACAGACAGTTCACATAGCACCAGAATTAATGTATTTTCCAGGAAAATTTTGCTACCCACTCTATTAACTCCTTAATTTTCTCCAAAAAAAGTTGGCTGAAGATGGGTAGTTGTTCATCTCAACCATTTTAAAGTTCAACACTATTTGCCTTTTGAGCAATGTTTGACTTTTGAAAATTGTTTAATTATGTGACCAACATATTCTCTCTAACTCCCATACAGATATGTTAGGTTGTCGGCTGTGATAGATTTCTACATATTTTCTTATCCCTAAACCCAGGTAATGATGGATTATTTAGACATCATAAGTAATATGGAAAGGCTATGGATAAAAAAAAAAGTGTGTTTTATTTCTTCTTTAGCTTGATTGGACACTAGCAAAATGGATCGATGAAAAGTGCTGCATCATTATGTCCAAACCGTATCCAGGAGACAGGTTCATACACTGCAGTGTTCAAAATCATAGTGCATATTGCCATGATGTAGACAATGCTGACTGTGAAAAGGTACTTTCAAAACTATCAGGTCTCCCATTGCTGAAGAGGGAAACAGATTGTGGACAGATAAGTCATCTTATTCTCTAGTCTTTTCTCCTCATGCTGTCACAACATACACCTGGGGGTTGTTAGCAATGCTTTTGGCTGCAGTGCAGGACTCATGGTCACATGTCAGCAGTTTTTCACTAATGGTTGTGTGCTTTTGTTCACCTCTGCTGACATCTCAGAGCTCAGCTTTCAATGGAAAGTGGAGGTTTGCTCTATGTATTCTAGTTATCACTTGTGTTGTGCTGTTTCCTCACTGGAAAGGACCAGTGATGTTGCCAGAGGAAGATGCCAGTTTGTACTCTGGACTATCAGGCAAATTTAAAAGCAGAGAAATCTTCTCAGAACTGCTGAAGTTTTTTTATGTTCTGTGGTTCATCATATTCTGATATTTATGCCATTAGTAGTGCTGGGGTTTATGCTGTTTGAAATGAGATCATAGAGCTGACTTCTTTTGTTGGTTATGGTCTCATTTTTCTATTTATAGATACTGAAAGGCTTTTTAAAAAGCACTTTGCAGCATATGCTTTCAAAAGGTTGCAATGCAGAAATTCAGAAGCATGGAAAGAGCAAAGCCAACAGCCAAGCTCTCCAAAGAGAAAAGACAAGCTAAAATTGCAAGTTCCTCTCACTGAAATATCTTGCCAACAAGTCACAGATGTACAACGCATGACCAAGGGAAAAAGTGATTATGAGGGTTATAATGGCAGTCCTGAATCCATAATGCATAATGCATTCATCCCAAGGTGCATTTATGCATCTGTTAAGGTATTTTTACTAGTAGTGTAAGAGCTTTTAAACCCTTTTTCTGAACTGTTTAGCTCATTTGCAGCATTTAATTGGTATTTTATAATTTTTCCTTATTACTTTCTGACATTAAGCCATGACACAATGTATGAATATGTTGTAGTGACAGTTGTTCCAGCTTCCGTTTGTGATTCATCCCTTTGAGCTCTGTCATCATTTTTGCATTTTTATTTGTGCCCTCTTCTGCCTTTGTGGAGTCCCTGTGACACTCAGTTGGCCCTAGCTAGGCATGACAGTGTGTCTGTCTGAGTCCGGGCTTTTTTTTCCCTAGAGGCTCATATAAGCCAGAATGTGGCCTTACATCCTTTGCTGAGAAATAAAGTAATTTCTTCTCATTTCTGTTCTTCCTCTTATCATATGAGCCACACTGTGCTCCAGTTTGTCTTTGATTTCTGTGACAGTCAAATTTCTCATTGAGTGTATTTCTTCTCTTATCAATTTTGTATAAAATAAAAACAGATTATTCCTGATCTCTAGCAGTGCGATGAGTAGAGATTCTGACCCAGTGATCCATTTCTATGCTCACCTATCTAGGTGCTGCTCATGTTGATTTAAATGACAGCTGAAACTACTCTTTTACCATCTGAATTCTAACTGCTCCTCCAATCTACCACATCTTCCTTCTGTATTTATAGAGAACACCAAGTCCTACCTGCTGCCTCTGGCCTTGAGGCCTAAGACTTACCTCACTTTCAAAATTAGTAATTTTCTTTGTTTCTTTTTAATTTTTTTTTTTTTTTTGCTAAATACAATAATCCCAAATTGCCAGATACTTCAAACAGAAATCTATACCAATGACACATGAGAATCTAATGGATGCAAAAAGCTAAGTTATTAGACTGACACTTGCTTGGCTCCAATATAAGGTACTCTATATACAGTGGAAATTAGTGGAGATCCTGTCAGCATGATTAAGTCATTTGTAAGTGGGGAGAAAAATAAAGCTGTATAATTCTCCATTTATCATCTCACTAAGCTATTTCCTCCCACAGCAGTGATATCACCAGCACAAAGCCCTTCAGACAGATCTTTATCACGACCAGAACAATGCTCTCTGAGCTTGTTGCTAACCCCTTGTTTCCTCTGAGGTACAGCTTTTTTTTTTTTTCCCAGTCAATGTAGATTATGTTCACTGCTTCACACCTCTCAGCTTTATGAATTATTTCCTTTAAAAATAGCTCCAGCAGATATGTCAGCCATAATTTATTCTGTATGATATTATAACAAATTGCTTTCATGACCTGCTACTTTGCCAGACATTTTGTGGCCTCCAGGCCTGAGTCTCTGTGTTCATCTCAGTGTAAAACTAGCACCACTGAATTCATGTGCCACTGATAGCCACGTGGGTAAAACCAGCACCTTTGTAAACAGAACAAGATCTTAAGGTATGTTTTTGAAAGGTGATAAGTGATTTGGAGAATAAACTTTGAGGAGTGATGACATGACAAAGAATAAAAAGCCACATGTGGATTTGTTTGGTGGACTAAAGAGATACTAGCCTGTCCACTACTGAAATTATTCAGTAAGGGTATGGTCCTGCATAAGATACTGGAGAACATGACTGCAAAATCCCACTGTTGTTACTGGATGTTAACATTACAGAGCCCCCACCTCTTCTTTTCCATCATTGAAATTCCTGCTGGCCTCAACAAGAGTAGGTTTGTACTCCGGCAAGAGATGCTTTGACTGTTTGAGTCTAATTTACCTTTTTTATTCCACTGCATTGGAGGACAAATAAGTACTTAGAGGTCTAGATAAAGCACTACACTTACTTATGAGATTAATAAAAATGATTGATTGATTGATTGATTGATTGATTGATTGATAAATTAATTGGTACCTAATAGCAAAGGGAGTTGTGGAGAGTTGTTCAGGCTGGAAGAGGTCAGTTTAAATGTTAAACACACAGGTATAGTAGCAGTTTACAGGAACTGTGGTAAACAAGAACAGAGAGCACAAAGAGAAGCGAATGAATGCTTTGAGAGCTCCCTTTGGTGTCTGGGGGTTTCGGATCTCAAAGAAAAGAACTCTCAAAAAGCTGGGACTTGAGCAGATGCAACTCTGGCAGCTCCTACAGAGAGTACCATCAAGATTAGCATGTGATGAAGTAGGGTCTTTACATTGGGTGATCTGTGGGCCATGACTGCATCATGGCTCCACAGCACACCTGCTAAGTAACTTGAGCAGCCTCCTAGTCCTTGCCTCTGAGGGAACAGAAGAGGAGATGGGGAAGGGAAGAGTGTGAGATGGGATGACAGAAGACTCCCTTGGCCTTCCTCATAAGTGTTCTTCACTGGAAGCTCTTAGCTGCCAGAATGAATATTAAGATTACCCACGGCAATGTGTTATTTCTGCTGTATGGGGCGGTCAGGATGCAGAAGGACTAGGGGTCTGATTCAATAAAGTTATCTCTACCTGTAGAAACCCACATTTCTCACTAACAACTTACTGGGCAAAACACAAATAAGTATCAAATTGTTCACCAAAGGACTTTAAATACATCATTATTAGTATGTATATTCCTGACATTTTTTATCATAATTTGAATGATGCTCTCAGGTCCGAATGTGTAGAATATATTTTTAAGGCCACTTCACAAGTTTACCTCTTTTTATATCTTTTTACAATTGCAGTAACCTTATTTGCTTAAAAAGTATCCACTTAAAATACAGGTTATAACATGAATAACCTCTATATTAGCCCTGACCGTTATTATCTTGCAATTTCAGTTGCTCAAATGGACTCCTCCTATCATCTCTGTGACTAACAGCAGTTTCGTCTGAAACCTGTTCAGGCTCTTCCTTCTGTATAGTCCTTTATTCAGGCAGAAAATGCATCTCTCCCCTACCGTTTGTGCAAACAGCGTGGAGCTGCTGCCTCTGTGCTGCCTATGCTGTGACTGAGGGATCTTTGTGGTCCCCCCACTCTGGTTGCTGTGTCAGGAGTGCTGTCTCAAGCCCCACAGCATTTCTCAGCTCCATGGCTGGGAAGTGGAGAATGCAACAGTGTTACATGCTGGCAAAGCACCTTGCTAATTTTACACCACCAGCATCTCCGCCATAGCACTAGGAAATTGTTTAAGGGAAGAAAACATTTCCAGAAGAGCATTTGCAGTAAACGATAGTCAGAATTTTATCCATTCATCAAGTCGGTTTGGAGGGGTCATTTCTCAGTAGGCTAACGTTCCTGCTCAATACATCTGTGCTTGAATAGTTTTACCCCTATTTTCTGCTATCCTTATTCCCCTTTTCTTCATGAAGCTTTGTTCTGGAACATCTCTATAGAGATTTTTCCATCTTTTATCCCTGGAATGTTTGAGCTGATTTCCAGTAACCTACTATATGCCACCATTTACTATGAGGAGTATGTTTTCTCCTGTATCAAAATAACAAAAACTTTTCATGGAATGAAAAGTGTGCGTGCCCAGAGTGGCAGGTGAAATCAAGTAAATTCCATTATCTCAAAAGACAGGAAAAGAGATATGCCAAGTCCCAGTAAGACTGATATTTTGGTGTGTCTTGATGTCAATAGGTGGAAACAAATCCTGTCTTACGAAGCTCATTTTGCTTTAAGTAGAAGCTGAGGAATTGGCCCCCTTTTCTCTATGCAGCTTTCATGAGTCTGGAATTGGCACAGCCTCAAACTCCACTTCTAGTCCCAAAGCAAGATTTTGAAAGCAACACAGCCTTTTGGTTTTTCATCGTCAAGGAGATCGGGACATTTCAAGACCCATTCCATAATAAATTACTACTAACTGCCAGCTGTTAACAAACTCAACATTGTTTCCCTTCTGTATAAACAGCTGTGTTACAAGAACGAAAGAAAAAGGGAGAAAGGAAAGGGCTTGCTACAGCCCCATGGTGCCAGTGAACTTTGTGTCCTCTGATTGTGAAGAATTCAGTGATTGTGTTTTAGAAGAACATGAAAGTATTGGAACAATGCAAGCATTACATGACTCTCAATATTATGATATGATTTCTTGATGCATGGCAGAGCTTGGGCACTGAAAAACTTAGAAAAACCTTGTTGAATCCCCAGAATACATATAGACTATGGCAGAGCACACTGTTCATTGGAATAACTCACTTGTCCTTTTAGTAGTCAGAGTTTACAAGTTCGATAATGAAATATGCATCAATACAATCAATGCACACAATGCTTCTATTGAAACTTCGCAGCAACAGGTCATCAACATACTAGAGTAAAAAGGTTTCCTAAGTTGCTTGTATACTTCAGTAACTCAGAATTGCTCAGCTCTACTGCAACATTTGGTTGCCAGGTCAATTCAGTAATAGTCATTGAGCCAAAATACATTTACATATGTGCACCAGTGAACAAATTTAATGAAGTTGGATAGCATGGCAATAAGAAGTTATGCGAAATGTTTTCCTGGAGACTACGATGAGTTAGGCTGGAGATAAAGCATGAAAACACGCAAGTATTGAAATCAGGACTGAAAAAAAAAGGTTTTAAAATACAGACCTCCTTTGTGCCACTAGAAATGTTCTCTGCTGGCAAAGCAGAACACAAAGCAAAGCATTTTGAGGCACTGTCAAGGGTTTGTTAAAATATGACTGGACACTGAAGCAAAGCCAATTTACACAGTACCAGTTGGCAAGCAGAGGGGTGTTTATTCTGCTTGATAAGCATCTCCTTAGTAACTCTATGAGTCAATAAATTGGGTTGATGAGTAGCATGTGGGGGAAGGAACTGGAGTGCAATCATAGTACAACATGGAGAATGTTAACCAAATGTTAGGGACAGTAAATTGAAATCAAAGCTGCAAGAGGCTGCTTTTTGTAAGGAGATTCAGGATAAATATGTGAAAGGTGAATAACAAGAAGTATGCAAGAGAGGATAATAGGCCAAATTAGTCTGCAGCTCACATTCATACTTATTTCCCTCTGCTTGCTCAAGTTGGATCCTGAATCAGTTTTCCCTGTTTGTCAGTTCTTTATTTGAATTGCTATTGACTGAGAGCCAAAAACTGTGAGTGGTAGGTAGGAGAAAATGAGGTCTTTGTTCGTGTGGGGTATGTCTAACCCATAGGCAAGCTAACATTTGTAATTGTAGCTTAAAGGACGTCTTTACATCCTAAGCCTAGTTTGGTTCCTCTCTTCTAACTACTGGAGTTGACGTCATTTACCAGTGACAGATAAGAGACAGGTAAGAGAAAGATCAATCAGTGGAAATCCCCATTCTTGAGAGTAAGTTGCATAGGAATCCTTAACACTACCAGGGCAGGCCTTCATTGTTGATAACAAATCTATACAAACCTTGATTTTTGTTTTGTATCTTCCCTTTTCCAACCCTTTACTTCTAAGCTAACCTCTCTGGGGAAATTTCAAATGAAGTTACACTGCCTGAAATGATCAGCAATAGCAATAGCACAGGGAATGGAATTTTAAATTCTGGCCATATATGTTTAATAATCTCCATTGCTGTATAGGGGAGCCAAGCATATTTAAAATCAAACGCAGAAGGCCTAATGCATAAAATGAATAGCCTATGAGGTCATAGAGAACAGTTATGATTATCTAGTCTGACCTTTTGAATAACTCAGATCCTGCAGTATCACCTAATCATCCCTACACCAAACCCATAACTTTTGATTACATGTGATGGATATTTCAGAAACACATCCTAAACAGATTTAAAGAATTAGTGATGAAGAATCAGTTGTATCATTAGTAAGCTCTTCCTGTGGTCAATTATTAAACATGATTTGCAAAAAATGTTGACAGAATCGTTCCCCCAGACAAAGAGCTCCCTGATGAAACCAAACTGCTTCACTGAACACTGTAGAGTGGTGTGGTTTTGATTCAGGTAAGAGAAGAGCTTCAGGTAGACACATTTAAAGTCTTCATGCTTTGAACTGGTTTCACTAGAAATTATGATGTTATATTGCACTATAACAAAGCAAAATAAAAGCATTCCAAATTCCTGAAACTTTCTTTATTAAGAAATTTGAATTTGGAGACTTCATCCAGTCAAAAAATATAAGTATTAAAAAAACATATTTCATACTCTTATTTGTTCTAGCAATTAAATTAACTACCCTCAAAATTAAACTGTCTTAAAATCCAGGCTGACCTTGAGCCAAATTGATTTCAGAAGAGGACCTTATTTTTTATACAAAAGCCTGTCTGATGAGCAATTCTTGCAATTGTCTTTATTTCTCTTTTGTAAACAAGACAAATTTTTAATTTTCCCTGGAAAACAGGATAGACAGAGGTTCTCTAGAATCTCACCATAGAGTGGTTTTTCTGTACACTTAATCCTTAGGGGGTTTTTTTGTCTCTTACTGGTTTTCAGCATCCCTTCTAAACATGTGACCTCATTATTTACTTTAGGTGTCACTGCAATTAATTTCCAACAAGTCTTTTAACCCTTTTCAGTAATGTATTAAGATTTATGTTATCAGACTTAGGGAGCATTCCATTTCATCTTGAGTACCTCAAATATGCTGGACAAACCACACCCTAAAAGTGCTGACTTCTTTTTATTGACTACCAATGGAGCCATGATAACAGCTCAAAAGTAGACATCAACACTGTAGATATTGAAAGGTCGGTGGGATTAATTCCTCTGCAAGAAACCAGCAGTCTGAATCAGTTATTGGCCTGGAAATATACATTTTCTAAATCTTTTTTCTTTTTTTTTTTTGGATTATACTGACAACAACTTTTTGCCTTTGTATAAATGGAAAACATATTCCAAGGGAAAAATGATGACTCATCCACCCATGAGAGCTTCTATCTTTGATTTTTTTCTATGTCCAGCCCTGAGTATTAATAGATTCATTTAGGCTAAACAGAGATTAAATGATTAAATTAGTATGGGACTTGTATTTTATATTCAAATCTCAACAAAAATGAAAATGTGAAGGCAGGAAAATAAGTTTATGCATCATTGAAAATTGTAAAGACATGTATAAGTTGAAGCTGAATGGTTGATGGGCACAGTATTTTCTTTGTCTTATTTTTGCTGCTTTTTCCCACTATCAGAGTGTTTTGCTTCCTACACGTGGACATAGCATTTCTGCTTCACAGAAGTCTCAGTTTCCTGACTCACAAGAATTAAAAGATTTATCCTTAGAAGAGGTTTTGTCCACTCTAATTTTGATCTAAAGATGTTTGGATGGTGAGTCAGGAAACTTGTGACTTTCCCATAGAGTCAAAGAATGGTTTATGTTGGAAGAGACTTATAAATATCATCTAGTTCCAACTCCCCTGCCACAGGCAGGGACACTTTCCACTAGACCAGGTTGCTCCCCATCCAACCTGACCTTGAACAACTCCAGGGAGGGATATTTACACTACACTGCACTACACTACACCACACCACACTATTTCACTCTGAGCAACCTTTTCCAGTGCCTCATCAATCTCATTGTAAAAAATTAGTTCTTCAAGTCCATTTTAAACCTACTTCTTTCAGATTAAAACCTTTGTCCCTTATTCTGTCACTATAGGCCTTAGTAAAAGTCTGTAAGATCCCTCTAAGAACTGAAAGGCCACAATAAGGTCTCCTTGGAGACTCCTCCAGGCTGAACAACCCCAACTGTCTCAGCCTTTCTCATAGGAGAGGTGTTCCAGCCTTCTGATCATCTTTGTGACCCTCATCTGGACCTGATCCAACAGGTCCATGAATTTCCTGTGCTGGGGATTCCAGCGCTGGACACAGTACTGCAGGTGGGGTCACACCAGAGCAGAGAGGCAGAATCACCTATCTTGACCTGCTTGTCCCATCTCTTTTGATGCAGCCCAGGATACAGTTTGCATTCTGAGCTGCAAGCACACGTTGATGGGTCATGTCCAAATTTTTATCCACCAGTATCCCCAAGCCTTTCTCCTCAGGACTGCTCTCAATCCGTTCAACTCCACCTCTGTATTGATACTGGAGATGACCCTGCCCCACGTCCTGCAGCTTGCACTTGGCCTTGCTGATCTTCATGAGGTTTGCATGGGCCCACCTCTCAAACCTATCAGGGTCCCTCTGGATGACATCCCTTCCCTCCAGCATGTGGACCATAACACTCAGCTTGATGTAATTTGCATACTTGCTGAAGGTGCAGTTGATCCTACAATCTATGTCATTGATCAAAACAATAAATAGTATTGGAACCAGTACTGACCCTTGAGGGACAGGACTTGTTACTGGTTTCCACTCAGACTCTGAGCCATTGGCCTGTAACTCTTTGGATGTGGCCATCCAACCAACAAACTACTAAACTTCTGAACTACATCATTGCCCTACGGAAGTCTCTGAAAAAAAACACTTAATCATGTATTTACCTTCTCAGCTTTTGCCTCTCACTGTAAAGTCTGGAAACAGGGTTAGTTTGTCAATACGCAAGTGCCTAAAGCACTGGAACTTTCCTCCTGGGCGTCTACATTTATTGGGGTGAACAAATAGGTAAATAGTGCTAATTGTTGACTGAGAACTCACTGTACAGTAATAATACTCTTAATTGTCAATAAAGTAAGAGTTGAGATTGCAGACTGAGTAAATTCTGTGAAGAGAATTCCTCCTGGCTTCCCCAGGACTTGTCTGTACATAAAGGAATTAGAAAATCAGATGTTTGGGCAGGATCTGACTTGGAAACAAAAAGGTAAAAAGCTGTAACTCGCACTCGTTGTGCCATACAAGCAGCTTGTTTCCATCACAATTAAACCCTGTTTGTCTTGCATATCACAAGAGAATTATTGCTTTGTTCCATGCAAAGAAGGGTATATTGTGAAGTAATAATTGGAATACCTTAAAAATATTTGAAATATTTTAATAAGTTCAAGTATGAAGGATGATTTATATTCTTCAATTTCATTTATTTAAAAATAACTTATTTTCAGGGATTTTTATTGTATTAAAGATATCATAAGCATGGATTGAAACCACCAGATTATTTGTTTTAGTTCATTATGCTCTTCAACAGCTATTTCACCCTAAGGCATGGATTAAATGGTGTTTTATGATAGTATTTCTTCCTTCTTTGTCTACATAATTTCTTATGGTATACTCTAAGTTTATCATTCTAGACCATTATATTATTCTATTTTACAGAGAAAAAATAATATTTTCTAATTTTTGGTGACAATATGTCTTGATAAAGGAAATGAAAGAATTACTTTTATCCAAACTATCCCAAGATAAAATGAATTTGTAGCTAAAAGTTCGGAATTTGTTACACTTGAGTAGGTTTTTGTGGAAAGCATTGTAAGAAATAGCCATTAAGAGCAAGATTTTGAGATACTGTTTGAATAATTGAAGTACTCCACATCACTAAAGAGTATAACATACCCAAATCTGACAGGTATAACTCAGGACATTTTACTTGCCCCTAGTGGGTCCAGCAGAGGGCTACAAAGATGATTAGGGGACTGGAGCATCTTATGAGGAAAGACCAAGGGAGTTGGGGCTGTTCAGCCTCAAAGAGAGACAGCTGAGAGGGGACTTCATCAATGTCTGTAAGTGTCCAAAAGGAGGGTGTCAAGAGGACGCAGCCAGGCTATTCTCAGTGATGCCAAGCAATAGGAAAGAGGCAACAGCAGAAACTAATGACAGGAAGTACCACCTGAATATGAGGAAGAACTTCTTTACTGTGCACGTAACTATGCACTGAAACAGGTTGCCCAGAGAGGTTCTGGATTCTACCTCAGTGAAGATATTCAAGATGACCCACTGTGGTCCCTTCTAACCTTACCTATCCTGTGATTCTGTGTGACTGTGTTAAATGAAAGTTACGTTAACCTTGACAAGAGACTAGATACCTAATTGGCATGGAGACATCTGCGTTCAAATGACTTAGACTCTAAACTGGATTCTATCTTCTGACAAAAATGGTTGTGTAAGCTTCCACTGTTGCAAATAAAGTAGCATTTCCTCAGATAATTCCTCCAGACTCACCTTCTACAGATACCTCATTGACTTACACCTGCTTTAGTTTATATACCATAAAAGCAATGTGGTCATGTCAGCAGAAAAAAAAAGCATTTGACAAGACATACTATGTCTACCTTAGAGAATTGTTTTTATAGTTGTGCCCTGTAGATGATCAGTAATACAGGCACATAGGAATGAAGTTTCCCGTACAACCATAATCCCACCCTTCTGTGACTTTGAATTACGATGTTGCCTCTCAATCAAGTAATCACGTTTCAAAGGAGGGATAGACACAGACACTAGTTCTTCAGGGCAGTGTTTTGATGTTCTACCTAAAAGACCATGGTTTCTCTTTAGACAACTCCTTCCTCTTTATTTTCTGCATTGACTCTATATTTCCTCATAAATGAAACTAAAAATTTGTGAACTGTGCCACCTTATTCCTCTTGAAAAGAATTTTTTATTATTCTTTTTTAAATTTGCCCTTTAAAA
Source organism: Lepidothrix coronata (assembly GCF_001604755.1). NCBI lineage: Eukaryota > Metazoa > Chordata > Aves > Passeriformes > Pipridae > Lepidothrix > Lepidothrix coronata. Next base: position 1,857,129 of record NW_016690246.1, on the reverse strand, counting down.
GTAATAAAACTTAAATGTTTTAAGCTTCTTATCAGTAATTATCATGAGTGATTCTTTCAGATGTATAGCACAGAATTTTATTGCTTGAGTTAGCAGTGACTGGAAGCCAAAGGAGGTTAACTTTGCTTTTGTAGGACATCCTCTACCTAGAAAGAATATCTGGCACAGGACATCACAGTAGCAAACAACTGAAAGAAGGGAAAATCATTGGAAAGTAGCTCAGTCCTTGCTTTTGTGAAATAGAATAAGCTTGTCTTAAATAATATCTAAGCATTATGAGAAGACAAAATACATGCAGTATTGTATATTGCATGCTCCTGTCAGGCATAAAAAAACACTTTTAAGCATGAGGAAGTTATAGTTACCAGAGATTTACAGTTAGGCTAAAATTTGGTTAGGTTTAGTTTGTGGGTTTTTTTATCGGCAGGGGTAACAAAAGCCTGTTATTCTTCTAGCAGTTTCTAGTAAAAATTTAAATTTTTATGGGCATCACTTTAAGTGTTTAGAATAATTTATGAGCAGGAGAAAAGCATGATATTGTCCTCTAACTTGTCACGATAATGACTGTACAAATATAATTTACATGTTTCAGATAGAAGGTGGATGACATCAAATTGGGAGAATGCCTAATTTTCATTTAAAATATTAAGAAAATGAAAAAAAATATTAATAGTTTATGTTAAGGAGTTGTAGGTGCTTATATCTGTGCTGTTTACTGCAGTTTCACTCCCTGTGCACTCAGATGAGATGCCCGCCATTCCAACATAATTCTTCAGAAGAAAACAGGGTAGATGGATTATATATGTTTTGAAATTGATATGTGCTTTGTCACTCCTGAATCTAAGAAGCCTGAAGCTGGAATTGAATCACACTGAAATGTACCTAACTTACAATATTTTAGCTGTAGAAATATGACCATAGTCTTTTAGCATCTGCTAGGTATGAGTAATAGAATTTGTAAGATTTGGTACTAAGGAGTAGGAGCACATACTGAATGAATGCTATCCAGTCTCATCATGCAGAAAATCTTAAAATATTAACTTCTTTCAAGTTGCTGCATGCTCATTTAAATTCACTGCTACATACTGGGACTTTACACTCTGTAAGTGTTGCCTTTTTTACAGAAACCATCACATCAATGTTGGATGCTCAGGATTGGTCCTGCAGAGCAGGTTGTCGTGCAAATTCTTGAATTTAATAAAAACTATGATACAGTTTTATGGAAAAGAGGTTTCATTTCCCCATATTGCTTTTTGAAGGGTTTGCTGAGCCATTTTGCTAATGTCACATTGCTGTCCAAATCACCAAGAAACTTGCCCGTGATGTCACCATTTCATCTTGGTAAGAGGCATCCACTTGCTATGAGACTGAAGAATTAAGGAATTGCACGGGGAACAGGAGTGAAAGTAGAACAACAGCAGTTTGGAGTTTTGAAATATCCAATAATTCTAACATGTGAAATGCAGACTTTAAAGCAATCACACTACAAAATTGTTTTTTTTTTTAAAAAGGACAAGTTACTAAGTGAACTAAATGTTATTGGCTGTTGGCATGAGACTGCAAAATTCTGGCAAAGGCCATGCTGGGGCTGGACAATACACTTTTTATGAAATATTGACAAAATAAGAACATCACCGAGGAAACAGACACAAATTACTGTATATGCAAAAGAGAAAATCTACAATTAAAAGTAACCTTGAGATATACATAAACCTTTCCCTCACGTTAGTCATAAAATTCATAAACAAAAAGTCCTAAATTAGTTTTAATATTAAAAAAAAGCTGTCTTTTTATAGCATTTTATTGGTCTACGGTCATAACAATGGACATTTCAAAAGACTAAATAGGTACTAGCTACCAAAGACACATAAATACGTTATGAAAAATATTCTCATCTCTTTACAGACTAGAAATGTTATTGTTGATTTCTGATCTCCAAAATAATTCATTCATTCAACACAAAGGAAATGCAAGTTAGCAGTGAGATTTGTCTCTCCCTTTTTAAAATGCATATTGTGTCACTGCTGTTGCACACTTTTGATCTCTTGCTGGTTTGTTGTCATGTGAAGTCTTTCATTATTGAATAAGTATCTTACCAATAAATATCTTCAGTAGTACTCTGCCATGGTTGACTGGATGGCCTGAGACCAGATCACATTTTTAGAAGCTTCCTCTGTCCATTTTTGTCTGAAAAATTGCCTTGGGGAGACACTGCACTTATAACCACGTTGAGTTATTTTTTTAGGCTAAGATGTCTAAAAAGATAATATAGTTGTGAAACTAAGGCTGGAAAGGAGTGAAAACCTAATTGCAACAGGGCCAACCCCGCAGACACACACTCCCTGCAAATTTTAATTACCAGATTATAAATTTTTGTGTTTTAAATGTGGGTCTTTAGATCTTTTCTTGGTTAATGTTTAATATTCACTTTATGCTGATTCAACCTTCCAGAAAAATGGCAAAATGAAACTGCTTTTGTTGGAAAAAAATTTCCAGCCTATGTAAAGAAATGAATCCTAGGAAACTCACTAAAATTTATTTTGTCTTGCTAAAGTAAATTTTTTGAAACATGAAGATGCATTTTCATGAAAAACGCCAAATCTGAGTTTCAGTTACTTAGGTTAAAGCATCTGGAAGGATAAAACAGTGTGAAAAAGCTAAGAGAGCTTCGAAGAAAAATAGCACACACCTACAAAGGAGTACTTCATCAGCAGGCAAGCTGCTTTGTGTCTGCTTTATTCGGCTCATCTTTACCCAGGGAATGGCTGAGGTCACTTGGTCTGTTCAGCCTGGAGGAGACTTGAGGGGAGACCTCCCTCGCTGCAGTTACAACTTCCTTGGGAGGGGAAGAGGAGGGGCAGGCACTGATCTCTGGTGACCAGCGACAGGACCCGAGGGAATGGCCTGAAGTTTTGTCAGGGGAGGTTTAGTTTGGATATTAGAAAAAGGTTCTTCACCCAGAGGGTGGTTGGACACTGGAACAGGCTCCTCGGGGAAGTGGTGACAGCACAAAACCTGACAGAGTTCAAGAAGTGTTTGGATGATACACTTGGGCACATGGTGTGACTCTTGGGAATGGTCCTGTGCAGGGCTGTAAGACTCCAGCCCCAGAACTGCAGGCTCAAAGACTTAGGTAGGAGTTTTACTCTAATATATATATAGGATTTTTTAATACCTCAAGATAGCATTAAGAGAATAAGCCACGGACCTGTTCTCAAGAAGTATTTTTATTGATAATTTAGGAGAGAAAATAAGGGAACTTGGCAAAGATTCAAAAAGGACACTACACAAGCTACAGAAAATGTTCCACTACAATATCAACTCAGCACATACTAATCCACAACACTTAAGTCAAAATCCAATCTATCCACAACACTTAACTCAAAATCCAATCCCTCCAGATCCAAGCCACTCAAAGCGTTAAGAAAGGAGCAAAGAAAGAGAAGCTGATAGAGTAAGAAGAGAGAATGAGAAAGGAGAGACAGATCATATAGCTACCACCCAAATGTCATGGAAGACCAGGTCTCACATGTCCAGATAGCAGGGCCATGACACGTGGCAAACATACGCCTTTGGTTTTATCTGCTCTGGTCCCTATGGCCAATCCCTCAGATGGGGCCTCTGACCCACCAGCCACTCTGGGGTTCCAGACCAGGGTGAGGGGCACTGTCCTCACTGTCCCTGCCAATCTGAGCTGGGTTAGGTCATGTGGTATGTTGAAGTTTTCCTGAGTTGTTTGTGACTGACAGTTATTCTGAGGCTTCCCTGCATGGGTTCCAGGAGCTGCCATAAGGGATATGATGTCACCTCACCTCCATGATGTTTGACCCATCCCTTCCCCCTACACACACACACACACACACACACACACACACACTCCCCACGAGGTAGGTCTAACCAAATAATTACTGACCTGGTGTCTAACAAGGGCCAAGAGTTGTACTCGATGATCCCTGTGGGTTCCTTCCAACTCAGCATAATCTGTGATTCTGTGATAGCATGACATATCATATATATATATACATATATATCACACAGGACAGATGCTGGAATACAGTAGTGAGCACTGGCAAGGGCTCTGTCTGCATTCCCCTACTTCCCTGCATATGAGTACGCCAAGTGCATTTTAAGGTACAGTTTAATTCTCCAGCTTTATTTGGAAGGATAACCTTCCTCCGCACACTCTGCTGAGGTTGAAGTCTGCTCCTTGCACTGTCCCATCCCACATAGCCAAGTACTATCATTCAGCAACCCCACTCCAGTCTGCTCACACCCCGGCTGCATCTCCTGCTGCTGCCCTTGTGCCTCTTGGAAGTTCTGGTTTCTGCCCTTACTGAATCCTCTTCTCATCCTGCCCGTGAAGAGATCACAAAAGCATCTCTCCTTTCTTTCTGAATACTTCCTAGTTTTGAGTGAACATAAAGACAGAAATGGAAACTTTCAGATAAACTGTGGAATGGATAAGCAGAATCTGGCCTTTAGACTATGAATCTGACTCATGTCTTGTTAGACCATGTTAATTACTCGTCAGGAAAACACATGCCAGAAAGGAAGTACAGCCTGAGCCTGCGTACAAAAGATTCAAGTGAGGAAGAAAACCTCAATAAACAGGTTGTGCATCTGTTACTGCTAGGGCTTGGTGGATGCTGCTTTTCTACAAGTCTTTTTGTCACTGTTGGTAATCGAAATAATTTTTGTGAGAATCTTATATATGGATATATGGATATTCAATGTATATCTATATAGGAATATATGGATATATGCCTATTTTATGTATTATATAAGCATATCTTTATACATATATACATTGTGTATGTATATGTAAATACATATATACGCCTTGTCATATGGGCCTCATACTTGTAAGCTGAAATATTTTGCAACTTCTGTTGCTTTCTGTCAAAAAACTTCAAGAGACTTCCCTGCAGCAAAGGGCTTTTTTAAATGACAAAAACTTTCTTTCTTGTTGATAGTCACAGCACTTTTACACGCGTATACTTGAAACATTTAATTCCATGACTGCACAATGACATAGCTTCTAAAATGATGGTAATAATCAATATTCAGGTAGTGTTTTTCAATAACTGCTTTGTATGAGCTATAGACACAGCTTGGAATGTTATAATATCATGTTAAGAAATAGTTTTCATTTAAAGTATATCACACAGGGCAAAAGCTAATAAAATAAGTGTGTTGCAGTACAAGTGGTTTCCTACTTCTTTCTACCTATGAATAAAAAACATCCTAATCTCAATCATGTTTAATTTTGCACTCCTCCACCAAGTATGACATTTATGTAAGGTGCATTACATGTTTCCTCCTTGCTCAGCAGCATTGCCACCAATAACTGAATAGCTAGAGAATAAGAGGGGGAACAGAAGGGCATAACACCACAAATGCTGAAGTCAAGGCTGTTGGATTCAGTATTTACTTAGTGTCTTGCAGACAAAGAAAATGTTGAAAAAAACCCAACAACAACCAAAAAAACCCCACCAGCTGTGGCTGAGAGAAAAAATATGTAATTTGTTGTTTTGTTATGTGGATGCTCATAAATGACAGTTTTGTATTTACAATTCACCGATATATCTGTTAGCCTGATTCAGCAAATATACAATGGCACATATTGCTCTTCCTTTTTCTGCTGAAAATCTCTAGTGGAATCAATTCATTTCCATGAAGTTAGTCTAAATTTATGACCTGGAGTTAGATGATCTCAAAAGACAGTGGATCAGACTCCTTCAGCAATGAAACAGAGCAAAATTGAAGATTACTGTGAAGATACTTCAGTACTGTGCTCTTTGGAGCACTTCAGCCATTGGAGTAGGTATTGTAGGATCATTTCTCATCCAACTTTGTTTCAGTCAGTCATTTTACCTTATCCTATAAGAAAGATGGAAGAAGATTCATACACTTTTAAAGGATTCATGAACTCTTTGGGGAAAATAAAATCACTCCGAATCCCTCTCATTGCATAGATTTCTTCAGCTAGCGGACAAAGAACTACTGCAGCACAGCAAAGTGGTGAGCAGAGTTTGAATGCCAAGTAGAAGCAAATCTATGACTTCAGCTAAAAGGAAGCAACTGTTGCTAGCCAGAGCTGCTTCCTTATTTTTAATTTCTTAAAATCTCTTCTAAGGTCATAGCAGTTACAGGACTGCGACTGCCACTCTCAACAAGACTATGACCATTACTTTGACAGAACTGCAACCATCACCCAGACCAACAGGTTTCCTTTCCTTTTACTTTACACCCGGGGGGGCACGTGGTTCTCAGCACAGGGGCTAACGAAAACCATTCTGTTCTTGTCCCAGGGTGCTGGGTTATACACCTGTTTTTGGGGGTTAAAACCAATTTTCTCTGTATCATTGCATTTATTGTAATCTTTTTAGTAAATTGTAACTCTGACTTGTAATCTGTTTTGAGTTGGATTCATTTCTCCCACTGATTTACTTTTAAACCACCCCAAAGGATCATAGTAGATTCTTGACAATGAAATGTTCAATTGCAATATTCAGTTACTGATTTGCTAGGCTTGAAATGAGAGCTTTCTTACATAGTTTATTTTATTTTTTTCCCCTCAGAAGCAAACAGATCTAGCAGTCATGTTTGTTTGTGCTGCAGCTTCTTCCCTACTCATGCTGCCTGTTTGAAGGAGCTGACTCTGCTCCACAACTCTCATTCTGTGTGACAGCCTACAGCCCTGGTTTCCTCAGGACTTTCCTTTTTGTGTGCTGCAGTAGCCCTGCTAAAGCTGGATCTCATTTCCTAGAGGCTGAAATAACTTGTAACAGACTCAGAACATAACAACCCTACTGTTTGGAAAGATTTTTTTATCATTTTAATACATTGTCTATGGTTTATAACTGTCTTCTTGATCAAGTTCTTTCCTTATAAAATGGTAAATTTCAGATTTTTGCAGGAAGCCAAGAAGTTCTTAGTTCGCAGGGAGGAAAGATTTTACAGATAAATCTAACTGCAGTAATCTGTACTCCTTCGGGTAATGTTTTCCATGAGAAAATTATTTCTATTATTTGTAACAAGTACGCTGCAACTTATTGCCAGAAATATGATCCACTATGAACAAGGAAGCCTTTACTATGCGTTGAAACTAAGGTAGGCTCCAGTGATATGGAAATTCACCATCAGGAAAACTACTCTAAGAAAATCTGGCTAAAGTTTAAGGTTAGTGAGAAATGTCTCAGTCTAATTCGAGTTTACCTATTTACATACACACAGAGTCCATCTAGTTTCACGTTATCAGATTTTTTTTTTATTTTTTCCATCCAGATTTCTTTATAGCTTTTGTTGTTGCTGTGCTTTTATGATTTTATTTCAAGTGACACAAAAGACTATTCATAGGTCTATTTGAGGAGAAAAAATTTTGTGTGTTTTCTCTTTATTGTATATCCATCCTGTGATATTTTTTCCCACAGTACCAGCTACCCAAGTTAATACCTGGTTTTGGTGATGGAAGCACACTGAATTTTTCTCCACCTGATAGTTTCTACAGAAGGTCCTTACGGAAAAAAATGGACTAAATTTTAATCCATATAACACTTAATTTATTGGTGCTGTATAAAGTCCATCACAAGGTTTATCCAGCTTTAGAATCTTTTAATGTCTTTTAAAGCTGCAGAACCAGGCTAAATGTCTTAAGAGTTTTTCGACACCTTACAGCACTTTACACCTTACAGGAATTTCACTTTATAAGAGCGAATACACAAATTCTCTGTAAGACAGTTCTGTCACTTTTCAGATTTACTTTCAAATAAATTCGATGGTAAAGATACCTATAGTACTCCAGGGGCTCCATGGAAGAAGATCTTCAGATCAAAACCAAACATGACAACTGTACAAGAACCATTTTTATTGTCTGTTGTCACAGAAGCCACCAAAAGGCACAGGTTATTCTGATTCTTTTCTAATTCTACAAAAGTAACCAGGAGGTCTTCACCATCCATTTCAGTGCTGTAGGGATTATTGATCCCAATTGTCTCACTCACTTGCCAAAACTTGTGAATGTATAAGATTTTTTTTCTCCTGTGATCTATATGAATCTCAATAAGATTTTAGCCAGGGGAGATACTAATAATCCCTGCAAGAGATACAATATACTAATTTCTCTGTGGATGGTCTTTTGATTATTTGTGGCTTTTTTTTTTTTTCACCAAAATAATTACTTGATTATGCTCAGTAAATTCTCCTCTTTTGTGCCCAGCTTTTAACATGCGTTTGTTCTTCATTTGTGGTGTAGCTGAAGGCAGAGCCTTCTGCTTTTCAGAAGAAGAAAATAAAAAGTATTGAAGATTAATATCACAATCCAGGACTGTAAAGAATTTTTTTCTATATTACCATAGATTTCAGATTGAATGTTGTGACTTTGCAATTCTGAGTGGTTGGTGACATTTTTCTTGTTTACTTACGTATATATACATACACCAAGTGAAATTACAATGGATACTTCAGCTTTAGCCAACAGCTCATTGGAAGAAAACTAAAAACAAACCAATCAGCCAAACAAATAAAAAAAACCCGAAAAAACCCAAAAGCACAAAGCAACAACCCCAGGTAAAGTAAATAACTTCATCAACAGTAAAGTCTATAATGACATAATGATTTATCCCAAACAAAACTATGTGCCTAAAATGGACAAAATTGACAAACACACATCTCTTTTTAATACCACCTGTACATGTGCATTCTACCTCATTTAGACATAAGAACAAGGGAAAAATTTTTATGAGGTGTTTAGATTAAAAGCAAAACTAATCTGTAAATACATAGACAAAAATTGGAAAGTGTGTGTATTTGCATTGAAAATAAAAATAAGCAAATTATAAATTAAAAATGAAAACTACTTTTCATGTATAAGATTGTTGTGGACATCAGAGATACTGAAGTCACCAGACAACCTGTTGTTGAAATCAACAGTGACAGTTGCTGACTTTGTCTATGGATCACTCTGGTTTGAAATTTCCATGTGGAAAGGCTTGTCTCTTAAATTTTTGAGAAAGTCTGCTAGATTTACAGGAGAGATGCATTCTACTTCACATCTGACATTCTCCTATTCTTCAGAACAAGATATGAAGTTAAAACTCCTCACATGTTCTCACGTTTTTTCAACTTGAAGCCCTCCTCTGATAGGAAATTACATTAACTGTTTGAATTTTCTGGGATACTCTTCCTTAACATAAGCAACAAAAAACCACACAGCTCAGAACTGCATGAAAATATAAAACAATATGTCATTCAGTTAGGAGAAAGATTCTTCCACAGGCACAATAGTATGAAATGGTCCACTAAAATTTTATTGTATCTTGCTGTGAAGGACTTGGTATTGGTAACTGATTGACAGGAGGTCTGAGCAGCTGGATTTGTCACTTCATTCAGAAAAGCATCTTCATGATAAAAGAAATGGAGAAATTTTCAAGAAGATGAAGCTTTAGTGGTATAAACATTTATTTTCAAACCTTGCACAGGCACCCTATAGATTTTACTTGCTACTAATGGGGGAATGATGTGAAATAGAGCATTATGGTATCAATCTCATCTTCCATGCAATCACTTTGTCCCCATCATATCTTGTCTATTTTCTTAATTTTGAATTTATTTTATAATCAAGCCACTTCTCTGTAAGCAGAGAATGGCCCTACATACATTGTATTCTATGAAGAAATACTATTTTAAGGAGTATCAGGATACAACTACTGAGACAATAGTGGCATGCACACAGACCATAATGAGGTTAGACCAGAGTCCTTGGCTTACCTTATATCAAATGCTTAAGCAAAGCATGCCCATTAGGACTTCAGGCTTCTCATAGAGTCTATGGAAAGAGCTAGATATATCCTGTAATCACCCACCTTAACTAAGGTCTAGATAACTCTCTGCAAATAACCTTCTTTCTCCACTCAGTTTAGCTAATGTTAGATGTTCTGGAGTCTATGTCTACTGTGTTAGTGCCTAAAGTAAGAGTATGTCTATAAGCTCTTCCTGTATACCCTAAGAACTTTATTCTGTGGCAAAGAAGTAATGAGTAACGGCCATAAATTTAATCACAAGTTCCATCTCAACATGAAGAAGACCCTCTGTACACTGAGGGTAGCAGAGCACTAGAACGGGCTGCCTGGGGAGGTCATAGAGTCTCCCTCTCTGGAGACATTCAAAACTCACCTGGACTTACGTCTGTTCTGGGTGACACAGCCTTGTCTTGATTGGACTAGAGGATCTCCAGAGGTCCCTTCCAATCCCAACAATTCTGTTGTTCTATGTTTCTGTGATTCTGTGAAATTAACCTTGGCCCGTGTGATTTTATCTGAATTTCTTAGATTTAAGTTTTAGACCTAAAAACAAATTTGAAGTCCTTCACCATGAAGATTACTTATTCGTTATTGATGACAATTTTTTAAATAACTTGCAACATTTGGGATGGAAAGAAGGAAGGAAGGAAGGAAGGAAGGAAAGAAGGAAGGAAGGTGAAAACACATGAACTCAGTAAACCTTTAGGATGGGTTATGCAGAGCTACTGGATTTTATAAACTGCATTTATTTTATTAATAGTTTTGTTTCTGTCTTTTTGCTTAGCTACTGTCCTTACTGGTTTCGCAAATTTCTCACCTATTGACCAACAGAGTTCCAGGGGTATAACATGTATTTCCTTTATGTTTAATTAGATTCATTTGCTGCTTATCAAACCAAGAACCCATTACACACACAAGAGACTTTATAATTCACTCACTGAGATTTTTATTGTTATTCTTTTCATCAGGAATGGCTTAGAAAATGTTTTTTAACTATAGGTCATTTGGTTTATGCTCTTTAACTACAAGTTGTTGTAGCTCCTAACCCATATAGACTAAAAGAGGGGTATCACAAATAAAACGCTGTCAAAAAATGCACTAAATAACTGTGAAAACCTCATTCATAGCTAATGCTTATTATTTATTTGCCTTACAAATGTATTACATCCCAAACAGAAGAACAACTTTTGGTTTCAGTAGGAGACAGGAAACTACATATAGGATAATCGGCACAAGAAGGGTCCCAATAGCTCAGGCCATTAAGACTGGTAGTGAGTTATAAATGTGGTTTTCTCTTGACTTTTCAGCTGAGAAGCAACCACAGAAGTTTACCTGAGGCATAGTCTCAGAGGTGGCAGCCTGCACTGTCTTACCAGAAGGCTATTACATTAGTGGGGTTTGTCAGAACATACCGATGTCTAACCATACTCTTTCCCAGTCCACAGACCCAGAGTGTGAGCAAAGATTAACTGGGACAGACAGGGTTTCCTACTGTTCTAGTTTAATCCCAGCCAGCCTCCAGGGGCCACTGGCTGCTCACTCACTCCCCCCACCAGCAGGATAGGGAAGAAAATTGGAAGAGTAGAAGTTACAAAAGTCACAGGTTGAGATAAAGACAGTTTTATAGGTAAAGCAAAAGCACAGAAACAAAGCAAAATATGAATTATTTCATTACTTCTCATGAGCAGGTAGATGTTCAGCCATCTTCAGGAGATGAGGGCCCCATCACATGTAATGGTGACTTGGAAAGACAAATGCCATCACTCCAAACATCCCCTCCCTTTCTTACTTCTTCCCCCACCATAATGTCATATGGTATGGGACTCCTGGGGATAGTCCTGTGCAGGATACTTGTGGGTTCCTTCCAATTCAGCATATTCTGTGATCCTGTGATTATCCCTTGGGTCAGCTGGGGTCAGCTGTCCTAGCTGAGTCTTCTCCCAACTTCCCAAGCACCTCCAGTTGCCTTGCCAGTGTGACAGGAAAGGCCTTGGCTCTGTGTTATCACTGCTCAGCAATAGCAAAAGCATCACTATATTATCAATGCTATTTTCAGCACAAATCCAAAGCACAGCCTCATACTAGCCACTGTGAAGAAAATTAGCTCTACCCCAGCCAAAACTAGCACACTTACACAACAGTGGCAACTTCAGAGTTCGTCTCCTCCTGTACATGGGGTCTCCTCACAGCTCATGACATCCCTCAGAGACACAGTGCCATCCTCAGTGCCAGAGGAGAGACCCCAGTGCCTGCAGTCTTACTAGGGTCACTGCTAGAGATCTGAATTTTCTGGAAAGTTTATGTTACTGCCAAAGGCTCTTCCATTAAAAACTGAGTTTGAATGAAGAATTTGGCATAACCCCTGGCACAATGCAAGGCGTATCTTGGATCTAATACTGTTTTCCTCTCGGTTGAACAAAGTGCTGACACAAATATAAGAAGGAGTAAGATGTGACCCAATAATAGTGTCTGCTTTCTCATTCAGAAAATGCAGTGGCAAATCCCTCACAGTGCCAAATCAAACTGAATTAAGAGTTTAAGACCTGACAGTGCACAAGTGCGACTACAGGCTTCCACCCCTCACAAACACTACATTCAGCATCATGGCAGCCACACAGCAGATTTTTTCACTTTTACAAAAGTACATTCCTCGGTATAGAAGCAAAGTTGATTATTTAAACTGACAATTTCTAAAACACACCAACTTTTTTTTTTTCAGAGGAGCAATAAATATTTAAAATAAATGTTTCACAGTTCATAGCACAGAATTCCAGCATTCAGTTAAAAGCATTCTGCTAAATTACTGCCATCTTGCAATAAAATCTGAAGGTAAATGGACTGTTATGAACTAATTTGGTGCATTATAATTTTGTTCTGCAACTTTGTGCTACTTTTTATTAGCTCTTTCTCTTTGGCCTTTGAGGGAAAGGTGTATAATAATGAATACTAAGAATATATGTGATGTACAGTGAGTTTGATATATTAATTTTCTTTTTGTAGTGTCCCTTCTTGCCTTGAAATGGTGACTTCAACTTCTGTCAGCCTTCAGGACTGACTTACTATGACTGGTTTAAGCTAGTAATAGCCTAATCGCCAAGGGTTTAGGAGTTCAGATGAGAGACACGGGGATAGCTGTCTGAACTGGTATTCATATTTCCACTGTCTAGAAATTGGCCTTGAAGAATTTTGCCAGTATTTCATGATTTTAAGAAAAAAGGTGCCACTTAATGCTCTGCATTTCTGCTTCAGATCCCATCCAAAAGCAGACATGCAAATTTGGGGAACTAAGGTTAAAATAACTGTATTTTTTAAAATGACAGATCTCTAACCCCAGTTTAATTTTGCGAGATTTAGTTCAGCCCTGTTGCTGTGTAAAATATTCATAAAATACTGCACATATATATCTTGGATGAGCTTTCATTACTAGCTTTTGTAAATGTCAGTGAAATCTCCAAGTTCAAGATGGGTTCAAGAAGCCAGGCTAACAAGCAGTTCTTGAACTGTTCTCTACTGTTCTATTTCTGTGAACAAAGATTTTACCCCTGTTTGCACAGTATCTCCCCTTTACAGAAAGTCTTACAGAGTAACCATCTTAAATACTCCTGTACTGAGCAGATGGGAAGGATGTATAATGTCCTTGGAGACAGTTCTCCACTGGGCACAAGCAGCAAGGTTTTAGAGCTCTTTAGTGATAATTTTATCCCCAGTTAACACCTTATGTTTTGTCTGTGATATTAGATGTATGAGATCTACAGCTATAACCTCAGAAAAGAGGTAGCAAAAGAATGAGTTATCTGAGTGAGGATCTTGAAATGTACTACTACATTCAATCTGAAAGTCTTATCCCATAAGATCATTGCCTGGAGACATTTTCAATCTTTAATAGCCACAGAAAACAAATACAGATAAAACCATAACTAAAGGAATTTAGCAAACCTGTATAAGTAGATACTTCAGAATGAAGGGCAGAAGAAACATAGAAACCATTCTCTGGGGCATAAGAGTTCCAGATGTTTTCCTGTTTTGATACAGGTGCATTTTGCAATTTGAGCAAATTTTGTAAGTCAACCATTTGTGTAATTTTCACAAGCAAAGAGCAAAAGAAATTAATCAAACCTAAACAGAGTAATAGCTACTGTCAAACAATTCCCAACATAAAAATAAAATAAATACCAATGAGATGGTAAGCAGTTTCTTTCTGTTTGCCTAGAGATACCCACGAAAAGGAATGAAATACATTCAAAATATACAGAGTAGAACCAGTGTAAAGTTAGATGACAACATGTAGCAATACTCAGGTAACTCATTCTTCATACAAACATTGTAATGAAGAAAACATGTCAAAACCTCTTCATAATTAGCTTGTGGTTTTGCTTTACTTCTTTTTGCTAGTTATCTTTTTTTTTTTCTCCTCTGCTAGTCTAGGTAGGCTTGTTTGTAAGCAATGCACTCGTAAGGAGGCCAAACAGACATACCTACAGAGCAATTCTGTCCTAGTTCCTTCTTTCTGGTCAAATTGGTGGCTGCTTGGATTTTTCTGAGTAAATTTTAGCCAGAAAAGTCTACATGTAGACTTAGAGTACGCTTACCAAAAGTTCAGAAGTGTTATATCATCTCAGACAACTTTGAAAATAAATGCTTAAAACCTCATTGTGTGGCGTTGGGTGTAGCTCTAGTAATCACTACGCCCTCTGATTTCACACTACATTCATCTTCATCCAGCTTCAGACAACACTGGATATTGAAACCATCTCAGCATACCTGTCTTTAATTTGCCACAAGTACCTTTAGTCCAGATTAATTATTTTCAATCTTCAGGTCAGCTCCTTATACATGAATATTAAAACTTAAAAGTATGCCCTCCAGTAAGAAACTTGCATGACTTTTCAGAATAAGCAAGATTAATCAGACATGATAATTATGATAATAAATGTAATACTAACTTATCACATCATATAAGTTCAACTAAATGAGCTCTGTGGCAACAGCAGTTAAGAATTGGGATAAAAGGCAATGACAGCCTACATTATTGAAAATAAAACCTTCAGCAGCTGAATCAAAGCCATTTTTCACAGTCTATATACAGTCCACCTTCTTATCTATATGCTCTTGTATATGTTGAGGCAGCAGAAATACCTGAACCTAAGGCCTTGGCATGTTAACCTTAAGAAGTTACACTTTGAAACAGCATCAAAAATGTAAGATAGGGAATTATTCTTATTCTGAATTTCTTAGAGTCAGGTATGGGCTTTTCCTGACAAAAGGGTACTAAATGCTCTGTTAGCTCTGTTGCCCAAATTCTGGTTCAGCTAATAGGCCTCACTTAATTTGCAATTTCATCATTTTGAATTGTTTTAAAGTATTTCATTCCTAATTTCGGCTTCCAACATGTATTTTAATGTTTAGTTTTTCTACTGGAGGCCAAAGACTCACACAGTTCAAATACCATGTTTATGTGTTGTCTAATTGATGGCACTAGAGCTATGAAAGGCCATGTATGCCATACATTTAAAGAGCTGAAAAATATCCTATTTCTGGCCCTCATAATCCTCTCAGAAAAGATTAGCTCAGCTTCTCCAGCCCTCACACCTGATATTTCTTACTCTAACCTTATTTTCCAGGTGATCAATTCAATTTCACAGTGTTCTACAGTCTTCTTTGGTATTCTCAGTTGGAATAGACTCTGTCCATCAATTGTTATCTCCATGTCTTCAATTTCTATCTCCACTTCATTCAATTTTGCAGTGAAGCTTTCAAAATTTTTATCACTTGTAGCTTGTCCAGCATTTTATTAATCTCTGTCATGTCCTTAATAAATGAAATCCCACATTGCACTATAGCTCAAATTCATAGACTGTGAAAACTATGAAAACTGAAAAAAAAAAAACAAAAAACAAAAGAAAATTTCAAAACTCAACTACTGGAAGGTGCAAGCAAACTCCTTTGAGTGGCCAGTTTTATTTATTCAGACTATCAATTTCAGAAAAATTAAATTTAAAAATATCAAAAGCAAACATCAAATCTTTTTATTTCCAGACCAGATTAAGGAAACTAAGAATGCTTCATCTTGGTTATGTTGAATTTATCCAAGTAATCTTGTCATATAAATTTAATTAACAGAAAAAATAAAATATAAGAGTCAATAAGCCATAATTTTTGTTTGCCTGATTAACTGAGTCCTCATTATAGAAAACAAAATATGTTGATTAAAAAATGTTTTCAAAATTACATAGTTGAATTAATTGAAATTTGTATTCATTGTCCCTAACTTGCCATCAGAAAACTACATTAAAATATTTTGAATAGACCGTTTGGAATTTTATGGCAATACCATTTTATTTGAGAAATCAATATTTAAATCCTCAGTATTGAACGTTTTGAGCAAGATAAAAATTACATTTTCTTCACTTGCTTTTTACATCATCCAAAGTTTTGGAGGGTGTTTCAATTTTTCCTTTACAAATACATAAAATTAAACCACAAATACATGGCAAGGCATCATTTAACTCAATTTGCTCAGTTTCCTCCTCAGGACAGATCTGCTGTTGTTCAAAAAACTGCAGGCCGTGTTTTGGTTCAGTGCTACATCCAAAACAAAAAGAGGTTTGTGGGTCCATTATTTCCAAAAAGAGGTTTGAGGCTCTGCTCTCTGGTCATATGCCCTTGCCCTCCTCTCTGACAGCAGGGAAGGGTTTGAACAGAAGAGTGTCTCAGCTGCTCCTCCTCTCTGTCTTCACAGGCCATGCCACACCTCGGAACACACTCCACCCCATCACACTGGAGAGGCGCTGCCACAGAGCAGCTGAGCAGGCATTTCTCTCTGACAAGGGATGGTAAGCAAGTTCATATGTCAAATGTATAGCATCGTCAAAACCTATTATTCTCTAGCTAAGTGCAGCTGCTCTGTGTGATAACACTGCATATTAACATGCTTGATTGATCCATCTATAGATTGCATGTTGGCACTGCAAACAACTGCATGGCCAGAGGCAATAGATCAACCACTTGAGAAAGCTGTGGGTCTTTGCCTTCATTAATATAATAAGGCAATATCTACTATCCATTAAATATACCAGTGAACCCATGAATGTCAACATTAATGTTTTTAAAATCTGATATGTCAAAAGAATGTCACATATCAACATGTCGTGTAAAAGGGACATTATATGCTGAACAAAACAAAGATTATGCTGCGAAGTAACAGAAAAAACCAACCACAGTGATGTTCTTCCATAGAGCTGCACTTCTTAGGAGCAACTCATCGTTCTGTTCTAATGAAGGAGGATGTTTTCCAGTTTAGTCAAGACAATGCAGCTTTTCTTCACCATGAAACTAGCAAATAAAGAAAGCAAGTAAAACTAGTATCCTGGAACAATTAAATGATACATTTATCCATGTTCTTGTTGTTTCTACTACGCCATTTATGTTCTACTTCTTGCAACAAAATTCTGGGGATAAAAGAGCATATTTTTTTCCATCCTACCTATTTCTTAAATAGCCTGTGATGTTAAATTGAAAAAAATACAATGAGATAGACAATATCAGCCAATATCCAAAACAGGAAGTATTTATTATTTTGTTAAAATACCTGTGAAAAATTTTTTTGTTATTAATTTCTAATGATATCACTGCCACTTGAGTGGAACAAAAGAGCCAGATCAGTTTTACTTCTCCAAAATATAATTTCAAAAGCTTTGGCAAGCAAGAAAACATCAGGTTCTTTTGCCCTATGAGCTCTGCTCTGCTTTAAGAGAATGAAAGCACTATGTAACTATCTAAAGTCTTTTGTTTTGATATTTTGAAGGTTAAAAAGGTTCTGTATTTAAATAAAAAATAGCTTCTCAGTTATTGTCTTTACATTGACTGATGCATTTATTTTAAAGAGCTCAGGATTTAATCAATAACTGTCTACACAAGAAGTCTGTCTGTGCTCTGCACAGACAGCTCATCACAGCTGATGGAGCAGGCATGGACAGCCACAAACCAAGAGCAAGAATGTGGGGAGAGAGTGGTAGTCAGCCAAGCAATTCATATGGTCTCTCACTTCTTGAGGACAAGAAAATCCATTTCCTTAGAGAAGGACCATTACTTCTCTCACATGGACAAAGTACTGGTGTGAGGTGTGCTGTATCCAAGCTCCCTCCAGCAACAGGCACCTCCAATGCCGTGGCAAACCAGAGGGGAAACAACAGAAAGCAAGCAGTATTCATCAAGTTGGCAATATCAAAACAATTGTGAAGGCTCTACAGCAAGGGGAATGGCTCCAGATTCAGCGATGTCATGCTCACTTTTGGAAAAAAAAAATACAGATCTTGGGGACTAGAGAGGTGCCTGAAGCTAAAAATTCCATGAAAGGGGAACGGCAGCGAGCTGCTGGGAACCAGAGAGGAGACTAAGCCAAAACCGAACAGTGACAGCTTTTATGCAACTAATGCAGGCTCTTTTCCAACAAAATAACCTTTTCTGCTTAATTTAATCATCTAAATGAAATGAATAATGAGGGTGGGGGAGGGGAATTGCCTCGGTCAAGAACATCCTGGACAATGGAAACTCACTGGACTCGGTTGTTGCTTTTTTCATTGTGGTTTTCCAGTTCTAAGGCAAGGATGGAAGAAAAGGAAGAGAATCAGATTCAAGTGTGCTTAGGAGCAGACAGCTCCTTGCCGTTGGGACATTTCTGTGTCTGCATGGTCAAAAGAATGAAAGAGTCACATTGAGTAACATGGAGGGGAAGCAGGGGAGGAACTTGATAGCCATTAGAGCCATTATTTCCACCTTCATAATGAATAGTCAGAGTCAGGAAAAGGGAAAATAGTATGAAATCCCCATTGTTATGCAAGAGCAAGGCAGCAAGATGGATGGGCCGGCAACAGCTAACACTGACCCTGCCATCAGACAGTATTTACCTTACTTAAATTTTGATGTCTAAAAGGCTGAAATATCAAATCCCACTATTCTCAGAGGTACCACCATAGACAATAATTTCATCATAGGATACAGTTTAAAATTGATTAGATTAATTTAGATAAATTGTCTCCAGGAATTGCCCATTTTTATCCAGTGACTCCAGGGGGAGAATACACTAAACAACTAATTTTAAAAGGATAAAATTTTGTGAGATTGTCCTGAGGGTCAACCGAGTGTTAAAAGCTATGGTACATTTCAGAGAACTAATTATTAACTCATATACATTATTTTCTTCTTTCCACAGAAATGGTAATGCACTAGTTCTCTGTATAAATATTGTAAAGGTGGAGGACTGGAAACAATCATTGCATTTACAAGAACAGAAATAAGAAAATAAGAAAGTAAAGTTTGTTGTACTAAATAAAATATTAAATTGAGATCATTCCATAAGTGTTATCTAATATTTACTAGGTAACCTTTTGGGGTAAAAGTCATAGTCTTGAACGTAGAATTATTGACTACTGCCAAACTGAGCTCTAAATTACCCAAATGTGCAAGCAAACACTACTGTGGGGTTTTCTGGGCGTACGAGCATACAATACTATGGCAAAAGTGGCTTATAAAATTTTCTACCTGTTTTGAAATAATATTTTTGCTTCAGCTTAGTAAAATCCACTGCAGAAGACTTTTTACCGTATTCTTCCTTAGTAAGACATCCTCTGCTCCTCTTTACAGCCAAAGAAACATGATTCATCTGTAATGTTGAATTATTTCTAGCCCACCAAACAGTCCCTGTTTTTTTCATGTTTATACAGTCTTCAAAAGCCCCTGCAGAACATTAAGAGCCTTCTTGTGTTTCACAGTAGCCAATATGTCTTTTGT
The DNA here is from genome assembly GCF_001604755.1 of Lepidothrix coronata. Lineage (NCBI taxonomy): Eukaryota > Metazoa > Chordata > Aves > Passeriformes > Pipridae > Lepidothrix > Lepidothrix coronata. The sequence goes on along the minus strand of NW_016690246.1, from coordinate 1,837,540 downwards.
TTGAACAAAAACACAGTTCTGATTGTTGTTTTGGGAACAGGCCTCCCTTTCTTTATCATCGTGCCCAGATATTATTGCTCATCTTTTCCAAAGCGTTTTGATCCAAAGTACCATGCGGAGGAAATAAAAAGGCTCAGCAGGAGGTGGCTGTTATGGATGGAGTTACAGACTGAATTTTCTGCCTTTTGTAAATTTAAATATGATTATTTATACAGAGTGGCCAAATGATGATCAGACATGGAAGCACTCCGAAGTTCAGTTAGGGTCAGCCCCCAGAGTCTGCTTAAACAAATGGATAATAATTCTATCCTCCCATGTTTAAGGCTCCTGTTTTTATCTTTCCTCATCAATAGTGACAATGTATTCATATACCCAGGACCTTTCAGCTGATGGAAGTCAAGTGTGCTGGGGAGGGCAGTCAAGTCTTAAAAGCTCTCTATGAGATGACTTCTGAGTTCTCAAGCACCTGGGGATACCACTAAATCACATTTAGTGGTGGAGTGAGAAAATTAAAGATTTGTTTGTTTGTTTTTGTTAAAGAAAAAGGTCTTAGAGAGGGAAAATATGGATGGCCTTAACAAGCACTTTAAAATATTTCCAATCATTGTGAAATTTGATAAGTGTAGATACTAGCCCAAACCTTGTCATACTAGCATCTGTACAGCTTCAAGCGCAAAGTTGTATTTCTAAAGGCAATAGTCAAATTTGATAGCAACAACGGGAAACAAAAAAAATTCATGACTGGAAACCAACCCATTTTTATGATTATGGGAAAAACTACTTGTCTTTTTAGTAGCCTGTTAGAGTCTTAGAGGGGGATAATATTGCCAAGGTAAAAGCAAAATGTAACTAGTTAGCTGGCACTATTTCCTGTTTCTATTATGTTCCATGTTGTGTGAATGAATCACACAGATATTTTCTCCCTTTCAAGTCACATGAATGGATTTTTAGAACCTCACACAGCCTGTGAAAGGCAGCAATATATTGACTCCTCTGACCTTTTACTTATTCTAGACTTTGATTGACTAATCTCCTCTCTTCTTGCAATGTCGGTAGCTGCCAGGAAGAACCACAGTCTCAGACAGTCAAATTACTGAATTTTGAAAAGGTGAAAACTGCACAGCTTAGTTATGCTGTGATAGCTTGCAAGCCCATGTTGGGCACTGAAATTCAGATGTCTTGTTCTTGTGACAAAGTGCAAGAACAGGAAGATGAGAAAGAATATCAGAAGAATGAATTTTCTTTAAATAAAGGCTTTAACAAAACATTGTGATGGTAAGAATTTAAATCTGCCTTGTTACAATAGTGTACTGACTGATCTCTCCTAAATACAAAGCCAAATTCTCACTTTTAGACTGTATTTAACAATGGTAGTTTGTGCAACTCATATAAATACATACATGGATAAAGTCAATATCTAAAATTTCTGGGAGGATTTTTTAACTAATAATGGACTATTATGAGCCTCACACCTATCCCTTATTCTGCTAAATACTCAATTTAGTTACACTCCAAGGTAATAGAGTATTTTGAAATACCTGGAAATCTTTCTTTCCTTTGACATGTGTAGAGTTACAAGTGTGATACTGTCTTCTGGAAGCAGCAAAACAGTATTGACCCTAACTTGGGATTCACTACCAGAAAAATCTCCCCCATATGTAGACAACAAAAATAATTATATTCAAATGCTCCCATTGTTGTTTTTCAGATGGTAGTTTTCAGTGTATTCCAGTGTACATAGGATCATTTAAATGATCCTATAAAACATAGGATCATTTAAAAGTCTGAAGATAATATATAGTCTGTAGAAAAACTAGGAATACAGGTGTCCCAGAAAAGACAAATTTTTTAGCATTCCAGTGCTGAATACAGAAGGATGGTTTTTATAAATATTGGCAAGTAAGTCTGAACTATACCAATGCCACAAGTAATATATTAATAAAAAAACATAAATGTACCAAAAGAAACAATAATCTCCAATCCAAAACCAGCTAAAGTCAGTTGGACAGACACTGGAGTGTATGAAGCAGTGATAGATGTGATCACGGCACTTCTGTGACCTCCTGAAAGGGACTTCTGCTGATTGAATTAACTCGTGTGGACTGCACCTTAATGCTGATCTCTAATGAATGTTATATAACAAAAGAACAATGGTAACGAGGTAACGAGGACAGCTTGAGAATACTTTTAGTTTACATAGATCTATACTCCATCTGATTTTGCAACCAACTACTGATTACTGTTTGGCTTCTTGGACATAACTGTCTGCCTTCAGCTCCTCTCTCCCCTAATGCTTTTCTACTGAAGGAAAGTTACTTATTAAACATTGCTAATTTTTGAGTCTCATCCTAATGTGTGCTCTTTTTGCTCAAGTTCCCTAAATAAAGAGCTTGGTCAAGAGCTGTTTTTAAAAGGCAAAATTCCCCCTGACATCTTCTAGGAAATAATTTTCATGCAACACAGTATGAGTGAAAAGTTCAGAAGCTATGAGTTTTGCACATATAAATAAATCCTCACCAAAGTCTGCGTCTTAATCTATGAGGATTAAGTTGTTGGAGCAAGACCTTTAAGAAAAAAGGTGTCATCTTCTTGGACTCCTATAACTAATTTAAAAAAGAGCTCTGTGTGTGAGTGTTTGAGTGTGAAGATGATAAAATAACTTAGAAGCTACAGGATTTTGCAGACTCCTTTACTGAAGAAAGAGAGGTGCAAATCATTAAATAAATATTTTTAAATTACTCATTCCATGATAAAGCTTGTCTACCTTTTTATTCTACTTTGACATCTGTGAATAAAGATATTTTGCATAGAATACTTGACAATAGTAACAACAATAACTCACTGAGCAATTAAGCTGAATAAGAGATATTTCCATATCTCTAGGAGCAGTTTGAGTGCTCTCTCTAATTGACTTTCAAGAAAAGGCTGGATATGAAGAACTTGGGCTATGGATACTCTCTGGATCAGTTTTCAGCTGGTCTGTAGCCACATATAACAGCACTAAGGTAAAAGTCATGCCTTATTCCTATGAAAAACTGAGAAGGGGTATATAAATAGACACAGTGTCTAGAAAATCGATGCTCGCTTTATCCTTTGTGTTTTTCTCCTGAAGTTTGTTGAGCTACGAGATAGCTGGAATACAGCTAAGAAGAGGAAAGCATCTATGTGGATGGTCATTAATATGTATTTCTTTGTCTGCATTTCTTATCTGACAGCTCATTTTGGAGATTTTTTGCAAAGGCATCAAGGGTAGGTTTCAGCAACTAGAGGAAGAAACATCTTCTTGCTTAGAGTTGTGTGAGGATGCTTAAGTTGCCACTCCAGTCTCTGGAGATCTGGTCAACATAGCTGTGGTGAGCAGAGAAATGACTGTTCACTCAGAGAAACTAGACACCATCTTTGGCCAACTAAGTCCTTTCACAGATTTCATTGTCTTTTGTGGATAAACTTGATTCAGTTACCTGCAGGTAGGATTCTGGGATAGGGTATCATGCCTGAAATCCAGCTGGTTCTACAGGAGGAAACATACCTTCCACTGCTCTACAGACTTGAGTGTGGGCAAAGTTCTCCACGGAGTTAGGGCACCTAGGCTTGGATGTGTGACACCATAAGATGAACCCCATCTCAAATGAAATGTACTCTAAACTCTGCATTTTATAAATTGACCAGAGAAAGACATGAACTGGCAGGGTAATATTGATTCTGTTGAGAAATAAACTGTCTTTCTTATTATACGGTTAAGACCAAGAAAATATGCCAAAAAGGCTGGGAAACCACAGAGATTTCTGCTGGAAGAGGGAAAGTTCTTCAATTGTTAGACTCCAGGTACTCAAGAAAAAATGAATAATTTATTGCAACCAAGGATGAATCATACTGTCATTTATGTTTAATGTCTTTCATAGTAAAGGGCTCCTATGTCAAAAGAAATGCATGCCTTACAATTGTAACACAATTACCTCTCTACAGGGACAATCTCAATCAAGTAGCATACAGGGTATTGCAAAGAATCTTGAAAGAAAGCAGAGTTTGACAGAGGATGCTTCGATATACTCTTATTCTCAACAAAATTGTGCCTTAAGGTTGAATTTTTAAATAGAGGCAATTGAGTAACTCTCATAACTGCACAAGACACAGTGATTTGAAATGTCAATCAGGTAATTTCACATACAAATGCAGAGTTCAGTGCTATTTGCATATGTATAAGTTGCTTTCCCTGCATAGCTGTGGAGAGTACACAGCATCCATGAATAAACATTTGTAGGCACTTTCAAAAAAACATTTCAGCCTTGTTGTCTGTCTCTTGAAAATTGTCCTTAAATGTTCATGCAGTGAAAAGAAGACTTCAAGTTTTCAAGAGCCAGTGGCCTTTTTCCTCACTGTGTGGGATCTATGACATGATTTTTCCATAGTTCTTGGTCCTCAATAGGGCCATATGTTCCTGTCCAGTAAATATAGCTTTTTTTTTTTTTTAATGTATATAAGTATATCACACATTCCTGAAGCAATCAAAGGTATAAATATTTCCTGCACACACATTGACTTTGTCTCTGTTGGTAAACAGATATGCCTGAAACAAATCTCTGGCACCAATATGAGGCAGGGATTGTCACAGTTTCATTCTATTGAATTCTATTCTCCAAAACTGGATGGCTCCATGCAACAAGTCTGTGGTGCATGGTTCCTGGCCTGCTCCAACTCCTTGAGACGTCTGAGAAAATGTGAGTGGATAAGCCAAAACCATAACACCTATCCAACCACTTAGAGATAGTGGCAGGCCAATGTGGGGAGGTGTTCTTTGTCTATGATTAATTTACTAGCATAGATGGGGCTTTGAAGTTCAATAATCCAAGCGATGCCATGGTAATTTTTTTCCTCTTTGATATGTTTCTAATTATTCTTTTAATCCAAAATATACTACATTGAGATCCCTCTATAAGTAGAAGTAGCTTTTTAACTGATCTGCATCTGAAGCTACTTCATAGTAAAATGGAAAGTAGCATTGTGAGAAAAGTGTATTATATTTGCTTTGAGAAAGAGTCGCAGAATCATAGAATCATTGGATAGCACCTAAGTGCTCTACCATCACGACATGATACAAACGCAGAACAAAACAGAAGGCTCAGTCTCCTGTGCATCTTCAATAAAAACCTGGTAGCCATTTTTTGAAGCATCACAAGAAACACCGTATCAATACATTTTCTTTACAGTGCTCTAAGTCAATCCATCTCCAGGATGACTCAAGGGCTCAGGAGGTATTGGAAAATGAGTCATGAAAACAGAAAAGAAAAAGCAATCTTCTTACACAAGCAAGCAAACAAGGAGTGAAATGCAAAAAGAAAAAAAAGAAGAGCATTCATATTTGCTTAGTAAATGAGAACCATGATGGTAACAACTGTGTGAGATACTCAGCAGGCACTATTTCAGACAGATGAGGTGACCACAGTTCAGGAGTACTGTAGGATCATACTGTAGGACAAGCATCAACATCTACTGGTAGCTGTGAAAACTTAAACTATGGTACCTGAGCAACAGTTTCCTACTGAAAGTCTTAAGATTCAAGGTGAGTGACAGACTGCTGAACTATGTCGAGCACATGTGATCTTAGTCCAAAGAATTCATATACACATACAACAATGCTGCACAGCTCTGTTCAGAGATACTGGTTGGGCTTTGAGATACAGATTAGCAACACCATCTCAGGAAACTATCTCACACATTTTCATGCAGGGAAGAAACATATCAAAATCCTTTGAAAATCTACCAGTCTATGACCAGTTTGACCTTGAATGTAGTATGGATATGGTCTCTTCTGCTTTTTACCCAGATAGAGGCCTCTGACAAAGATCTCTGGGGAATTTCAGATGCAGAAAGTTTTGCATGCCTCTGTATTTTGTGCAGCACTATCTCTCAGTCATGTTCTCAGCTTCAAATATTCCCAAGTTCAAAATGAAAAATAAAGATAAAATAAAGCCACTGAATCTGCTGTCAGTAAATACACATACAATAGAAAAGGAACTCCATAGACTTTCTTTTCCTGCAGATATGGAGCAATTGCATTGTTCAACAGATTTCCTGGGAGCATAATTTTCTCTCCTTTTTCCTGTGTTCATCTATCATGCTTACTGCTGCTTGGAGAAACATAAATAAAAACATTATACTAGTCACGATCAGTTACTGCTGAGAGGCAAAATTCTTTTATGAAGCCTTAGAAATAAAAGGAGATTTCAGTGTCACTCTTGGATATCATTAATTTAAGGAAAAAATCAGATATTGATGTCTTTTTTTCTGTCAGTTAAGAAGACATCTGTAGTCATTTTTCCCTTTGGTTACACAATATTTGCATTTGTTCTAGAAAAAGGTGGAAAAAAAGTCTGTGTTTAGTTTAGTTTAAGATAGCACACAGAAGAAGGAAAGGTCCAAGATTTCTAAAGATGACAAAAAATACAAAGCTATTAACACATCGTTATCTTTTCCCTTCTGAGTCCTGAAAAACAAATAATTTGAACTTTGGCCAGAGACCAAAATTTATGTTTAGAACAGAAACTTTTTATTTTTCTGTGAGGTAAGCAAATAGGTATAATGTCATGGCCTCACAGATATCAAATTACCAGCATGGAGTTCAAGTTACCTGGGATATCTGTTCTGTATGCTTTCAAATGAGTCACTAAGGTCCCCTTAAAATCAGTGGAGAGAACTGGAATCACTGGCCTAATTCAATGTTTTGCAGAGGTAACTGATGATTCAACAGTTTGGATTTGGTTGGAGATTTTATTAACTTTTGAAGTCAGTATTAGGGAATTGTTGCCAGGAAGGAATTAAGATGTCTTTCCCCTACTCATATGTGATACAGTGACAATGATGAATAAAGAGAGTCTTCTTTTTATGAAGGCTTATTATCCTTCTGACTGCCTGTCTAGAGTACATCTCTGTATTAACCTTGCAATGCAGCCAAAGTACAGCAAATGCTATTATGGTTTAATATTAAGTAATATAAGAAACACATTTAATGCTGTTCAAGAAAACAAAAAAAAAAAAAAAGAAAAGAAAAAAAAAGAGAAGATTGCAATCCTAACTTTTCCAGTTATTGATTTCTGGACTTTATTATATTTATTTTTTAGCACTTTTTTTTTTAAGAATTATTTCTCTAGCTGAGTTAGTTCTGTTCAGGTATCCAGTAGTTATGATCTCACTTGTAAGGATGGGTATTTGTTGTCTTTCCAACCGGCGGATCAGCAGCCTCTTACACTAAGCTGTGAGTTACAATACAGCTCTCTTTTTTGCACGCCTGTCAAAGACTTGCCTTTTCTTCTACTGCGGCTTAAGGCAGCATGTGAGGCAATGTGCCTGACAGGAATTCGCTGGATAGTGTGGCTCCTTCACTTTTGTTTTCCAGTTTTTTTGACAGGTTGTGGTAACCCTGGCAACCACCTCGCTGCATTGTTAGTGCCCTTGTACAGCGGACTGGGGCACGTGCCTGAGGGATGTTAAATGATGTGAAAGAGTGCATGAAACACTGCCTTGGATTCTCTCTCCTGTCTTGTATTGTCCAAGAGAACTGCAGAATTTTGGCAGGAAAACACTAATTATTTAACAAGGGGAAGTGTTTTCACTTCCTGGCGAATGAAGAACAAAATGAAGCAAAAAAATTTTGCAGTTTCAGTTGAGACACCTTGTTTGGGTAAATTTTACCCCACTGCAGAAGGCTACAGGACAGAAATGCCTATCACTAATCACTGCAGTTATCCTACCCAAGAAGTTATATCATTGACAGTGCTAGCAAGCATGGTTACTGCTCTCCCACTTTGGGATGCTGTGAGAGAAGATACTCCTGCTCTGCCCATATAGGTTATATTAGGAGAAAGGTCATTGCTGAAACTGCAGATCTATGGGTCCTTCCAGCAGCCTAGAAACCCTAGAGAATTGGAAGGGTGGAGGCAGAGGGCAAAACAACTGTTTTATTACTGCTATTATGTATCTGAAGAATAATGGCTTTATTGATACTTTTTATCTATTGTTCTGTTTGGAAAGGGATTCCATGAGTCACAACTGTATGTCTTCCCTCACGACAATGAATGCAATAGGGAACAAAATGGGGCAGTTTTCTTGCAGGGTGGGGGTGTGGGCAGGAGCTAGAGTCAGAAACAAGGTTTTGTTTCCTCTTACAACTTCAACAGGTAAGACTGTCCATCTTCAGAAAACTTCATTAATTGTGATGGGTAGCTATAGCAACCCACCCACCAAAAACAAAACTGTGTCTTCCCAAGAGACAACAATATACCATCGTATTCTTATGAGAGTATGGATGCAGGTCATCACTGTAATGTGTACTTGGGGAGCAATTAAGATGTTTATGGTCATGGTCTTGTTATTCTTGCTTAACACGACAGTGATATATTGGACATGAGAGATGTCTTTTTCTCTTTTCTTCCTAGTTAACTTTCCCAAAATGCATGTTTTCTATATTTTGAATCTTTAACTGTTTTGAGTGATTAACTGCTTTACTATGTTTTACTAATGTAACTACCATGGTGTTTTTGAGTTCCTGCTTTTTACTAGCCAGACAACAGGTTATTTAATCTGATTTAGGCTTAACATCTCTACAGGGCCTTAGTAGGCATTGATTGTCATTCACTGACTATCCCAATGCTAAAGACTACAAAATGGAATAATGAAATTATAATTTAGAAAAAAATTTCTCTCATTTATCAGTGTGACGTTCACATTTCCACACCTATAGGTCTAATTCCTGCATCACAAATCTCTTAGAAATATGCTGTCAGCCCTTGTTCAAAGGAAGAAGTCTTCCAGGGGTTGTGGCACATAGCTAGAAAAGTGCAAGCAGTCAAGGAACTGCTGAGATGCATAGACAGGATTTGGAAATGACAGTTTGAGAGTAGTCTTGAATGTCTCAGGGGATTAATCTTTAGAGAGTAAATGTACAGGGCTTGGCCAGACTTGTTTGATACAGAAAACAATACAAGTAAGGTCCAAGTGTACATGTCTCAAAACCATAAGAACCCTACTACATTTTGGGCTGAAGGGAGAAATTGCTTAAATCTTTGTTTCAAAGATTGTGTAGACCTCACATAGTTTAGTCCTTTTCTATGTAGGTTCCAGATCAGAAAGGTAATTGAGAAAATATAGAGAATAAAATACTTCATCACCACCAGGTGAAATGATCAAATAGAAATTTTTTGAGGAGAGTTAGTCTCTCTTATTCTGACTTAGCTCACATTCCCAGTTTTGATTACACGCCTGTGACAAGTGCTCACAAGCACTGGAAACATACCAATAATCAGTAATAGTTCTAAAGTGCCTTTGACCTCCACAGACTTTAACCTGCAAAAATGAGTTCTCTTTTCCAAAATGGTGGTTGTATCAGGGTGGAGGTCAAGACACTGGCATTTTTTACAACCTTCCACACTGAAAGGATGCCATCTTCCATAGAATGGAAATAATTTCATGCATTTCATTGAGAAATGAGGTGAAGTGTAAGAAGGGTACATGATCAATTGAAATTCATATATGCATAGAATAAATCTTTTTTTGAATACTGCTTTTCTGCAAATTACTGCTTGCTGGTATTTGTATGTGTAGTATATTTCTATGGGTATTTTTTTTCCAAAACAAATGTTTCTCTTTTTTTGTACAACATAAATAAACATTTAAGCTTTGGAAACCTGCCCAAAAAGCATTCACAATACAGCAACATCATTATAATCACAGAAGACAAAAGATGTCAACCTTTTGTCCCATTTCAACCATAATGTGGCTGAACTATACCAGAATATAATAACAAATATATCCTGTAAAAGTGGACCGTTACCAGAAAAATATTGTAGTGTATATTTGTCTTAGAATACTATGTCAACTTTTGAATAGAGTTTAGTGTAAAACCTTGCCAGTGAAACAATGCTTTTTTTCTTTTTGAAGTGACAGTGAAAGAAAGCCTGCAGAACAGGTATAATTTTTGCCATATCAACACTGATAAATACTATAGCTGCCAAGACTTTGGAGGTTTCATGTGACATTCCTACACACACTAACATCTGTTGTCTTCTTGTCCTCCTTCCTATTTAGCATTCAGGATCCTGAATTTCCCAAGCCTGTTAACAATGTTTGGAGTTTATTAAAGCCTCACTGCACTGGAGAATGGCATTTAAATACTGTGTCTTCAAGCACTGCAATACATTGATTTTCATTACTCACAACTAGTCCCAGCTACTCACCACGGGCAGATTCTCCTAGATTTGCTAAGGGCAATGGCTCTTAATCTCCCAATAGTAGCAAATATCAGTTTTGTTTTGTTTTGTTTTTTTCCTGTTCTGGTGCAAACTGAAACAATGGAGGAACAGAAGTGTTAAGGGGGAGGGGGAATGAAATGATGAGGAGGGGTGTGGCAGAGTTTTAGGGTAGAGTAAAACTCCCAGACTTGAAACCAGATTCCAAATTTAGAATGCAATAGATTTTGGAAACACAACCTAGCTTGAAATATGAAATATGGATGCACACTGTGGTATTTACAGTGTTACAGACAGCTGCTTGAACTGTTTGGGGAAAATTCAAGAAGCCATTCTAGTCACTTGTTCTAGTCAGAGAAAGCCTCTGGATGACTGAGAGGTCACTATCATATCTTCCTGCATCAGAAGGAGTGTCCCTGCCTTTTAAAGTGTTTCCTATTCCTCAAGTCAAAGGAATTACTCCCTGGTCCATTAGATGCAGCATGGTTGATTCCAAGTCTGGTCTTGATGGCTAATCTAATTGTATCACCTGACTAATATGGGAAATATGGGCATTAAGTCTTCAAACAACGTCAGAAAACAACAACATGGAAACTAGTAAAGAAATCCTGTTTTGTTCTGTACTTCCCTCTCTATAGCAATAAAGAAAGAGATTTTCAGGTACACAAATGGGAATTACATATCCAAAGCATTAGATTTTCATAGGAGGCAAATGCTTAACCAATCCTTATTTTACTTTTTTCTTTAAATATTGCCCCTAAATTAATAACCTCGTCCTTATTCATTTGGGTACATGGCACAATGACTGAGAGCATCCAACCATTTCTTCACTGACTTCCATACACAAAAAAAAAGATGTTAGCTAAAGGCATTAAATTTTACCACCACTTTTCCCTTAACAAGACTGGAACCTGAACTCTTACTTGTTTACCTTTACAAATGTATAGCTTTCATTGTGGTACTGTCTGAGTGGATCACTGTCATTAAAAAGGGGTTCTAATGTGAAAATTTCCCCATAGCTAAGTGATGTAAGCCATTATGCAGAGAGCAAAATGTTTAAGGTCACACAGTTGGCCGAACTGTGAACTGCATCAAAATCTCCTGTCACTTAGCTTGAAAGCTTGTGTATTATATGTAGCTCACACATACAATATTCTTCTCTTCCTACTAGAAAGTTTTTCACATGTCACTATTTCCATTCCTTTGCTCTACAGGAGAACAGATCTTTTTCACTTATCAAATTAGGCTTTTAATTATATTTGGCATAAGATGTTCAGCAGCCAGAGCCTCTCCCTGCTTGGCCATTGGCAGAACTTCAGCAACATGCCAGGCTTCCCAAGGGCCCTGCACTGCTGCCTCTCCTTGTAGCCCACAGAGGGTCCCTCCCAACATACACATCATGTCCTCACTGCTACCCCTGCACAGCACTCCATCCCACCCTCTGCATGCCACAGCACTCCTTAGACCCCCACTCTGATCTCTCCTATCCCTGATCTGCACACACCTCCTTAATCAGCCCCACAAGACTGGAACATCACCAGTTCCCATGTCCCCAGAAAGCACCTCCTGCCCTTTGCTTGACCCTCTCCCTCTGACTGCATGGCTCCTGCCACGCAACAGCAGCATCACAGCATCTACCAACACTGTCTTCCTCCCATGAGAGCAAGGAGCCAGCAGGAATAGTGCAGTGTAAAATATGGAATGAAGCAGTGCAGGCTGAAACACTATGGAGAATTGCATGGAGACACGGGGGCTGTGGGTCGAGGGGCTCTGGAGCAGGAAAAAAAAGGAGAGTGAAAAGAGGACTGCAAATGGGCATAGAAATTCTGGAGTGAGTGGGGTTGGTGTGGTGGGTTTATGTGGCCAAAAGCTGGCAGCTGGCTCACTAAGGCTGATTCTTCTATTTCCTGATTCTTCCTTTTTCTTAGTAAATTCTGACTTTACTTTTCACACTCCTTTGCTATATTTTCCTACCCATTTTTATTTCCTTTCTGTAGTTTCTTAAATCTTCAGTTCACATAGTCCTGGACTTCCTCCACTCTCTCCTCTCTCTATTTCTCTCTGTTATAAACTTTCTCCTGATTAAGGATTCCTGTCCGTGTGCCTGTGCTGCTCCTTCCTACCTCCCACAATTTCTTTATCCCGCTAAACTTCCAGCTGCCACAAATACCTCTTCTGGTCTTTCACAAGTCACATTCAATGATTAATTTCCATCCCTGCTGTTGAAACAAACATACCTCTCAGAAACTGTTCTTTCTATAGCAACCTGGTTTAGGATATGAGGGAGACACACACAGCTGCTGCAGGGTCTGGATGGAAGCGGTTAACCCCGGCCAAGTGGCGTTTGTGCTGCTGATTGAAGGAGTTGGAGGGTGGTGTGAGCACTGTTGAGTTGGCCCAGAACTACATCATGTGGTTGATATCTGCTGCACCAAAACTGTTTGCCCAGTCAAGTAGGAACACTTCCACTCAGACCTGCTACAGAGCGAACTGTGGACTCGTTTTCTGAAATTAATGATTAACACATTAAAGACTGCATTTCAGCCTTCTCCTGTCACTTAGGGGAGATAATGTCTGACATTTTAATGGGCTTGCCAGCTGATATGTTAATTCTTTTTGCCCATGTCTTTGAGCCAATTATTTTCCTCAATCCTCTAACCAAGCTTTGAGACAAGAGGGGATCTTGGCACAGACCTCTTTTCAGTCGGGGAGCTCAAGGAACATAAAAGAAGTAACATCTTGGACTAATATAGCAGGTAGAAAATCTAGGGCAGGCTTGTTAGGGAGAGAATACCTGTCTCTGCCTTCATGGAAAATCATCCTTGAAGTATTTATTTATTTAAATATACTTAAAATATTTAACCAAATATTGTCCGTTGAACATGGGCCACATTTTCAAAGACAGGAAAGCTAGAATAGGCTGTGACATGTGTTGCAAGAAAAGAATCACACAGCAGTTGACTGAAGCCAAAGAAGATTATGCAATTCTCCAGAGCCCGAACCCAAACACAAACAAACTCTAGGGAAGTCTAATTTCTGAAAAGGATAAAAAAATCCTTTTATGGTTCCCTGCAAACTATAATATTGTAAGTATTTATCACAGTGTATGAGTTTTTTTATCTGATCAATAAACCTCCTTAGTTGCTCAGTACTGGTCACAGATCACAGTTATCAAACAGGAAGACATTAAAGTAGAGACTGAGTCCAGTAATCCATCACACTTTATATGACCAGGCTCCTTTCAAATGCAGCATTAAGCAAACAACAAAATCTTTCACCGCTGTTCTTTTAGTATAGCCTTTTATTTCCTAATTTACTTTCTGGTGTCCACATCTCATTTCTCTGATTTGAAAGATAAAGAGTTTTGTCAGATTTCTTTGATTAATGAACATTCAGCTCTCTTGCTTGCTAGCGTACAAACCCCAGTCATTTATTTATGTACCATGAACACTGCTAGAAAAATCTAGGACATGTATAAATAGTTGGATAGAATACTATTTCAAAGGAATATCTCCAAACTGTTTCAAACTTCATAGCTGGGATAAATCTGAAGGAAATAATGCATTGACTTCAGATAACATTTCTTTCACAACAGCATTTTGCAAGATAGACTGGGAATGAGCAGTAGAAAATCATATTATGAATTTACTACTGACTGCATATTTGATTCAAAATTCTTTCCTTCTCTTGTAAAAAAGTGGTAAAAGCATTCAAGGTTTGATTACACTTGTATTGGTAGTGTAGAAATGACAACTGACTAGCTTGTTCAATCATCATGGTAAAAAAAAAAAAATTGCTGATGAATTTGATTAAGCTAAATCCCCTAACCCGCATACATCGATAGGCAGACTAGAACAAACACTATGTAAAAATCTCGAAGTAATCTTTCCCTTAGAATTCACATACGAAGAGTTTTGCACCTGTGACACTACTAGGAAAAAAAAAGATAACTAAATGCAAATACTGACACAAACATACACATGTACATAGTGTTGTGTAGTTGGGAGACACTATACTCAAAATTAGGAAATTACATCTGACCTTGATATGCAATTAAACTAGCCAATTTCTTTCCACTCTGATTTACTTTTTTAAACTAAATGTAAGCTCGTATTTGCTATTTTCCATTTCCAATGAAAGATATAAAATATTCTAGGTATGTGGTGTGATTGTTGACAAGTAAAAAGAAGGAAATTCTAGTTTATGAATTTTTAAAGAAATGAACAGTGAACAGTCACCAGTATCTTGTACATGGCACGATTTTTAAAAAATTTCATAAAAGACTTCTTGTCTTGAAAAAATAGCCACTTCTTGAACATAATTTTTACTAAATTATTTTTTTAAATTAAAATAATATTTGAAACAATTCATTACAGGGTTGAGCATTTTTTTTCAATGTTTTAATGTGTATTTCTACAGTTACATTTTAGATGTTATTTTCTGTAATTGATCCATGTTAAAGAGGTTGGTAAACTAACCTGAACTTCATTAATTAACAGTCTTGTCTTGATATACCAGATGATATTAAAGAATGTTATTTTCCTTTGCACCTCAGCAAGGTCCAAGAAAGCTTGCCAGCCAGTGCCCATAACATTTCTGTGCCTCTCATGTGAGTTATTTTTGACTGTTTCTGCTCCGAATGGGGAGTTTGTTCATTCCCTTCTACAGCATCCCCGTGCCAGAGCTCACCATTCCTAGGGCAGGTCAGAATGTATATTTCTGCCTCACATTCACAGACTGGTGAATTGGTTTAAAGTAAATGTGTACCAAAATACTGGAGGGATGGGGACCCCACAAAGGGGACATCACCACCCTGCTGGGGAAAATGGGAAAATTGCAACACTGAGTATGGCTTAGCCAAAGCAAGTCAGATCTGTGATAATGTAAGGCCCCAAGAATCCAGGACTGGCAAAGGTACACCAAGGGGTATCTTTCTAAGAAGAAATTTATTGAAATCTATTGGTGGATGTAAAAGCTTTATTTCAGAAGAACCTGAGAAATTATGGAACATCTTCATATTCCCCTCTGGATGAGAGGCTCCCTTGCTGCCTCTGTGAGAAAGCCTGGACCATGGTAACTATTGTCAGCCTGACTTCAGTAAGCAACGATCTCAATATTGACTCAGTAAGAGCATGTGGATAATATCAGTTCCAAGCAGCACATTTGTTGGCTTATATCTCTCAGTAATTCTTGCAAAATTTTCTAAATTCTTTGCTGCTCAACTTTTTGGGGCATATGTAACACAACCCCAGTCCTGCAGACTCCTATTTCCTATTTTAGTCTAACTCATAATTTTTCATTATAAGGATCTCTGTAGAAGTGTAGCCATGGGCTACTGAAGTCTACTCATGAAGTAGACTGGGGCAGGGGGGATGCTTATGGGTAAATTCTCTTAAGACTTTGTTCAGTAAAAACAGGATAATTTATACAACCCTTTCTTCGGTGTCAGCAGTTGGCTTAAAAAATCCCTGTATGTGATTGCTGCCCTAGCCCCTCTGCTGGTAACTGGGCAGATCACTTCTAATTCTGTTCTTGAGCATTCTTGGAGGAACTAAATCATATAACATAAAGAATTCCAAATAATTTCATTAATCCAGTCCTTAATGAACTCTTATTCCTCTTGGCATAGGCATAACAATAATCCACAAACGATCATTCTTCTTTAAGAAGGATGCTTATAAACCAAAACATGTCTTCAAATTGTCTAATACGAGGCTGTGGTAGTGTACATTCTGATAACTTTATTAAACACTGGAAACAAGTCACAACTGACTACTGAGAAGAAATATTATTATAATGCATATGTATGCCCCAAGTGTACCTGCAAATTTAGGAATATTAGTTTACTGATAAGGTTTCCTCCATAATGACCATTTTCATAGGATTACATGATCCCTTGTGATCTGAGTTAGTAGGAAAAGTTTTAATAGAATGAAATATATTTTAACTCGCTTCCTGAGAGGACCATGTATGATTCAAAAACCACACTCTTTCAAAGTCCATAATGTGCTTCAGTAAATTGGTTTAGGGCTGAAATCTACTAAAGCTGATGTCCAAGAGAATTCTGTGATCCCTACTGATCTGTGTAGCTGGGAAATGCCAGTTTGTAGCAGTTATTTTTATCTCTCCAACAGTTGAACCCTGCCTCCACAAGGGCAATGTATTTTTAATGCATATGATGTTATTATGTAAATTGGTTTAGCTGTGTAATCTACTAAAGGTGATTTCTCTGTCCCATGTGAACCACAAAGCCAATGATCACATAATATTCATTAAAGATAAAATTGTCTTACTTTCCATAACCAATTCCCAAGTGCATTGCTCTGACAACTCCAATTTCTGTTCAATAGTGAATCTGATGCTCATTTGCCAGACCCTGAAGAATGCACCAAATAGCGGTAATGCATTTTTCCAGCTTACAGTCCCAAGCATACTATAAATTATTTTCCAAGGAGCAACAGACACAGTAATTAAAGAACAAGTAAGGTCCCATCAGAAGTTCCACTCATTTTTTTCCTGCATCCTGTAATTCTATGCTGGCAATGTAGGAAAAAAATCCTACTTTGATAGATTTCTGAAATCAGGCAGAAATCAGTTTTGATTCCACCTAAAAAAGGAAGTGAAAGGTCATGTCCATGCGATTGAACTTAGAAAAGTGCCCCCTTGTACAAATGTACAGCAAGACTCTCAAAAAATCTTTATGATCTATATACATTAATCTATATGGAGTCCTAAAATTAATGAATTTAAGAGAACACTAGATGTATATGTATTAAAAAAAAAATTAAATGACAAGAGAAAAAAGTCAGATAACACCAGTGGCTACTGCAGTTCTATACCTAGCTACTATTGTCTGTATGTAGAAACAAACAGGTGAAAAGTAAATACCTGGATAAACTTTCTTTAAAATCTAATATTTGGGTTAAACTCTAATTCATCTCCACTCCCATGGGAGCAAAGTAGTTTCTAAAATAATGAAATGTATTAATGCAGGATTTTTTATCTGGGAATCTATACACTTATAAAAACATAAACAAAACCTTATAAATTAAACCTTCACATGACCACTGAAAGACTATATAGTAATAAAATAAGTAGTCTAATATAATCATATAATATAATATTAGATAGTAATAAAATATTTTCAGTGGAGACTGAAAACCTCATAAGTTTAACATTTCAAGAAATATTTAAAGGCAAGAGACATTGTTCTCTGAATAGTGAAAATGTATACTCCAAAACAGTTGTCCAAGTGTAGGTTCCTTCCCTGCATGACATTTACATATTTTAGAAATGAAAGAATAATTTATACTGAATGTCAGGTTACTCCAAAATGTGAAATTCCAAGCGAATTCTCAACATTTTTTTCTGTTATGAAAACTCCAATTTTGCAGTGACATAGTGTGAACATAAACATTTTTATGGAAAGTGATTCATATAGTTCCTTTAACCTCTATCATAAAACTACAATAAAGTCATCATCAGAAGTGGATATACAAAGAGAATTTCATTCAGCTTCCACTGATTGATTCTAGATCAGTTTTTAATTCTTAAACTGAGAATTGATGTTTTTCTTTGATTTCAAGAAACCCAGGGTTGTTTTTTTTCGTGAAAATATTTGTGAGCAAGTACTCCAAATGAGATGCAGGTGTGGAATAAATAAACTAAAATACTTAGTTCTTTTGTTCCTGGGTTTTTTTTGTTTCTTTGATACTAAGTGTTAAGATAATATTCAGTGATGTATTAGATAGAAAATGAGAATGCAGTCACATATATTGCTAGAATATAATCACATATGTTAAGAACATATCGCACTGTGTTGAGTTTGGCTGAGATGGAGTTCATTTTCCCCATAGCAGCTCTCATTGTGATGTGCTTTCTATTGGTAGCTATAAAAGTCTTGGTAACACCCCAGTGTTTCGGCTGTTGTTGAGCAGGGCTGGCACAGCATCAAGGCTGTCTCTCCAACATTCCCTCCTTCACCTGTAGGATGGGGGTGGACAAAACAAGCACTTTGGTTTACACCTTAACTTTAAGCCAAAGTTTTAAGCACCCAGATAGTTAATCTTCAAGCCCCATGCTAAAAACACCCAGTCTGGTTTCTGATTGCATTGGGAACTTGACAGTAACAGTTGGTCAGTGCTGACTGATGAAACCTGAGGGCCTACTTTTAACATCAGTTTGAAGTCTACAGCTGAAATAAGGCAGCTTGGGTCTTTTTGTCTCAAGAACAGAACAGGGGTTTTGCATGTTATGTACAGATACTTAGATATGCAAATACTGAAGACATTTAAATATCATAGACAAATAGCTTGCCTCCAAATTCTAGCTATGAAATCTTAGTAGAATATTAGCTTGAGAAATAGATTTGTTTTCAAATTACAGTTTCATTTCTGATTCAAGCAAAACACACAGAAAAGTACTGGGCTCTTGGTGTGGGTTTTTTGTAGTTTTTTTTTCTTTTTGGTAAGGTAACTGGAGTACAGAACCTGCATGACTAATCTTTCTCTGTGGATTTACAGTGCTTCCTACATGATGGGAGCCTTTTTGTGCTCAGTATCTTTGCCTTTCAGCATGGTAACAGTGACTAGACAGCTGGATCATCTGAAGCCAGGAATCAGTCACCACTGGTAGCACGTTTCCTGGAAAACATATGGAATATTTTTGTGGCAACATCAAGAAAACAAATAATGCTCAGAGCATCATTAACTTTCAGTCTGTGACTTCTGCCTCCCAAAGGGCTCAATTCAAAAACTCTCTCTCTGAGAAGCACTTATTCATATGATTAGGTCAATTGCTTTTTAGCCTTACAGTAAGCACTTCTCAACTAGACCACTCAGCTGAGGATACAGGTATTTAAGGCATGTTTTCATACTTGCCAGTTATCAGTGGTGTATAAATCATAAAAACCTGCAGATCCTCAAACTCTTCTCTAAAACAAATCTCTTCCCCAGCTTCAAGACAGAGAATGCTTCCTTCCCAGCTGCTCCCTTCCATAAGCAGGTACACCAGAACTCCAGGGCGGGAACTTAGCAGCATTTACTGGTTTCAATATGTGGATATTTTTTAAGCTGAGTTTTAATCCTTTTTCAAATTTTCTGCAGAAAATTCACAATCCTCCTACACTATTCCATGTAAGTCCAGTAATGCTTGGGACAAGAAATAACCAAACTTGCATCTTACACAACCCAATCATATTCATAAACTAAACAAATTCCATTTTTAAAGTAATGAGGGAGCTCTTCTTTCCCCCTTATTCCTACCGGAACATAGAACTAGAATTCCTGCAGCTGACTAGACTTTCTTTCAAGTAGTTTGTCTTGAGTTTTTTCTCAATCATCACGTTCATTTTAAGTCATATGACATTTGAAAATGCTTCTTACATTATGTCAAGAGGTAGGTTATTAACAGAAATCTTAAGCTCAATTGAAAATAAAGAGGAATTTTTAATATACAGTCTCAAGGGTAAAAAATAGAATATATTACAAGAATTAATTCTGAAGACTCAAAACCATAAAATAATAAAAAAGAACCCAACCATACATTACCTAATTGGATTATTTCTTAGGGAATGACTTAAGATTTTAAATAGTTCTGAATTGTTTACCTTATTATCACCTTCAAAATTGTTGTAGGAAATAATTGTGACTACAAAATACAAGCTTTTTAGGCTTTTCTCCTCAAACCACAGAGCTGCTCAGATTAAACCAGGATTCATAGTACATTTATGGTACTTTCCCAAAGCCTGTGATGAGAACATCTGAAACAGTCACTATGTTGGAGTGCATGTATCCTGACAGCTCATATTTTGTGCTGAATGATGCATAATCCTTGCTAATTTGGATAGCTTCCCTTCCCTCTTCTCATCAGACAAAACATGCTCCATATCAGGCTGTGTAAATGGGGAAGAAGATTCAGTTTTCTTAGACCATCTCCCTCCTTGTTCAGTTCATTTCTGCTCCTAGAAATTCACTTGTTAAGGGGAGAACTGATCCACCAAGACGGTTTCATAGCAAACAACCTTTAGAGTAGCTGTAATGAATTACAGGGGCCTCTAGTGGTCTAGTGGTTAGGGTGCAGGACTCTCACCGATGCGACCCGGGTTCGATTCCCAGCCCCCCGGGCAGATGGAGCTCGTCAGCCCTGTGTGGCAATCCATCTAAGAGAAGGTCACTCTAAACAAACCTACGTCCTGAGACCCTCACTGCCACTGTCCAAGCTTGCTCGGCCCTGGCAGATGAACCTCAGGATTAAAGGGTGGGCTCAGTTCAGCACACACTGGGTCTCTCACCTAAAAAATCCACTGTGCAGGCTCGAAGGGTTAATGACCTTTCCCAAATCTTCGCTCGCGAAGACTGGCCATTAATGAATTACATTAAATACACAGGTCAGAAAAGCAACTGCAGACCTAGTTAATGATGGAAGTACAAATGGCACTTTAAGGAATATTCTTTCTCCTATTTTTGGCCTTTCTTGGACTTTGAAATCATAAGGATTTTCAGTGGACTAAACGAATGTCACCCCCAATTAAACTCAATTAATTCCTCTTTTAGATGGGAAGATCAGGCTTTATTTCCAGTTGCAGTGGGACATTTAAAAAACATGCACACAATCTTCTTCCAGAGCTGTACCTCAAATACTTCAATACTATGTAGGAGTCTGAGAAACAGACTGGCATGAACATGTTACTAATTAAATAATGAAAGGGAGAAGAACAAATCTTATCATCTGCAGACTTGAAGAAATGCCAAATGCATTCCCAATTAAAAATAATAAAAAAAGACTATTAGTAACTCACACTGAAATTTTAATTTATGCCTGTAAGCACTGATGGCTGCATACACAGACTTGCCTGTTTATTTTGTGCTGTTTCTCAAGCCATGTCTAGTAACCACAGGGTGTTATTGAGATTCTTGTTCAGGAGTGGGAATTGTTGGCACCCTATTCTTTGAGCCTCCCACCACAGGGGTCACGGTTCCTGCGTACTTGAGTACACATTCTTTGTAAAGGGATGATGACAAAAGATTGGCTGTAGACAATCGGTTCGGTGAAATTCCCACGCCAGCTTCTCCCTTCTTTCTCCTTGCGTAGTTTGAAATGATCTCTACAATTATTTCCTATTAGCAATGAGTTTGTTTAATGTAAGGCACAAAGAACTAGCACCATCTATCTTGGCACAAAGTCACTCATCTGTTTAGCCACCTGGGCCACGCTTTAGCCCAGATAAGAACAGTCACTTTTCCCAAAATAAACTGTGCCTTCATATCTCACAATAGCTCCTAAGTAACTGTGTTCAACCTTCTCTAATTTGAAGAGATGGGCTTTTAGCAGGTATAGCACATGTTTATATAGGCAGGGACCTGACATTTAAAAGTTCTTTACACACACCTCAATCTATTTCTGAAAAATTTAGTAATGATTTCTTCATTTATCATTTATCCCCAGAAATCAAAGTTTAAAAGAACAGGAAAAACATTTCAAGAGAGAAAAAGAAGAAAAAAAAAAGAAGAAGAAAAAAACAAGAAAACACTATTTTCCCATCTGCTCCAGAAAGCAATGAAAAAGGCCTTTAGGTGATAAAGAGAGAAATAATCCTTTGCTGTTTAACCTCCTGTAGACTAAAAGATAGCAGAAGAAAAAGATTCAGCTAACCAGAATATGTCAGATATCAAGGGATGATTTATAGTATGTAAAACTCTGTCACTCTCCATTGAATCCTTTTCCTTCTCTTGAAAACTTTGAGGTAAGGGATGTGGGGTCCAAAATATTGTAAGACTATATTAAGTCCCTGTTTCATGCCCTTGCACTACAGGTAAAAAGGGGTGTAGGTATAAGCTTGCTTGAAAATGCTGAAGGAACACTGCAAGCACACTGGAGATGTACAAGCACAATAAGAACAAAATCAAGTTAAAACTTCATTACTGCTTATGCTGTCTTGAGAAACTTAATCTGCACTGTCCCAGTACCCAACTGTTTCTCATAGTCAGAAAAGCAAAAGCATGGGACAAACTCCTCAATAAACAAAAAAACCACCATAAGTTGTTAGTGAATTTCTTCTTCACTGTATAGATTTGTTTCTTAAAAAAAAAAAAAAAAGTCACTGTATTCATTTATATTCATATTGTTAGTGGAAGACAGAGAAAGAAGAAATAAAGGTTTGTGGTGAATAAATATTGCCCAAGCCCACAAAAAATTTCAATGGGAAGACTTTTATAGGTGTTGATGACTCAAGACCAAAAGGTAGCATAGTCAGGCTGAAACTGAATACTAAAGTTCCCTGGAAAAAATCAAAGACTTAACTCCACTTTGTGTTGCATTCCTTGTGTAGTAGTAATTTAAGCCATCAGTGAATTGCATAAAGAGTTCGAGTATGTGAGAAACACGTGGTGCTTGTCAAAAAACTCCTGACAAATGGATAA
The DNA here is from genome assembly GCF_001604755.1 of Lepidothrix coronata. Taxonomy (NCBI): domain Eukaryota; kingdom Metazoa; phylum Chordata; class Aves; order Passeriformes; family Pipridae; genus Lepidothrix; species Lepidothrix coronata. The sequence goes on along the minus strand of NW_016690246.1, from coordinate 1,814,880 downwards.
TGTCAGTTCATCCAAACCTAAATTCACTTTGGAAACACATGCTCAGTCTTCAACAGAGTAAGAAATGTTGTTCAACATGGAGAAAAGAAAGGCACAATCAATCTCTTGGCCTGAAGCAGGCAAGAGCTTCAGAGTCAGGAATACTTAACTTAGACATGAAAAAGTGTCTCAAACAAATCAAAAAGGAAAACATATTTCAAAAAATAGATCCAAAATTCATGAGGCAGACACCTGTCCCAAAATGAATCATTTAGGTTTAATATAAGAAACGATAACATTTCAATCAACCAAGCCTCCTGATTAAATTTCCTATGATATACAAAGGCATATATAAAAATATTAAAATTAAAGATTTTGAATTTAGGGAACTGAAATTTCAACTAAATTACTTTCTCAGAGAACTTTCAGCTTGTACATATGTATGCTATAAAGACAACATTTTAAATAAATCGTGGGAAAAGAGTAAACAAAAATAACAAGCAAATCAGAATTTAATAGAAACTCAAAAATCTCCCTTGTGCACCTGCAACGCTCTAAGCCTGCATATCCTTCTATATATGTTTACTTCTACATCTCTGGGCACTCGTGTTTCATTAAAGTTTCCCATCAACTCCCTGGTGTATGTAAGATCAGGTTTTAAATGTGTCTCAAATAACATGAACAGCCAGTAGAGCTATGCCTGCCTGGCATGTTGGACTGCAGTCTTAAATGACAGCTTGTGCTCTCAGCTTATGGTGGAGCTGAGATGCCAGAGCTCTTGCAGTTGAGCCCACAGCAGTCTAGTTAAGATAATTAAGTCTGCCTTTCCCTGTACATGTCATTTTATTATAGAGTTCAGAGTACTAGAAATAGACTTTAGTGAAGGATGCAAAAAAAAAAAAACTTAAAAAGTAAACAAAGACATAATTTTGGATTAATGCAGCTGTTCTTAAAGGTGGCTTGTTATAGAACTTAATATTCAGAGTCACTTAAAAAATTATCATTAATACAAAAACAAACAAGAAAAAAAAGTCATGTAGCTCCAAAGTTTTAAGAGCAGGCAGAAAGCCATTAAAGTGCTATGTTGATTCCTAAGATGTCTGTGATAGAGAAGATGCAGAAATTTAACAGCTGCAAAAAACCATATAAAATCAAAGAGGGGAAAAAATTACATAGAAGGTGACAAGCATTCACCTTTCAACCATCAAGTTCACAGATTACAGTCTTGAAAGAAAGTTGGGAGGGGGAAATGTCTGCATACATTTCTTTATCATTAAGATAATTTTAAGTTATTGTAAATAATGTATTCTTTTTATTTGAATTTTTATAAACAAGTAAATAAGTTGATTGAAGTTTTGACATTTTTGCCAGAGACTTCTGCAAAGTTCTCTTCATGTCAAAGAAATAGGGAGAAAAAAGAAGAAACATAAGAAAGCACAGATTTAATGATCTCTGCATAACAAGCTGATGTTTCATTAGAAATGAAAAAGCAGACAGTTACAAAGGAGCTGATTGGCAAAGCAGAGACACTTGTCAGAATAAGAGGTAAACAAGGTTATAAGAGGCCATAGATGCCACTAGCAGTTGGAAGAGATGGGAAAACCAGTAGATTTCATTAAAATGAAATTTAAAGATTCTCTCTTTCCATTGATTCTTTTTTAATACTTTATACACTACAAAATCTAAAGGCAGAAACACAGACTTCATCCATCAACAGAAGGGCATGACTTGTGAGCATGTGAGAGAAGAGACATCTCATGTTTTAAGAGAAATTGCCATTCCTACAAGAATTCTTCCTTTCAGCCAGTGCAGAAAATTGGACACTTCTGCACTGTTAGCCAGAAGGCAACACCAAGCACAGGCTTAAAAAGCCTCTGTACCTAGAGCCCAGGTCCCTCAGTCTCTAAGGTGTGTATGTGTGGTGCAGAATGTCAAGATACCTAATGATTTGATACCTTGATTTTCACAAGACAGAAGCTGTAGATCATACTGGTACTGCTCACCTTTCCCATAAGAGCCAGTTGGCTGGAGCACTCACCATATGAGTAGGTGAATCCCCTGCCTGAAGGGATTCAAACCCATGTAGGACACCACCTGTTTTCTGTTGAAACTGGACTACTGTTGGAATGTAAAACCATTCCATCTAGAAGAACAAGAGAGGAGAATGACTTCAGCTCATTAGGAATTAAGAATTTCATCTGGAGAACTGCTGAGTTACCACCTAAGTATAGGGATAATGTTGTAAGCTCTACTGTACTTACAGAATTTTTCAAGTAAGAATAATTCAGAAAATACAACTTCTAAACATTCTTATAAATATCACCAAGAGGGGGAACTTCTTCCAAATAATTAGTCCTCAGATATCCACCTGGCCTTAAAGCTTACCTCTTCTTTAACAGTATAAAGGAAGAAATATATATAAAATTAACAATCCATCAAACAAACAAAAGCACCACAACTGGTATAGGAGGAAGATCCTAGGAAAGTTTTCAAAATGCAAGCATCATTTCAAATATAAGACAAATAATAATAATAGAATTCTACATTCAAAATACCCTTCAGAGGAAGCAAACATGATGATCTCCTGTGGCAATTTCAAGTCACATCATCATGATGTCAGTACATGCCAGTGACTTATTAAACAATGAGCAAAGTAGAAGAATATACCTTACAAATACTCTCTTTTCTGAGAGAAAGGTGTTTATATTTATTGGTAAGGAGGGCACAGAATTAATTCTAAATCTTTGCCTCCAGTCGGCAGTCTCCAAGTACCTCTTCCTGCTTTGGTTCAAGCAGCTGATGAGCTGATGCACCAAATGAATACCTCCCTCTCTCTCCCTCTCCCTCTCTCTCTTTGTCCTTGTTTATCTGTAAAATCTAAATTTGCTTCCTCCTTGCCTTTAACAAGTAATTCCTCTGGCAATTTTTTTTTCCTGTCTCACTTTTTTCCTTCTTTCTTTCTACAAGTCCAGAAGCAAGAAAAATAAACCATTCAGATGTCAATAAGCCACTTATTCATGTCTGAAGCCAAACTCCTGCTGTTGTGACCACTGACTAGAATTAGTTGGGAAGCTAAACCCTTGTTTCTTCCTTTCCTTCCCTCCTCCATTTCCTGTTATGATATTTTAGGGGTATTCCCGCATATTCCATTTGATCTTCAATTGTGTGTCAATCTCCAAAGCCATCCATTTCTTACACAGGTTTTGACAAGAGCAGGATTGAACTCAGCACACAATCCCTGTCTCTGCAACACTGCATAAGGTGTGCTGAGACGTGCACAGCTATTAAAATTAATGTTAATAAGATGGTCTTCTGATGCTTTACCAATGTCTGTCAGGAAAAAACAAACATTGTCTGAAATGGTGGTCACGACAACCAGTATACTTGCCCTTGCCCAGTTTCTAAGGCTTTGGAACTAAATGCTGTTGGGCTTATATAAAATGGCAAGACTGATGTGGCCATTTGTTCTGGTTGTCAACAAATCTTTGCTTCAAATACATTACTACAGCTGACTCATGCTACTGCTATAGTTCATTCTATATTATGTACCTTCAAAAGGCCTAACAGAGTTGTAAAAAGCAGCATATATAAGAGCTCAGCAAAAGTTTCAGAAAGAATTGCAAATGCCATGCATATAGGATGCTTATTTTAGCGTGGAATAAAGTAAAGCCTTGGTTCTTCATAAGTTCTGAAAATAAGACACAGAAAAGTGCCATGTCTCATTGGTAAGTCACTAGGCAGACTGTCCTTATCAAAACTTATTCACTGGATGCTTTCTAGGAACAGTGTCCACACTAGTGCTTTTTAGATATCTGTCTTCAAACTGTGTTAAATTAAACAATGGCTTAGGAAGTGATGTGTCAGTGGTATTTCCTTTGATATATTTCAGAATTGTGATGTTTGAACCCACTTCTATTTGAGGCTTAACATGTTTTTTCAAACTCATGTTAGTTCTTTGCTCAGAGAAGAGTCATAAACAGTGAATAATCACTGGGTCAGAAGGAATGGTTACCCAACCTAAGAAAATCCTTCGTATACTGCTCTTGATAAGAAGTTAATCCAACACAAATTTCACAAGCTTTTACCCATGATTTCAACTGGTATTTTACTATCTGCTACATGAGGGAAGTCTTCTTTCCTGCAAATATATAACCTCACAGTAAAAAAAGAGTAAATATTACTAAAATAAATCACCAAGTAATTTTCAGTGCCATATAGGCAACCAGATGTAGTTCGTATGACCCATTACATGCCAATGACATGCAAAAATTTCTTACTTGTATGGTCAACTTTTTTGCATAATCAGAACTTTCAGGGAATTTCGGATTGCCAGCATGCACTGATGAGGATGAAGTCAAAATAAAATTAATGAAATGTCTTTTCTTTGTGTCCTAATACAC